>NC_137792.1:105114679-105710453 GCF_963383645.1 Muscardinus avellanarius
TTAGGGTCTCACTAATTTGCTGAGGCAGACCTTGAACCTGTGGTCCACCTGTCTTGGTCTCTCAAATCCTGTTGATTCTTACTCATAGATGATCTTTTGAATTTAACCTCTCTGTTCAGTTCCTGGAGACTAGCTGGCTTTATGATTAAGATGAGATAGATGTGACTAGCTATCTAAAAAAAGGGAAAAGGAACTCAATTTAGTTGACCATCTAGGAGTAAGAATCTGGCTTTGGACTTCTAGAAAGACAGTGATAAACAATGGTAAAGGAATAGAATATGTTTGAGCAGCTTTATAGATGATTTTAACCATTACTATGGCCAGGCATAGTAGTCTCAGCTACTCAGGAAGCTGAGCCAGGAGGGTCATTTGAGCCCAGAAGATTGAGACCAGCCTAGACAACATAGCAAGACCCTGTCTCAAAGATTACCTTTGGAAAATCAACACATTGTGTGTTAGATGCTTATTAATTTTTTCTTTTGTGGTACTGGGGGTGGAGCCCAGGGGCTTTCTACTTCTGGGCTGTACTCCCAGACCTATTTTATATTTATTTGGAAACAGGGTCTCACTAAATAGATAAGGCTGGCTTCGACCTTGCGCGATCCTCCTGTCTCAGACTCCCAAGTGCTGGGATTACAAGTGTGCTCCACCATGCCTGGCTTATGAATATGTTTTTTTTTTGTGTGTGGTACTGAGGATGGAACCCAGGGGCTTTCTACCTCTGGGTTACACTCCCAGACCTAATTTTATATTTTATTAGAAACAGGGTCTCACTAAGTTGCTGAGAGCCTAAGTAGCTGAGGCTGGCTTCAAACCTGTGCGATTCTCCTGTTTCAGCCTCCCAAGTGCTGGGATTACAAGCATGTGCCACCATGCTTGGCTTGAATATATTTTAAAAACTAGGAAAACTGATGTCTAGAAGAAATTCTTCAAAATATTAAGAGTTTGAATCGCATGGGTCTATTGGTGATTTTTTATTTGCTCTTTTCTTTGTTCTAAATTGTAATAGGTTTATATTACATTTAATAGAAAATGACATATTGTATTTGAAAATATCAGTCTGCATAATAAGTCTCATCACTTCCAATAGAACTATGGATGCTAGAGTTTTAATAGTCAGGAAAAGTGGCAGATAAAATGGTTAAAGCTTTTAATATATTATTTCCTACTAAATTCATGTTAGATTTATCAGCATCATAGAGAACATTTATTACTGCCCGGGCCTGTCATTCAGTATTTTTCATGTTTTGGCATGAGAGCTACTATTTCCCTGTCCCCTACTTTCTTACCATTCTTTTCCCTCTCTCCCCTCTTTATCCACTTCTTTAAATTTTTCCTTTCTCCATTTTATTTCTGTCCCTTTTCATTTCCTTCCTTTTTTCTTTGATCCATATGTCTCTCATCTTTCCCTTTGTCATTTCTTCTTTTCCATTTCATCTCTTTTCTCTTCTTCCCTTTCTTATTCTACCAAATCCCTTCTTCCCATTTCTCCCTTTTTTATGTTTTGATCTTCTCTTCTACTTTAAATCCCTTCTGTCTATTCCTTTCCCTTAATTATCTTCTCTCTTTTTTTCCCCATTTCCCTTCCTTCTTTTCTTTCTTTTCCTGAATTCTGTATCTTCTCCTTTCTCTTTATATTCCTCTGTCTCTTCTCTTTTTATTCCTTGCTTCTTTTTTGTCTCTTTTTTGTATTAATTTTTATTGTCTCTTTCCCCAAACACAATAAACATCTATTACCTTCTATTTGTTGGTTAATGTGCTTGAGACATGAGGATGAATGAGGCAGCTCACAGTTACTGGTAAAGCAAGATAGGTGTGTAAACATTATTCACAGTGCCATGATGATGCTATCTGCCAAGAGCTATGGTGACAATGGGAACTGTGACAAATTCTTCTGCTTGCTAAGTAAAACTCTGCTAGGAAAGCAGACATACAGACTGAGCTCCTTCCTTCCTTCCTTCCTTCCTTTCTTTCGTTCTTTTGTTCTTTCTTTCCTTTCTTTCTTCTTTTTTTTGTGGTGCTGGGAGATCAAGCCCAGGGCCTTTCTTATGCTAGGCAGGCACTCTACCACAGAGCTATACCCCCAGCTCCAGAATGAGCTTTGTGTAAGACTGGGGCATTCCTTAACCTAGAAGCATTCTACCTCCGAGCTACACCCCATCAGCCATTTTTATTTTCATTTTGAAACAGGGTCCGGCTAAGTTGCTGAGGACCTTGCTAAGTCGCTGAGGCTGGTCTCAAACCTGTTATTCCTCCTATCTCAGCCTTCAAGTACTGGAATTATAGGTGTGTGTCATCACAGCCAGAAGATCGAGCTTTTAAGGATGAGTAAAGTGCTATCAGACAAAGAAAAATGTCAGTTGGTGGGGAAGGCCTTACAGGCAGTAAGATCGACATGGGCAGGGCCTTGTAAGCAGCAACTGCCTAGAGGACATTGAATCATTCGATTTAATTCTGTAAGTTCTCAGCTTGAGGTAGTATGCTAAAAGATGTTTATAAATGTGGAGGTATAGCCGGGCGTGGTGGCGCACGCTTGTAAACCCTGTGCTTGGGAGGCTGAAACAGGAGGATCGCACAGTTTTGAAGCCAGCCTCAGCTACTTAGTGAGGCTCTCAGCAAACTTAGTGAGACCCTGTTTCCAAATAAAGTATAAAATAGGTCTGGGAGTATAGCCTGGAAGTAGAAAGCCCCTGAGTTCCACCCCCAGTAGCACCCCCCCAAAAAAAATGTGGAGGGACATATTCAATCATTTCACAATGACTGAAAGTATGGTGGGAGTATCAGAGTTCTTTAGAGGGTAGGAGTCAAAAAGTTGGCCTGCATGTAGAATTGTAATTGCTGAAGATCTGGGAAAGGGGAGGCTGGATAAATTGAGGCTGAATTTGATCAGTGCATGCTGTATACATGTAGTGAAAACTACACTGGACCCCATTTATATGTACAATTGATGCAATCAAAAACTAAATTTAAGAAATCTTTTGGAAAAAAATTTTCTCATTATTATGTAGGTTGGTCCTAAATAATAATAATAATAATAATAATAATAATAATAATAATAATACAGAAAGTTAGTATAATACTACAGAGAATTAGAATAGTACTAGAGAAAATTATAAAAGTACCCCTGTTGAAGAATACCAGTGTGTAAGGATTAAGGGAAATAGGAAATGACAAAAGACTCAGTTCGAAAGGGGCCTTGCTAAGGGGCTAGGTCTTTATCCTCTAGGTTATGGGAAGCCATCAAAGGTTTTATTTTTTATTTTATTTTTTTGTGGTATTGGAGCTAGAACCCACGGGGTGGTTCTACCTCTCAGCAGCATACCCAATTCTATTTTATTTTTTATTTTCAAACAGAGTCTTGTTAAGTTGCCAAAAGACTCACTAAATTTCTGAGGCTGCCTTGAACTGTGATTCTCCTATCTCAGCCTCCCAAGTACTGGGATTATGGACATGTACCACTATACTTGGCAAAGATTTTTTTTTATCAAGGTAATGAGTGGCAAGACCAGGGGCAGTGGCACACAACTGTAATCCTAGTGAAATAGGAGGATTATAGGTTTGAGGCCAGCTTTGGCAACTTAGCAAGACCCCATTTCAAAAGTAAAAAGGGTGAAGGTTTAGCTCAGAGGCAAGATGCCTCTGGGTTCAGTCTGCAGCGTGCGCACGCATACACACACACACACACACACACACACACACACACACTAATAAGTGGTAGGTTGTGATTTTTATTTTTGTAAGTTTACTAAACAATAGTGTCACTAATGGTTCTGAGTCAGAAGAAACTAGAACTAGTTTAGCACAGCAGAAGGCTCTTGAAATAGATAATGACGGTCTGCCAATAGCCAGGGGCATTGCAAATGGAAAGAAGGGCAGAGTTAAGGGATATTTGGAAGGGAAATGACAGGACTTCGCCCAGGGGCTGAGCAAGAAGAAAGGATGTCTGAGGTTCCCAACTTGTGTGCCAGGTAGGTGGTGGTATCATTAGCCAAACAAACAAATGCAGAAGCAGGGAAGGATGTTAGGATGGTAAGGTTTGGGTAAGAAGTACTCATTCGAGGGCATGTTAAGTTTTAAGTGCCTGGTGAATTCTAGGTGGTGGGAAATTTACATTAAGTACTTGTGGGTAGCAATCTAAAGTTTAGAGGAAATCCCGGGCTATAGAGATTTGGGTGTTCTCCTAGTTCGAATCTATAAGCATGTAGAGTGAGAATGAAAATTTAAGGCAGAAATCAACATTTAAAGATGTATGAGAGCTGGGTGTGGTGGCGCACGCCTGTAATCCCAGCATTTGGGAGGCTGAGACAGGAGGATCCGGGTTCGCAGACAGCCTCAGCTACTTAGTGAGGCCCTTTGCAACTTAGTGAGAACCTGTTTCAAAATAAAGAATACAAAATAGGGCTGGGGTGTAGCTCATAGGTAGAATGCCCCTAGGTTCCATCCCCAGTACTGCAAAAAAAAAAAAAAAAGGTATGAGAGTTGGGCATGGTGACCAGTACTCGGAAGGCTGAGACAGGAGGATTGCAGGTTTTTGTGGACAGCCTCAGATGTTTAGTGAGGATCTTTGCAACTTAGTGAGATCCTGTTCCAAAATAAAGAATAAAAACTAGCTTGGAGGTAGAATGCTCCTGGGTTCAGTCTCTAGTATCATACACACACACACACACACACACACACACACACACACACACACATATATATATATATATATATATATATATATATATGAGAAAAGTTAAGCCATAATAAAGAGAAAGCAAGGAATTGGTCAGTGAGGTCAGAGGAGACTCAGAAGCCAAGAGCAGAAGGGTACTGAAACAGAAGTGGCTTGGAGCCAGACATGATGTTGCATGTTTGTAACCTCAGTACTTTGGAGGTTGAGACAGGAGGATCATAGGTTTGTGGCCAGCCTCAGCAACTTAGTGAGACCCTGTTTCAAAACAAAAACTAAATAAATAGGTGAAAAGTGCTAGGGGCATAGTTCAGAGGTAGATTGCCTCTGGGTTCAATCCTTAGTAATGCATGTGCGCACGCGCACACATGCACACACACATGAAAAAATCAAAAGGAAAGAAAAACAAGTGGCTTTGAGCTAGGCATGGTGGCACATGCCTGTGATTTCAGTACTCGTGAGGCTGTGCTAGAGGATTACAAGTTTTAAACCAACCCCAGAAACTACTGAGGTTCTCTGCAACCTAGCAAAGCAGTGTTTCAAAACAGAAAGTAAAAAGTGCTTGGAGTGTAGCTTGGAGGTAGAATGCCCCTGGGCTCAATATCTAGTACCATATAGAGAAAAAAGGAAAAGAGAGATGGAGGAAGGGAGGAAGGAAGAAAGGAAGGAAGGAAGAAGGAAGGAAGGAAGTAAGGAAGAAAAAGAATGAGAAAAAAGAACAACAACTGGCTTGCAGTGGGGTGTGGGGGCACATATCTGTGATCCTAATACTTGGGAGGCTGAGACAAGAGGATAGCAGGTTTGAGGCCAGTCTCAGAAACTTAGTAAGATTCTGTTTCAAAAATAAAATATAAAAATGGCTGTGGACATAGTTGAGAGACAGAATGTTTCTGGGTTCAATTTGCAATCTCTCTCTCTCTCTCTCTCTCTCTCTCTCTCTCTCACACACACACACACACACACACACACACACACACACACACACACACAAGTGCACACACAATGTCTTGGAAAATAGTGTCCATAGGAGAAAATTCAAATGATGTGGCTAGCCCAAACTCATAAGACTTTTCTCAGAATGTTTTCTACACGTTTCCATCCCCTCAGCTGATCATCAGACTTTCTTTTCTAAACAAGACCCCAACTTTTAGACAGTTTATGCAGGTACTCTTTCACACACATTTATTTATTCAACATATATTTATCACATATCTTCTGCATGTAAAGACTAGGATAGTGAGGTGAATAACAGACATGATCTTTGCCTTTAGAGGATATCCTTAATAAACACAAACAAAAAAAAACAATTTCAGTTAGTGATACATGTCATGGGGAAAATAAAATATAGCAAGGCAGTGAAATATGGAGGTATTAGCCAGGCGTGGTGGTGCATGCTTGTAACCCCAGTACTTGGTAGAATGAGACAGGAGGATCACGGGTTCGCGGCCAGCTTCAGCTACTTAGTGAGGCCCTCTGCAACTTAGTGAGACCATGTTTCAAAGTAAAGAATAAAATAGGGCTGGGGGTGTGGCTCGGAGGTAGAATGCTCCTGGGTTCAGCTCCCAGTTCTGCAAAATAAATAAATAAGTAATGGAGGTATTAGATTATAGAATGTTATTCAAGGAAAGCCTCTCTGAAAATGCCATTTAGGCTGAGATGTAAATAATGAGGAGGTGCAGCGGCCCACACTTGTAATCCCAGTATTTAGGAGGCTGATATTGGAGGATCCCAGGTTCAAGGCTAGTGCAGGCTAAGTTAGGAAGACCTTGTTTCAAACAAAAGCAGGATGGCATGAGTGTAGTTCAGTGGTATAATGCCTCAGTAAAACAACAACAACAATAACAATAACAACAATAACAACAACAACAATAATAAAAACAACAATTATACTACTATTACTACTACTACTACTACTACTACTAATAATAATAATAATAATAATAATAATAATAAAGCATAGAACATTCTAAGCAGAGGAACCAGCAATTGTGTATACTGTAAAGTGGTAATAAGTATGATGTGTTCACATGTCAGTAAGCAAGCTGGTATGGTTGGAATGTAGTGAGCTAGGGGAACTCTGATGTGGTATAAGGTCACTGAGGGTGGTAAGAGTTATATTATTTAAGACTTTGTAGAAAATAGTCAGGAGTTTATATTTGATCCTCAGTGGACCTGTTAAAACAAACATGCCATGTGCTCTGGATTGTATTTTTAAAGGGTACCTTGGATCCTCTGTGGACAGTGGCTGAAGAGGGCAGGAGAAAAAGCAGAGAGAACAGATGGAAGGCTGTTGGAATTTTCCAGTGAATAGACGATGGTAGCTTGAACTAGGGAAGTAGCAATGAAAGGATAATTTTGAAGGAGGAGTTGATAGGGTATACTGATGGAATAGACATAGGAAGGTAGAAGAGCTTCAAATAGAAGAGCTTGAGATAGAAGAGCTTGAAAGTAAGTATGGAAAGGAAAGAGGGACCTTTTCTTTCAAGGTATCTATGAATAGTGTAAGGGACTTTTTTTTTTCTGGTACTGGGGATGAAACCCTGGTCCTCATGCATGCTAGGCAAGTGTTCTACCACTAAAATATATCCCTAGCCCTTTTTAAAAATATTTGTTTATTTATGGTACTTGGGACTGAACCCAGGGGTATTCTACTACCTCTTAGCTATAACCCCAGCTCTATTTTATTGTTTCTTCGAGATCAGAGTCTCACTAAGTTACTGAGACTGGCCTTGAACCTGCAATAAATATATTTTCTATTGAGACAAAGCCTTGCAAAATTTCCCATACCATCCTCAACTTGCAATCCCTCTGTTTCATCCTCCTAAGTCACTGAAATTACAGGTATGTGCCACTGTACTCCCTGTAAGGGGCCATTTTAAAGATAGGAATACACTTTTCCTTAACGGTGTCATTTTGATATAAAGTCCATTATGAACAAAGGGGCCAAGAAAGCAATCAGTGTGGGCTGGAATAATCAAGAAGGGCTTTTTAGAAGAAATGAAACATTAATTGTGTCTTGGGGGAATGAGTGGGCCCTTATAGATTTTGAGGAGGGGTGGGCAGATACCTTGCAAAAAGATAACAGGTGAATTCTGAGATGGGATTAAGGTATGTGAGAGGGACAGTCAAAGATTTTGTTGGAGCAACAGTAGCATTCGGAACAATGTGTGGGGAGTGGGACTGGGTCAACAGGTTAGGGACAGCTCATAGAAGGCTTTGAAAGCCAGGAAGAAGAGTTTGTATTGATGGGATAGGCAGTGGGCAGCAAGGTAAAGGAACAATGAAAGAAAATTATGTTCTAAAAAGTTAGCTTTTTTTCATCAACATTCTCTGAGCCTCAGTGTCCTTGACTTAGAAATCTGGAGCTTGACATCAGGTACAGGCAGCTCCACAACACAGACATTCAAGCCAGATATTTGAACATTCTGTTGTCAAAACCTAGGGAAGGCCCTTCCAAAGCTTGCTTATATAAGCATCCTTGTGATCAAGAAGTTCCTTTTTTAAGAATCTAGCTATTCAAGTCTGTATTTATTATTTTTGTGCTTGGTAGAAAGAGACCACTGGTTAATGCCTTCCTTGTAATAATAAGAGTTAAACTTTGTTTGCTTATTTATAGCTTTACTTGTTGAACATTTAGTATATACTGTGCTAAGAACTATACATACAGTGGGGCCCAGTGGCACATATTTGTAATCTCAGTACCTAGGAGGCAGAGACAAGAGGATTGCAGTTTTGAAGCCAGCTTCAGCAACTTAGTGAGACTCTCAGCTACTTAGAGAAATTCTGTGTCAAATTTCTTTTATAAAGGGCTTGGGGTACAGCTCAGAGGTAGAACACCCCTGGGTTCAATCCCCAGTACCAGCCAACCAACCAACCAACCAACCAACACAATAAAAATACCCAGGAGCTATACATATTGTATGTAATTCTAAAACAATTACATCAAATAAATAGATCTTCATTTTACTGATGAGGAAGCTGAAACACATTTAGAAATTGCTTCAAAGTTATATAGCTAATAAATATCAGATAATGTTACTAACTGTCCCATTTTGCCCAGAACATAGCAATTACCAAGGATGCAGGACTTTTATTTATTTTTATTTTTAGTATTTATGTGTTTTTGATACTAGGGATCCAAACCAGGGGCATTCTATCTCTGAACTACACCCTTAGCCCTTTTTAATTATTTTTATTTAAAGGAGTTTATTAAAAAGATAGAAATACAGAAGATAGTTACAACCTCAGGGTAACATGAGGGGGTGCTTTGAACAAAATCACCCACTTCTTAAATTTTTTATTTTGAGATGGGATCTCACTCAGTTGCTGGTGGTATTTTTTAAAAATTGATTCTGATAGTCTTGCTAAGTTGCTGAGGCTAATTTTGAACCTGTGGTCATCCTGACTCAGCCTCCCATGTACTAGGATTACAGGTGTGAGCCACCGTGCCCGAGAATTTTAGTGTTGAAGTAGGAAAGCCCTCAGATAGGAAGGAGTTGATCATTTTAGTGGCAGACTTTAGATTTTGACCCAGAAGAGTAGTTTTAGAGCCGGAGCAAGTAAACTCTGCTTATTACTGTGAGCTTTCTTATAGTATATTTTTATTTAACTCAGATAAGAGCCTTATTATATGGTGTCCATTCTCTGTAATCCACCTAGGGGGAGACAGGAAATCCTCCAGGAACTTCCAAGGGGTATTGTGAATCAGATTTTGCTCTCTAATCTTCCCTTAGGGATATTTGAGATTTATTGCCAGGAGGGCAGCCACCAAGAAGCAGGAATGAGGGCAACTTATAATGTCTCCCTGTGTCCTGATCATCATGCCAGCTCTCACCAACGCTACCAAGCTGCAAGGACATACTACATCATGGCAGAAGAGGTGGAATGGGACTATTGCCCTGACAGGAGCTGGGAACTAGAATGGCACAACCAGTCTGAGAAGGACAGGTAAGGCTTCAGAATAGACCTCACACGTTTACAGAATCATTGTATAGAAGAGAGGAAAAGGCACTTATCTATGGTCGTCTAATGTGATACTAACAGAACTATGATCAGGGACTTAAATGAAGGTTTTTGGAATTTCCAGCTCAGTGCTTTTCCTATATTGGTTTGC
The DNA here is from genome assembly GCF_963383645.1 of Muscardinus avellanarius. Taxonomy (NCBI): domain Eukaryota; kingdom Metazoa; phylum Chordata; class Mammalia; order Rodentia; family Gliridae; genus Muscardinus; species Muscardinus avellanarius. The sequence goes on from NC_137792.1 coordinate 105,124,465, forward strand.
TAGAGGGCTAAAGTAAATGACCTTGCTCATACCTTCGCCCTCCTGGTCTATTACCTCTCTCCTTCTACTTAGCTAAAAGTATCTACCATGAGAATTCAATTTCATAGAGAATTTCCTTAAGAAACTAAATGCCTGAAGCTCTTTCTTTAAGGCATAAACTAAGCTGTGTAGCAGAAAGAGTCCAAAATGAAGTAGTTTCAGTAAGATAGAATTTTATTTCTTGTTTTTATATAAAAGTACAGATATGAGCAGTCTAGTATTGGAAGGTATACTATGTCACTTTCACCCCTTTCTTTCATCTCTGGGACCAAGACGACTGTTCTAGTTGTAGCCATTCCTAACTATCAAGTCAGGGTATGCAGCATTATCTATAAGGAGATGACCTAGAAATTGCGTACATCACTTTCTCTCATTACCCTGAACTCATATGGTCATATTTAGAGGCAAAGAAGTTTAGGAATATAAACTCTGGTTAGGCAGCCATGTGCTCAGCTAAAACCTAGATGATTCTGTTACTAGAAAGGAAGAGGTAGAAAACGGAAAGCCAGACACAAATTAGTATCTCTACTGGTTTGTTTTCAGGGACCTAACTGCCTTTTGTCAGTTCTTGCTTTTTTATGTTGGTTGTTTAAGATTGTTTGGTTGTTAAGAGGTTGAGGTAGGAAGATCTCAGGTATGAGGTCAGCCTCAGCAATTTAGTGAGACCCTCAGCAACTAACTGAGATCTTGTTTCCAAATAAAAATTTAAAAGGGTTGGTCAGAAGTATAATGCCCCTGAGTTTAATCCTTACTACCAAAAAATAAGTACTCTACCACTGAGCTTCATTTCCAGCTCAGCTTGAAGTCTTTTTGCTAACTTGCTGTAGGAGTTAAGAAAAATGAATTGTTTTCTCTAATCTATGGTTTACTCATCTGTAATGTATAGCTGAAAGAACATGATGAGAGAAAGGGGCAAGGAACAAGTAGCATGTTTGAGTCTAAGTCCTGACTCGTTCTGACTGACAGTGTGTCTATAGGTAAGTCCTATCACCTCTAGTCTATTGACTGGACGTTTGAGACCACCTACTTCATCAGCCTATTGGAAATGTCAAAAGCTAACAGGAATAATAAAGCTATTTATAAACTGGAAAGCATGTGATAAAGAGAAATATGCAAGATTCCATCACATCCCCACCTCTTCCCATCCTTTACCACCACCACCAGCAGTAGTAGTAGTTAATTCTCTCCTTCTGTCTTGTACCTTGTCCTTTTGTCAAATTAATTTCATCTAAGACCTCATTAGGCTGGAGCCCAGAGCTTCTGACTCTTAGCTCAGTGGTATTGCCATATTAACTGTGCTAGAAATTTCTATCTGGATTATGGAAAACAAACAAATAGATTCTGAAACCTCCCATTTAAAATTTTTGTTATATAGCCAAAGTGGAGGCATTCTGAGATCAGAAGGAAAAGATCCAAATTTTCTCTCATCTGTGTCATGAAAATGATCTGACTTAGCTACCCCATGTCCAAAAAAAAGGGTTGTGTGTGTGGTGGCGCATGCCTATCATCTCAGTACTTAGGGGGCTGAGACAGGGGCATCACAGATTTGAGGACAGCTGCGGCAATTTAGTGAGGCCCTCAGCAGCTTCATGAGACCGTAATTGAAAACAAAATTTAAATAGGGCTGAGGGCATAGTTCTCTGGGTTCTATCCCCAGTGACCCCCACATCTCTCTCTCTCTCTCTCTCTCTCTCTCTCTCTCTCTCTCTCTCTCTCTCTCTCTCTCTCTCTCACACACACACACACACACACACACACACACTAAAAAAATAAAAATAAATAAATAAATAAAATAAAGAAAGTGTTGAAGGCCAGGTGCTACTAACATTTTTTGGATCCTTCTAGTTATGGTCACATTTTTCTGAGCAACAAGGATGGACTCCTGGGTTCCAGATATAAGAAAGCTGTATTCAGGGAGTATACTGATGGTACATTCAGGATTCCTCGGCCAAGGTCTGGATCAGAGGAGCACTTGGGAATTTTGGGTAAGGGAATTCCACTTCTGTCCTAGTGTCTAGAAGCCTGAGCTGTATCTTATATAGGAGTCCCTGAGGGTGGTAGATTTTTAAAAGGTGCTACAGGCAGGGAAATTTAGGAACTTTTTAAAAAGTGGAAAAAAGATACAGGGAAGAAGTATTCCCTCTCACTCCAGTTTAATTATTGCTATTTTTTTTTCACTTTTGTAGGAAACCAATGGATTTCCTCATTCTTATCCTGGCACAGAAGGGGACTCAATGGCCCTGAAAGAGATCCCAGCTATTCTGTATTCTGTGTCAAACTGTTAATCTTTACCATTAATGACTCCATAGAGCTCCGATTCTTTATTGCCTTGGGCTAATATTAGAGGGTTAGGCCGGGCGTGGTGGCGCACGCTTGTAATCCCCGCGCTTGGGAGGCGGAGACAGGAGGATCGCGCAGGTTCGAAGCCAGCCGCGCTGGCTTAGGAGACCCTGTTTCAAAAATATAAAATAGGTCTGGGAGTGTAGCCCGGAGGTAGAAGGGCTTCCAGGAACTCCAGTACCACCACCAAAAAAAAAAAAGAGGGTTAGAAAAAAAGGGTTAATCAGAGGTATAATCTCATTGGGATAGGATATCCTTATACAGTGAGTAGCAGTAAAGGGTTTTGAATCTAAAAATGGAGTCAGTCATGACTTTCAGTATCAGAAAGTTTTTTTTCTTGGCTAGGTTTGATGCCACACATCTGTAATTCTAGTATTTGGAAGGCAGCTGAGACAAGAGGCTCAGTTCTAGCCTCTACTACTTAGTGAAACCCTCATCATTTTGTGAGACCCTGTTTAAAAATAAAATAGACAGCTGGGCATGGTGACACACTCCTGTAATCCTAGTTCTTGGGAAGCTGAGACAGGAGGATCACAGGTTTGAGGACAGCCTCAGCAAGTAATGAAATTCTTATCAATCTATCAGGACCCTGTTTCAAAATAAAAATAAAAAAATGGAATGTGAGTGTAGTTGAGATAGAATGCTCCTGGGTTTAATTAATTACCAGCGCCACTAAAATAAAATAAATGTCACTGGGAGTGTAGCTCAGAGTAGAATACCCCTGGTTTCCATACTCAATACCAAAAACAGTTTCAGGGCAAACCACTCATTTTATAGAGCTCCCAAGTGTGTCATTTTCTTTAATGTCTCCTGTTCTACTCTCCTACTAATGAAAATTTATTTCCTTTGCATAAACTAGGTCCACTTATGAGAGGAGAAGTTGGTGATATCCTAAACGTGGTGTTCAAGAATAATGCCAGCCGTCCCTACTCTGTGCATGCCCATGGAGTGCTAGAATCTGGTACTGGCTGGCCACGAGCTGCTGAGCCTGGTGAGTGAGGACACTTAGTGAAGGGACCAAGGATATAAAACACATCAGCTTAAGTTTTATGCCTTGCTCTTTTGAAAATTATACTTTTGTATACTGGGGGTGTAGCTCAGTTGGTAGAGTACTTGCCCAGGATGTATAAGGTCCTGAGTTCAATCTCCAGCATAGAAAATAATGGCTGGGATATAGCTAAGTGGTACAATACATGTTTTTAGTGTATAGAGCCCTAGATTCTAACCACAGCAATGAAAATAATATTATTCAAGGAATGCTAGCCAAGATTAGGCCACATCCTGAATTTGTAGTTTTGAAATGTTAAGTTCAATCCCAGAACTCCTAGGCTGTGGCTTAGACTTGGCTAGTATTCCTATTTCATTGGCTCCAGTTTGAGCTCCTGATCTTGACCAGAGAATTATCTGGTCCAGACCACAGACTGATCCTTAAACCTAGCCACAGATAAAGTTCTTGTCCTTTTAAAAGTAAATTCTTTTTCCCCTAAAATACAGGCTTAATCCTAACCCCATTCACACACTAAGCTCCTGATAATTGCAGAGTGACCATAATCTTGGGCACATTGTTTTTATTAATTCATTCATTGAATAAGCACTTGTTGGAGATTGACCAAATGACAGGAACAATATTAGGAGCTATGGATACAGTGGCAAATAGTATTTGTTCCTAACCTTAAAGAACTTGGGCTATTGTGATAAAGACAAGTATGCTGGTAATTGTAAAGTGGTATGATTAGTGTTAAATAGGAGTTTTCACAGAATGATAGGTCGATGGAGAAGAGGGTACCTAATCTAATATTTGTGTGATTAAGAATGGTTTCCAAGAATAGGTGATGTCTCAGCTGAAATCTAAATTGGTAGTTTTCAAATGTAACCATGTATCAGAATCACCTATTTATTGAAACGTGTATTGCTGTGATTAACTTCAAAGTATGATTCAGTGGGCATGTGATGGAACTTGAAAATTTGCTAAACAACTTCCCAGGCGAAACATATGCTCCTAGCTCAGGAGCTACACATTGGAAACTGCTGATCTAAAGGATAAGAAAGAGACATGTGGGCTAATAGTAGTGTGGAAGAAGATCAAGGAAAAAGAAGTTATAGATGTAATATGTACTGTGTAAAATCCCAGTAGAAAGAGATTAAAGTTGGAGAAGGAGAAAATGGATACATTCCAAAAAATCAGTGAGGTAAAATAAACAGGATTTATGATGTTGAAAGTAAGAAAGGTGAGAATCTTATCTGGATGCAGTGGCATATGCGTAATCCCAGTTTTTGGGAGGCTGAGACAGGGGGATCACAGGTTTGAGGCCAATGCATGGTAACTTAGTTAGACCCTGTTTCAATATAAAAATAAAATAGGGCTGGGGTTGTAGCTCAGTTTTAGAATGCCGTGGCTGTGACCAATTCTCAGTAACACACACACACACACACACACACACACACACACACACACACCCCAATCATTGAATTACATCCATATTTTGGAGGCAAATTCTCAAGTAATACCCAGATTTTTAGTATTGGCAACTATCTTGCCATTCATCAAGATATAGGAAACATGGGAAAAAGCTAATGATAAGATCACTTTTAAAATTATTATTGCATTTGATATGTCTAATATGTCCAAATACAAATAACTGTTAGCACAAAAATCTGGAGCTCAGGAGAGTGGAATGCTCTGCAGGAATAGATGTGGGATTCATCCATGTTTTGGCAGTAATTTTAGACATAGGATGACCGTAGTTACCAGAAACAGTGTGTTATATAAGATAATAAAAGTACTAAGATGAGGCTTTGAGAAAGACCAATTTTAAAGAAAAATACTGATTGAGAAGTGTGCCTGAGCTGGGCGTAGTGGCGCATACCTGTAATCCCAGTACTTGGGAGGCTGAGCCAGGAGGATTGCAGGTTCGAGGACAGCCACAGCAAGTAGTGAGACTCTTAGAAACCTAGGAAGACCCTCCCTGATTGAAAACAAAAACAAAAACAAAAAGGGCTGAGGTAGAATACTCCTGGGTTCAAATCCTACTACCAAACAATAAATAAAGAAAAAAGAAAAATGAGCCTGAGAAAATGTGACTAAGAGGGTAGGAGAAGTTGGTTAAATATGGTAAGAACAGAAAATTTTCCATTTGCTATAGCCTCAGGGGAGTGACTGGTGATTTTGATAAATTGATGGAGAAAGAAGCTCTATTGGATTGTACAAAAGAATAATTGGAAGAAGTGGAATTGGAAACAGTGACTCTGGTTTAATTTCAGGACTTAGAACAATTTCCGGTGACAAGATCATGGGTGTCGCCAAGGGCTAAAGTAAAGTTGGGGTGAAGCGCACTGGAGTTGAAGAGATCAAGTGACTGATAATCAGAGTGGATTAAACAACCACAGGGACCTGAAAGTCACTCTGAAGTATGGTAGAAATTGAGATTGAAAGGAAGACATATCCAGGTAGTAAAATCATCAGTATATGACAGATGGAGAGAAGGACTATATCAGAAGCAGAGAAACCAGTTAGAAGGTTGATATAAGAATTCATATAAATGATGATAATGGCTTTAACAAGGGTGATAGGAAATGAGGTTGGAGATAATTAGATGGATTTCAGAGACAATAAGCTAGAATCAATAGGATATGATGATTAAACAATGTTTGGGAAATGATGTTGATGTTGAAGCTAAGGATAATTAGCAAGATATTGGATTAAGCACCTACATAGTGGAACCACCCACAAAGATAAAAAATATGGGAAACAGGGAACAGCTTTTTGTTTGCTTGGTTTTCAGTGGTGGAGGAGATATTGAGTTTATTTTTAATGACTTGAGTATAAGGTACCTGTAAAATATCCTGGTGGGATTAAGAGAGCCATGGAGATGGGAGGTTGGGGACATGAGCACATAGCTTGGGAGCAACACTTGGGATAGATCGAGATTTAACAGGTCACTAGTAAGTACCATAGGTGATAGTTGATATCAGGATTATGTACGGGATCAACTAGTGAGTAGTTTGTAGAGTGACAAAAACATTGAGCTGACAATGAAACCAAAAATTACCATTTTCTTTTATTTGTGGTATTAGGGATTGAACCCAGGGGCAGTCTACCTCTGAACTATACCCCAAAGCCCTATTTTAATTTTCATTTTATTGAGACTCACTAAATTATTGCAGGCCTCTCTTAAGTTGCTGATCCTCTTCTCTCAGTCTCCTAAGTACTGGGATTACAGGCACGCACAACTGTGCCTAGCTGGAAGAACACTATTATTTAATAAGAAATAATCTGCCAAGTGTGATGATACAAGCCTGTAATCCCAGTACTTGGGAGGCTAAGACAGGAGGATCACAGGTTCAAAACCAGCCTCAGCAATTTAGTAGCACTCTCAGCAATGTAGGGAGACCCTGTTTCAAAATAAAAAATAAAATAGGCCAGGGGGTATAGCTCAGAGGAAGAACCCTTGTGAGTTCGACCACTTGTACTACAAAAAAAAAAGAGAGTGAGGGGAGAAAATAATCTACCCTAAATAATTTATAGATTTAAAGCAGTTCTAATCAAAATCACAATTGGGTATTTTTGTACTGAAAATATTTGGAAAAATAAAGGATACCTGGACAAAAAGAGCCAAAACTTTTTAAAAAGTCAATGAAAAAAGACTAGTGCAACATGATTATATAGCATTATTATCAAAATAAAATAATTAAAGCTGCATGTTACTCTAAAAGAAATCAATGGGAAAAAACAAAAAAATCCTTGAAACAGAACCAAACTTCTGCCTTTTTCAATAGCAGTGGGAGTACTCCCACTCCATTACTAGCCCCTATTTCTGCTTTGTATCTTCTCCCTTAACAGCTTCTCATTGGGAGAGGTTATAATCTGGTTAGTCGGAACTCAGGATATTTGCTGGGCAATATCTTACTTGTGGGCAGGGTTCTTGTTTCTTTTATCTCAGTACTCTCTATTGTATTGCTTGTGTCTTGTGCGGTAAACTGACCTGTGCCTGCAACTGGGTGAGCTGAATTAGTGCAGAGCCTGCATTACAGATACTAGCAATGGGGTTGGAAAGAGGAATCCTTACTTGGGCCTTAAAATCAACACTTTGTTTTTTAATTCATCTGTTATCAGAGTTCTGAAATAGTGATAAGTGGATACCCACTCACCTGTTAAATAAGGGATAACTTTGGTTCTCATTTAGCTACTATTCTTTATAGTTTTCTTAGTCAGCAATCCAAAGAGAAGGAATAAGCAATGAGAACCACGATTTCTTATGCTTCTGGATTAATACCATCACAATAGCGTTGAAATCTTGATTACTGCCTCTAACACTGAGTATATGTGAAAGTTTAATATTAGGAAAAGCTAGCATTTCAAGAAAGGAAAAGTTGATGAGTATGTGGTTTTAGGACAAGTCATTATCATTTGGGGAAAAATAAAACTAGATCTCTGTATTTTGTCACATGCTAAAATACATTGCCAATAGATTAAAGGCAAACTATCTTAAAAGTACTAAAAGAAAATATTAGTGAATGTTTATTCAAACTTGGGGTGTGCATAGGTTGTTCTGTGTTTAAAAGCAAAAGATGAGACATGTAATGCATATGATATTGTTATGACATTAAGTATTCTTACAAAAAATCAATATTGTAAATTAAAGAAATAAGTGAAGTATATAGGCAGGAGATTTATAAAAGTAGAAATATAAATACCTAACAGAGCATGAAAGAAATTTTGGATTTCTAATAAATAATGGAGAGGAATCTGGTGACTATAACCAATGTGACTCCTGTCTTCATAAATTGTAGAGTTTAGGTGAGAAAGCAGGTAATAAGAAACCAAGTACAGATATATCTATATACTTACAAAGTAAGTGCTGTATGAGTGGAATAAGGGAAAGATGGGACAGAGTAGAGAAAGAGGTAAATAGACCTCCTTAAGGCAGTGACATTTAATTTGTGACCTGAAGGATGAGAAGGAGCTAGGTGGCACCTATGAAAAGATTGATTACTTGAGGAGTGAACATTTCAAAGAAAAGGGACAGCCAGTGTGCAGGCCTTGAAGCAAGAGTATATTTATTTATTTTTAAGTTCTTTTATTGCTACATTATAATTATACTCAATAGTGGGATTCATTGTGATATGTTCTCCCATGCATGGAGTGTAAAATTCTTCTATTACATTACGCCACATCTCTCTCTTTTCATCTTTTCTTCCCTCTCCCCAGTACCTTTAGTCTACTCTACTGGGATCCTTCCTATTTTCATGAGGTCCCTTTTGTTTCCTGGTTTTCTTTCTAGCCTCCACATATGGAAGGAAACATATGACCCTCGACTTTCTGAATCTAGTTCACTTTGCTTAATATAGCACTTTCAAGTTCCATCCATTTTCCTACAGATAACACAATTTCATTTTTCTATATAGCTGAGTAAAACTGCATTGTTTCCCCAAAACGTATATGTGCCAAATTTGTAAGAGTATATGTAGCATTACCAGGGACAGCAAGGTACCAAGTGTGGATGGACATGGAAAGGGGTAGGGAAGAAAAGTCAGAAGTTAAAAGTGTGAGGAGGCCAGGTGTGGTGGTGCATGCTTGTAATCCCAGAACTTGAGAGGCTGAAACAGGAGGATCATGGGTTGTCTGCCAGCCACAGCTACTTAGGTGAGGCCCTCTGCAACTTAATGAGACCTTTTTTTCAAAATAAAGAATAAAAAAAAAATAGGGCTGGTGTAGCTTGGAGGTAAAAGGCCGCTGAGTTCCATCCCCAGTACTGCAAAAGAAAAAAGAAAAAAGAAAAAAAAGTGTGGAGAATGGGGGGTGTAATCATTATATTGGGCTTTATAAATCATTGTACAGGCTTCCAGTGGACTAGGGAGCCCTTGAACAGTATCTATCTATCTATCTATCTATCTATCTATCTATCTATCCCTAAGTTGCTGGGGGGGAGTCTCACTAAGTTGCTTGAACCTGTGTTTCTTCTGTCTCTGCCTCCTCAATACTAGGATTACAGATGTGCACCACCATGCCCCGCTTACTGAATGATTTTGAGCAGAGGAGTGACATAATCTGACTTATATTTAAGCATAATCAAACTGGTGTGTGTGTGTGTGTGTGTGTGTGTGTGTGTTTGTGTGTGTGTGTGTGTGTGTGTGTGTGTGTGTTTTGCAGGGGCTTGAACCCAGGGCGCTACAGGTATATGAGTTCTCTACCACTGAGCCATATCCTAGTCTGCAGCATAATGAATCTGGTTACTGTGTTGAGATGAGACTAAGGGGGGAGACAAGGGAGGAAGCAAGGAGATGATCTAGGAAGCAGTGTAGCTATCTTTGTGAGAAATTATGACATGATGGTAGCTTGGACCAGGGTGGTCAGATTTTGGATATCTTTTTAAAGATCCAATGGGACATGTTGATGATCATGATGTAAGAGCTAGGCATGGTGGTACATGTCTGAAAGCCTAGTACTTGGGAGGCTGAAACAGGAGAATTGCAGGTTTGAGGCCAACCTTAGCAAATTAGCAAGATCCTTGGAATCTTAGTGAGACTCTGTTTCAAAAACAAAAAAATAAAAAGGGCTTCAGGTGTAGCTTGGGAGTACAGTGCCCCTGGGTTCAATCCTCAGTAGCAAAAACAAATAAGATGTGGATAATAAAACAAATAGACCAGTAAAAAGTAATTACAAGGGTTTTGGTCTGAATCAGCAGAATGATGGAGTTTCCATTTAATGAAATGGGGAAGACTCAGAGAACAGCTTTCGAGTGGAAAATGGGGTTTCAGTTTGGGACATGTTGTGATTCAGTTATCAGATATTCAGGTGGAAATATCAAGAAGATAGTAGACTGCACAAGTCTAGAGATTAGAGATGTGGGCTAGAGATAGATATTTGTGAATCATCACCATGTACATGATCTCTGAAGTTGTTACACAGATGAGATCACTAAGGAAGTGAGTTAGACAGTAAAGAGTAAACAAGAGAATTGGATTAATCCAGGTAATTTAATTTTTGTCCTTTTATTGGTGCATTATAGTCTCACATCATAATATAAATCAGGTTGACAGTGGCATACATGCACATAGCACTTGGTGTCCCCACCTGCCTGCCTCATTTCCCTCCCTCCCAATATAGAGTACCTAGATTGACATTGGTATATTCACTTGTAAACACATAGTCCATGGTAGTATTTCCACTAATGAACATCAGTCTTCTTCCTTCCCTACTCTTAGATCTCCTCTTTGGTTCCACTGAGGTTTCTTTTCCATTATCTGGAGTTTCCCTTTTATCTGAATTACTCCCTATTTTTCACATATTAGAGAAAACATATGACCCTTCACTCTCTGTGATTGGCTATTCTCACTTAACAATGTTGTCCAGGTCCTTCCATTTTCTTGCAAATGATGCAATTTTGTTCTTTATTGATGAATAGAATTACATTGTATGAATTTATCATAATTTTGTAATCTATTCATTTGTTAATAGACACCTAAGTTGGTTTCATAATTTGGCTATTGTGAATTATGTTACTAGATTATGGTATGCTTAAATTACCGTAGTTTTCTGGTTTTAACCCCTTTGGAAAGATACCCTGGAGTGATATAGCTAGATCATATGGTGATCCATTCCAAGTTTTCTATGAAATCTCCACACTGATCTTCATAGCAGCTGAACTAGTTTGCAATCCCACTAACAGTGTAGATGACTTCCTCTTTTCCCCATATCCTCACCAACATTTATTGTTATTTGACTTTTTATAATTGCCATTCTGATTGGGGTTAGAGGGAATCTCAGTGTAGTTTTGACCTGCATTTCTCTGATTGCTAATGATGTTGAACATTTTTTTTTCATGTATCTATTGGCTACTTTTATCTCTTTTTTGTGAGGTGTCTATTTAATTCAATTGCCCTTTACTTGATTGGGTTATTGTTTTTCTAGTGTAAAGTCTTTTAAGTTCTTTGTATATTCTGGAAATAGCCCTCTATCAGAAGGATAGCTGGTAAAGATCTTCTCCTACTCTGTAGGCTTTTTCCTTAAACTCTTGATGATTTCCTTTGATGAGCAGAAACTTTTTGGTTTGATACCACCCCACTTATTAATTCTTGCTTTAATTTCTTGAACTTTGGAAGTCTTATTGAGGAAGTTTCTACCTGTGCCTATATGTTGGAGTGTTGAACCTATGCCCTCCTCTAATAGTTCACAGTTGCTGGTCTAAATTTGAGGTCTTTGATCCATCTCAAGTTGATTCCTGTGCAGGGTGAGAGGTAAGGATTTAGTTCCATTTTCTTATGAATGGATAGCTATTTTCCCTGGCACAATTTTTTGAAAAGGCTATATTTTCTCTAGGGTATGAATTTGGCCCCTTTATCAAAGATCAGTTGACTATAAGTGTGTGGGTTTGTTTCTGTATCTTCTATTCTGTTTCATTGGTTTCTGTGCCTGTTTTTGTGCCAATACCATGCTGTTTTAATTACTGTAGTTCTGTAATATTATTTGAAGTCAGGAATTTTGATGACTCCTGCATGGTTTTTATTTCTGAGAATTGCTTTGGCTATTCTGGCTCTTTTGTTTCTCCATATGAAATTCATGACTGATTTTTCTAGGTCTATGAAGAATGACTTTGGTATTTTGATAAGATCTAGGTAATTTATGTTGGCAACTTAGGCGGCCTGACAGAGTGGAAGGAATAAGCAATATTCTGAGAGTCTGGATTTATATTATTTCATTATTATTATTCTTTTGTAGTACTGGGGATTGAATCTAGAAGCATTCTACCTCTGAGCTACACCCCCAGCTCTATTTTATTTTCAGTTTTTGAAACAAGGTCTCATGAAGTTGATGAAAGCGTAGCTAAATTGTAGAAGCTGGTCTCCAACCTGCGATCTCCCTGTCTCAGACCTTAACTACTAGAATTACAGATTTGAGCCACCACGCCTTACTAAACTATTCTTCAGTTGATGGTTTCCAATGTGTAGAAATGCAATTAATTTTGTTAATTTGAACTTGTATCTAGCAATCTTTATGAGCATGTTCATTATTTGTAATAGTTGATTACATAGATATTGAGTTTTATTCATCTCTTCTTTCTTTCTTCCCCCCTATATGTGTTTGCTAGGATCTATCTCTAGAACTTGTTTTAGTGATGGTCTTCCTTGATTTCCTTCTAATTTGAAGATTGGTGCATCTAAAATTTCTCTCTGTTTTTGGAGAATAATAAATAAATCTATTTGTTAGTCAATACAATTGACAAAAAAAAAAACCTCTAATAAGAAGGATTGTATTTTGTGTGTGGTACTAGAGATTGAGCGCAGAAAAAGTCTATATCTGAGCCAAACCATATCCTTATTTTTTATTTTTAAATTTTAAAACAGAGTTTCACTAAATTGCAGAGGGCCTCACTAAGTTGCTGAGGCTGCCTGCGAACCTGTGATCCTCCTATCTCAGCCTCCCAAGTACTGTGGTTACAAGCATGAGTCACCACTACTGTTGGAAATTTTTTAAATAACATTTTTTCAGTGTTGGAGTTTGAACTCAAGAGTAATCTATCACTAAACCACATCCCCAGCCCTTCCTATGTTTTGTGTTGAAACAAGGTCTTGTTAAATTGCCAAGACTGGCTTCTAACTCATGATCTTCTTGCCTCAGTCTTCTGAATTGTTCAGATTATAGACATGTACACAGCTAAAATCACTTGGAAAACTACCTCTAAGATTTTTCTAAGATATATCATACCACACCATCTTAAATGGCATAGGTTCAAATATATTTAGAGTTTGTCTACTTTCCAAACAAAATTTATTCTAAGGGTTATTATCATATGTACTTCATAATTTGTAAAACTTCAACTGTATTTAGACAGGTTCCTCTTAGGAGAAAAAATAATATAACCTAGTTATGAGGTCAAGCATACTACTATTGAAAAATTTCAGGAAGTATTTCAAGATGCTGGCATGAGCAGTTTTCATTTTAATCTAAAGCCCTTATTAATTCCCAATTTAGTATCTGTATTCTCAGTAATAGACGTAGTTAACTTCCAAGTTATAATGTGTCATAATATTTTATTACTATGAAAAAAGTACGATCCAGTTAGGGAAAAACCAACCATATACCTACCTTACTAACAATTTTTTCATTTGTCAGTTTAAAACATTTAATATACAACATCAACATTATAATACATAAAATGTTCATTTTCTTGATATTTATTATTGGAGATTAAACCCAGAGGTGCTCTACCTCTGAGCTAGACGCCCTGTTCTATTTTATGTTTTATTTTGCAACAGGGCCTTACTAAGCTGATGAGGGTATCATAAAATTGATGGGGTTGGCCTTGAACCTGTGCTTTTCCTGCCTCAGCCTCTTCAAGTACTGGGATTTCAGTTGCACACCACCACCACTGGCTTAAAACTGCTCTTATAAATGCACATATTCTTATAGCCACCTCATTTACTTTTTTAGGACATGGTGTTATAACACAAAAAGATTAAAACTTTTGAAAAGCCTTTGTTCTATTATAGTAATATGTGGTTATACTTAATGTTCCCCAAATTAAACAACTGCATTATATCTTCAAATATATTTCAGAAGGAGCCTATACACATGTATATTAATTTTAGTGCTTTAAAAGCTAATTATTAATATTACAAAACATTTATTATAATAAGCAAAGAATATTATCCCTCTCTTCTGCATTTTAATAGTTGGTCCCTCCAAATCAACAGTGCTTCTATCACTAATTCTATAAAAAGCCACCCCAAGCAAAGAGGGCTGACTTAAATACATAGAAATATGTTATAAATGATTTATTTATAATGTCACAAATTATTTTACATAGAGTGCAAAACAGTATAGAAACTGCTGTTAGTAAAGTTCTATTAGAGCTGGGCATGGTGGTGCAATATTTATAATCCTAGTATTTGTGAGAATGAAACAGGAATATATTGTTTGAGGCTAGCCTGGGTAACTTTGTGAGACCCTTTCCCAAAAGAGAAAATTAAAAGGGCTGGGATATACAGTGGGGGAACATCCCTGGGTTCAATCCCCAGTACAAAATAGATAAATAAAATAAAGCTCCCTTTGTGACAAACTGGCCAACAGGATATATGAGTATGATAGAGTCTTACTGAAGATGGCATATTGGTTAGCATTTTGAGGAAAAAAACCCTCAGCAGGTATGCTCCACTAGCTTCCCGGAAAGCATCCATCAATGCATTATTGAGAAATAAGCTATCCAATCAGAAGATTTGTTTTTCTCTGATATTGACAATTCTGGGCCTGTGATAATGAGGCTGCTTAACTCTCTTGTAGAGAGGAATTGTTGTCTGCCATAATGACCAGCTTTTCAAAAGGGACTTTTCCATGTGCATTTTTAATCAGTGGGCTTAGTGCTAAATCTGTTTAGACAGGTCATGTTTTGCCAAACATTTAGGCTATTTCTGTGTCTTTCATTGCCAATGACATTAAATATTAAAACAACCTACATTAAAAAACATAACTAAAGTCGGGCATGGTGGCGCACGCTTGTAATCCCTGCACTTGGGAGGAGGAGACAGGAGGATCGCGCAGGTTTGAAGTCAGCCTCGCTGGCTTAAGAGACCCTGTTTCCAAATAAAAGTAATATAAAATAGGTCTGCGAGTGTAGCCGGGAAATAGAAGGGTTGCAAGGAACCCCAGTAGAACACACAAAAAAACCCATAACTAAGCAGGGCACCATGGTACTTACCCATAATCCTAGTACTTGGGTGGTTGAGACAGAGGGATTGCTTACTTGAGGCAAGCATGTAGTGAACTAGTGAGACCCTGTTTCAAAATAAAATAAAGTAGGACTGGGGGTGTAGCTCAGAGGAAGAACTTCATCGGGTTCAATCCCTAGTATTGTAAAATCACAAGTGTGTGTGTGTGTGTGTGTGTGTGTGTGTGTGTGTGTATGTGTGTATGTATATATGTATATGTATAGATGAATGGAGATTATGTAAATATAAAGCTGCTTTTCTGTCAATGACTGAACTTACCTGTGCCTCTGCTACTAAAGTTGAGTCTTCCTCAAAGACATATGTATCATATGTTATCCATGATTATATTTTACACTAAAGTTAAATTGAATGTATATAATTCTAAAAAGCATAACATAGAATTCAAGGAGTAAATAGAATTTACATGTTAAACTCAATTTTTTTTGGTGGTACTGGGGTTCCTAGAAACCCTTCTACCTCTGGGCTACACTCCCAGACCTATTTTATATTTTTATTTGGAAACAGGGTCTCTTGGGCCAGCAAGGCTGACTTTGAACCTGCGCGATCCTCCTGTCTCCACCTCCCAAGCGCAGGGATTACAAGTGTGCACCACCACACCCAGCTTAAACTCAAATTTTGATTTTCAGAATTCAGTGGTCAATCATGATTGTAGACTAAAGCCATTAACACATTTGTAAATACTTAAGGATTTTGCCAATAATCAAAACATACTATCTTCTATATGTAACAATCATGTCTACATAAATTCATCCAGAGTCCCAGATATTTCTATTGTTGGGCCATACCATTTTTACTTCATTGCTTGATGCTTTGTATATCTCCCAGCTAAAGAAAAGATAGAACTTGGAAGGGTCCAGTCCCTGACCACATAGAGCATGGCCTAGTCAAGACCTATTGTCCCAATGGGAAATTACCCACTCTTCTATCACTTTAAGAATTATAATTTTAAACCATCTTTATATTTAGTAAAACTGACTGTAGTGTGGAGTTTCATGCATTTTCTAAAATACATAATCCTATATCTGCTACTCTAATCACTATACAGAACAGTTACAACACCTCAAAAATAGTCCTTATGCTGTCCATTTGCAGTCAGCCCTTCCCTCAATTTCACTACCTTTGGTAACCACTGTCTTTCTTTTTTATGTATCTGTTTCCAGAATATCACGTAAGTAGAATCATAGTCCATCTTTCTAAGAATCAAAGTGTCTTGGTCAACATTCTTACTGCTATGATTTAAGTCAACTGACCACACAAGTTAGAGGAAGATTTATTTGGTCATAGTTATTTTTGGAGAGTTTCAGTCCATGCCAGGCTGGGTTATATCTGTAGAGCCTAGGTCATAGCAGCAGGAAGCAGAGAGAAGAGAGCAAGGTTCTGTCCTCACATCATGGAGACCAGAGCAAGAGAGAGCAGGCAAACAAGGGGATTCAAAGACACAAGCACAATCCCTAAGGCCACACTCCAGGGACCTACCTTCTCCAGCCACACCCTACCTGCCTAGTTTACCACCCATTACAATGGATTTATCTGCTGATGAGATTATAACCCTCATGCCTTAAATACATCAACTCTGAACATTAATACATGAGCAGTTCAGGGGTCAATCTGTATCTAAACATAACACAAAAATCAAATATCCAGCTTCATATATGGCATGGATGTTGCTACTGCCTTATAGGTCTTTTAAAAAACTTTGTATGTTAAAGTCTCTAATTGCAAAGGTGAACAACATGCAAATGGGATGAGTAATTACAGTAGAGATATAAATATTTCAACAAAGAATCAAATGAAATGGTAGGATTCAGAAGACAGTAATAGACTGGACAGGCTGGTGCACACCTATAATCTCAGCTACTCAGTAGACTGAGGCAAGAGGGTTGTACTTGAAGGCCAGTATCAGTCTTAGAGAGACCTTGTCCCAAAATAAAAAAAAAGTGCTGAGTAGGTAGAGCACTTGCCTAACATGTACAAGGCTGTGGGTTGCATTCCCAGTACTACAAACAAACAAATGATAATTTTATTGAAGATTTCTTTTATGTGATGAGTCTTGTATCCATCCGCATTCTTGCAGCTATAATCTAAGAATGACCACATAATTTAGAGGAAAGAAGATTTATTTTTCACTGTTTCAGATTCAGTCCATGCAAGGTCAGGGACTGTAGATCTCAGCATATAGTAGAAGAGAAGTAGAATAATAGGAAGTAGAGAAAAGGAGAGCACATGGACTATGCTCATATCATGGAGGCTGGAAACAAGAGAGGGAGAGCAGGAAGAAGAGGGACCACATATAATCTCCAAGGCCTCACACCCAGCTATACCCTACCTGCTTACTAGGCACCACCCAGTTCAGTTCATTACAATGATTTTATCTATTTCTGGGATTACAACTCTCATGACTCAATTAATTACCTCAAACATTAATAAATGAACTCTTACGTTGGGCATGGTAGTGCACGTTTTTAATACCAGCATTTGTGAAGCTGAGACAGGAGGATTGCGATTTGAAGACAGCCTCAGCTTCTACTTAGTGAGGTCCTTTGCAACTCAGTGGGATCCTGTTTCAAAATGAAGAATAAAAAATAGGGCTGGATGTGTAGCTCAGAGGTAGAATGCCCCTGGGTCCTATCTTCAGTACTGCAAAAAAAAAAAGAAATCTTTAGGGGATATTTTATATCTATAACAAGTCTCTTCTCATACCTTTCAAGTTTCTTTTATTTTTCTATGGTTTGATTATAATGTGCCTTGATATATATGTCTTTGAGTTTATCATACTTAAAGTTAATAAAGCTTCTTGGATATATAGATTTACATGATTCATCAAATTTTCTTCAGAGATTATTCTCCCCTTTCTCTTTTTACTTTCATTGACTCCTATAATGTGTACATTTATCTGGTTGATGTTGTCCCATAGATTCCTTATTCTCTATTCACTTTTTTTCTTTTTTTGGTTGTGCTGGGGTTGGAACCCAGGGGCTTTCTACATCTGGGCTATACTCCCAGACCTATTTTATATTTTTAATTTAGAAACAGGGTCTCACTAAGTTGCTGAGAGCCTCACTAAGTAGCTGAGGCTGGCTTTGAACCTGTGCGATCCTCCTGTCTCAGCCTCCCAAGCTTGGGGATTACAAGCATGTGCCACCACGCCCAGCTCTCTCTATTCAAATTCATTTTTCTTCCTGCCCCTCAAACTAGATTCATTGTTTCCATTGCCCTACCATCATTTTTTTTCCTTGCCTGTTCACATCTACTGTTAAATTTCTAGTGAATTTTTAGTTTCATTGTACTTCTCAATCCAGACTTTCTACTTGGTTCCTTTTTCTTTCTATATCCCTAATGTGCATACAACGTTTTCTATATTGATCTTTTATGAGATAATATAAAATTAGTTAGCATCATCGTACATCATAATTGTACATCATAGTGAGATTCACAATGATTGCATTCATCCATGTATACAGCATCACTTGGTCTGTTTCTTTCTCCACGTCTCCTTTTTCCTCCTCTCCTCCCCCAATACCCTTCCATGATTCTATTGATATCTCTCATTTTCAAGAGGTTTCTTGTATTTCCTGTTTTCTCCCTAGCTCCCATGCATGAGAGAACATAGATTTTTTAAAGTTTTCTTATTTTTTTTGTCCATGTTTTCCTTCAGCTCTTTGAGTAGATTAAAACAGTTGTGATAAAGCATTTATTCAGAAGAGTTGTGTGAACAGGAGTCAGATTAGGTAGACAAGAGTGAAAAGGTGTGGAAGTGAAAATCAGTAGTATTAACAACATTTTGAAGGCTTGTCTATGAAGGCTAGGAAAATAAATGGGATTGTGTAGTTGGAAAGAAATATGAGGTCTAGGGAATATGGCTGAACTGTTTAATACCATAGCCATTAGTCACATGTGACATGTTAAATTAAAATTAAAATGAAACTGAATTTAAAATTCTGGTTCTTAATTGTACTATCCATGCATGACTACTGTACTATATAGCACAGAAAACTTTTCTGATCATAAAGAATCTTCTATTTATTTTTCCCATTTGCAAATGATATGGGACCTATGTTCACATCAAATATCAGTTCACCTCATTCATTCTCTTGATACCATCTCGTCTCCATTTTTAATTACTTTAATTGTTTGGTTATTATCTCTCTTTCCTCATAGTTCCTCCCTCTTGTATGGATTATTGCCATTAGCATACAAAGACATTCTAGTACAGTGAAAGAGGTTTGCACATTTATACTCAACTGATAACAAATTTCTTGTGGTGGTTTCAGCTTTCTGATTTATATCTGAGGCAAGACCATTTGTGTTGTGGGTGTGGTGGGATAGGAGGTTCGATGCAAAAGAAAAATATATGAGATTATTGATTCAGAGCACAGAAAAGCAAGCTTTTATTCATTTTTTGATTGACACAAAATAATTGTACATATTTATGGAGTGCAATGTGCTACTTTGATATACTCATATATTATGCAATGTTCAAATCAGAGTAATTAGCATATTCATCACCTTAAACATTTATAATTTCTTTGTGGTGAGACCTTTCAAAATCCCCTCTTCTAGCTATTCTGAAATATACATTACATTATTATACAAAGTCACCATTATAGAGGAGGAATAAATTTTGATGTTCTATTACACAGTAGGGTGATCATAATTAAAATAAGCTCTTTTGAGAAACAGAATAAGACTGCCAAACAGTGTAGAGGACACATTTGAGGTTTCCTATAATGAATTCCAAGTAAAACCAATCTTTTTGTTTATGTTTTTTTATCTTTATTTTTATTTTTTAATTTTTAAATTGGCAAAGATTTAAAAAATTATACTCAGTGTTCCTGGGGATACAGTGTAATGAGCATTACTCATAGGAGTTTAAATTGGTATAACCTTTCAGAAGGGAAATTTGACAATGTGTCATGATTACTAGACATTTCCATCCCCTTCGACTCATTAATTCCATTTCTAGAAATTTATTCTAAGGAAATAATCATAGACGTATTCAAAGATTTATGTATAAGGCTATATTGTAAAGCAGTATTCATAATAGGAAAAACAAATGCAATCCATATGCCCAAGATGAAAACAGTTAAATTAATTATGGTAAATCCATAACATGCATATTTATATAGCCATTAAAATCATGTTTTTGCGATAGCCTAATAATATTGGAAAGTACAAATAATGTAAAGTTAAATTAAATAAAGGTCAGACTCAAATTTCATTAAAAACATTCAAATTTTATAAAACAAAAACTATGCACATGCACTCATATGTACTATGCCTATGCCTGCACAGCTACATACATTTATATGCAGCAAAAGGGCAGTTAATCTAGAATGGTACTTATTTCTGCATAATGGGATTATAGTAGCTTTAATGTTCTTTTCATAGATTCTGAAATATTCAGCATTGAACATGTTTTATTTGTATATATTTTTAAAAATTTATTTTTAATCATAGAAGTAATACATGAATGCATTCTCATTATAAAATATTCAGATGGCACAGATAAGCAGAATTCCCCTTGGTCCTACTGTCAACCTCAGCTCTCTTCCCAGAGGTAACCCATATTACTAGTTTGCTGTGTTTCCTTCTAGACTTTCTCTATGTTTACACATTCTTTTATGTACATGGTTATTGTTTACTATAATTTTAGAAAGAAAGGAATTGGTAGAGATAGGTAAACTAATTAAAGGAACCAAATTATAATATCAGATTGATGAATCAACCAGGAGGGAGTTATATGCAGATGGCCAAAGAGAATTTTAAGAGTGATCTACACTCCTCGGTATTTTTCCAAAGCATTAAAATCAGAATACTATAGTGATACATGCATACTCACATTTATAGTAGCACAATTCACAATAGCCAAGTTATGGAACCAACCTAGGTCTCTGTCAACTGGCAAATAGATAAACAAAATGTGGTATGAACACACAGTGGAGTTTTATTCAGCCATAAAGAAGAACAGAATTATGTCATCTGCAGGAAAATAGATGGGACTAGAGGGCATCCTGTTATATGTGATCAGCCAGGCTCACAAAGTCAAGGGCTGTAGGTTTTTTTTCTCATTTGTGGAAGATAGAGACAAAGGAAAGAAAGAGGAATCTCCTGGAAATTAGAAGATAGAGATCAGTACAGTAGCAGAAGGTGATTGGGGGAAAGAAGGGGGAGCAAGAAGAAGTATGAAAAAGAAAACGAAACAAATAATGTTATGTGCTTATATGAATGTGTCACTAAGACTCTATCATGTATAAGTACAGTGTGCTAGTAAAAAATTAATAAGGGAAGAGTGGTCTAAGATAACAGAAACTACAAAGGATAAAGACAGTGTTTGTATCTTGTCCTCATCCCCATCCCCATCTTTTACCCTTAGGTAGCCAGGAAATGTTCATCTAGGTGGACTTTGGAATTTGTTTTGAGATAATAAAAACTAGAAGTTCCTCTTATAGGCTGAAAGCAGTGCAGTGTGGGAAGAGCCAGTAGAAAACTGTACTGAAACTTCCTATAATTCTTCTTCAAGTTATTGACAAAAGCAAACTGTAACTGTCACAGTTATTCTAATGTAGTCAGACCCCTAATGTCTCATTGGCTCACAAGGTTTAGATGCTTTTCCTCAATGTGGACATGGATAATAGATGTTATAGCGGGCAGCCTCTAAGCCTATATAAGAATTCCTGAATTGTGGAGCACATTAAACAAAGTAGCTGAAGCTGGGTGTGGTGGTGCACGCTTGTAATCCCAGTAGTTGGGAAGCTGAGACAGGATAGTTTATTAATTAATTAATAATTAATAACAAACAAATTAATTAATAAACAAAGTAGCTGAGAGCAAAAGAATGATCTCAGGTTTGGGACCGTCAGTGAAAATGAGAGGGGGTTAGATATTGCAAGTTCCATTCATTCCAATGACAAAGCTATATTCCAAAGTACACATGCCAAGCCACAATCGAAAACAGATATAATAGGCAGAAGTGAAGTAGAGAAACATCCCTGGATCAGGACAAGAGGGTATCCAGAACTAAATAAGGAAATTTCTTGGGATATCATCAGGGTGTCAAACAGTTTTATATTTTCTGGGCAGCTGTGTGTTAGCAAATTGATTTGGTTTAAGCTTTGAGGTATGAGGTCAGGACATACACCTAACGGCTCAAAATTGTCTATCGACTCTTATACTATGGAAGTTGTTGGAGACTATATTAGTTGAGATACCATAAGAAAATATTGCAAACTGTTGTAAACATCAGAAATGTGTTGTCTTAAAGATTTGAAGGCTTGAAGTCCAAAATCAAGGTATTAGTGGGTTGTATTCCTTTTGGAGACAGGGAGGGAATGATCTATTTCCTGCTGCTCTCTTTATTGTGGAAGACCATCTTTTCCATTTGACCCTTCACATCAGTTTTCTTCTATGTGTGTCTGTACACAGTTCTCCTTTATATTTTTACTTTTTAAATTATTATTTTGGGGGATATTGAATTTCAAACCAGTTGCATTCTATCTCTGGTCTACTCCCTCAGCCCTTTTTTATTCTGTATTTTTTTGAAACAGGGTTTCTCTAAGTCAATGAAGATCTCACTAAGTTGCCAAGACTGGCCTCTAACTTTTGATCCTTTTTGTCTCAGCCTTCCAAGAACTGGGATTATAGGCACACCACTGCACCCAGTGTATTTCCCTTTTTATAATGACCCTAATGTCCTCATTTAAAATTGATTGCATCTGTAAAGACCCTATCTCCAAATGAGGTCAAATTCTGAGGTACTAGGTGTTAAGACTTATATGTTAAAGTCTTATATTTTAAACTTTTTTGGAGGGGACACAATTCAACCCACACCACAGGTCATGACAAGAACAACTATGATGGAGTGATAGAAATGGAAACCAGATTGTGGAGGATTTTGAACAGGAAGTGAGGCAATGGGTAGAGTGTCTGTGGCCAGAACTTTTTGAAAGCTTAGTTGTGAGGAAAAACAGATAGGGTGGAGGAGAGCAGAAACTTAAGGGTCACAGGAGAAAGATGAGACTTGAGCATGTTTTCAATGGGGAGAAGGACTAGCAGAGGAGAGGTTGAATGAATATCCAGGTAAAGAAAGAACCTGAGTCTGACAAGAAATGGAGGTGGAATTAAGAATTTTCATGGAAGTAGATTTGAGTAGGAGAAGGGACATTTCTCCTTCAGAGTTTGGAGAGCGTTGTGCACGTGAATATGGATATGCTGGTGGGATGGGGAGTGAGAGGTGAGGAATGAGAGGCTCCACAGAGTGGTAGTAGGAGCGGAATGGGGATTGGAAGGGGATTGGGGGATGAAGTAGGGAGAAGAAAAAAGAGAACTGATGAAGGAAACAGTTCAAATAATTCTTTGTCCATAAATGAAGATATCATTAGCATTCTGATGGGTATAGGAAGAGAGCAGGCTGAGATCCAGTGGGAAACTTGCCAAGTTCTGTATGCATGTTTCTTTTTATTACTTTGAACTTCACTATACTGTGTAATTATAATACAACAATAAAAGTATAAAAACAAATTCTGGACATGGAATGTATTAAGTTCAGATTTAACCTATGATGTGTACCCTTTGGAAATTGATTTAATTGCCATTAGCTTCAGTCATGTTATCTATAAAATGGAATTAATAATTATAATATTTATATCATAGGAATTTTGTGAAGACCAATTCAGTGTGTTTTTAACTTAGTCATTTGTTAAATCACAGTTCCATAGTGAGTCCCACATTCTGTCTACCCATGGTATGTTTTTAGTGTGTATGTCCAGTAGAATTTTGGAATATTTTAACTTAATAACAATTCTTCAGTGTGTCAGAAATGTTATTTTTTGTGGTACTAGGGATCGAGCTCAGGGGTACATTGCCCCTGTGCTACAGCCTCAGCACTTTTTATTTTGTATTTTGAAAAAGGGTCTTGCTAAATTACCTCACACTGACCTTGAATCTGCAATCCTCTTGGCCCAGCCTCCCAAATACTGGGATTACCGATGTGTGCCACTGAGCTCCATTCAGAAGTGTGATTTTGATGTATTTTCCCAAAGGCATATGATTATGAATACCTTTTATATGCTTATTTGTCATTCATACTGAAGTGTCTGTTCATTTTTTTTTTTGGTTTTTAACAATTAGGTGGTTTGTTTTTACTTTAAGTTTTGAGAGTTAACTTATTGTTTTATTGTCCAAAAAACAAATAATCTAATTAAAAGTGAGCCAAAGAATTGTGTGTGAGTAGGGGGAATACTGGGGATTGAACCCAGGGACATTCTACCTTCAAGGTACACCCCAGCCCAGTTTTATTTTTATTTTCAAACAGAGTCTCTCTAGGTTGATGAGAGTCTCACTACTTGCTGAAGCTGTCCTTGAACCTGCAATCATCCTGTCTCAGCCTCCCAAGTACTGGGATTATAGGCATGGACCACCTACTTGGCTTGAGCCAAAGATCCGAATAGACTTTTCTCCAAAGAAGATATTAAAAATGGCTGATGCCAGGCATAGTGGCACACAGTTGTATTCCCAGTACTTGGGAGGCTTGGGAAGCTGAGTCAGGAGGATTGCTGGATCGCTGCCAGTCTCAGCTACTTTATGAGACCCTGTTTCAAAAGAAAGAATAAAATTAGGGAAGATGATGTAGCTCAAAGGTACAATTCCCTTGGGCTCAACCCCAATAATGCAAAAAAAAAAAAGGCTGATAAATACAAGAAAAGATATTTAACATTCTTAACATATCAGAGAAATACAAAGCAAAATTGCAATGAGATAAGACTTTATAGGAAATAAGTATATAAAATAAAATTAAGAACAAAAAGCTGCTGGGAGGTTAAGACAGGAAGATCACAGGTTCAAGGTCAACCTCAGGAGTTTAGTGAGACCTGTTTCAAAACAGAAAATAAAACCCGGCTCCAGGTGTAGCTCAGAGGTCTGTACATGTATGTTTGTATCACTTTGTTTCCTTGAGAGCCTGATTCCAGCCCTCTTTTTCCTTCCCATACTGTCTCCATGGAAGCTTTCAGACACCTTTATGACATAAATTGTGATTGTATCCAGGGCCTCATGAATACCCTCTAGGTTCAATCCCTAGTAAATAAATAAATAAATAAATAAATAAATAAATAAATAAAAGCTTGGTGTGGTAGTTCATGCCTATAATCCCAGCACTTGAGAGGCTGAGGTAGCATTGCAGGTTCAAGGCCAGCCTCACCTCCTTAGCAAGGACCTCAGCAACTTAATGAGACCCTGTTTCAGAATTAAAAAAATAAAATAGGGCTGGATATATCTCAGAGTTAGAATGCCCCTGGGTTCAATACCCACTAGCACAGACAGAAAAAGGAAAAAAAAGAAAACTAATTTATATGGGGATGCTTAGAAATCAGAACCCTCATAGTCTGTTTGTGGGAATGTAAAATGATATAGCTGCTCTGGAAAGCAGTTTGGCAATTCCTGAAAAGGTTAAACATACAGTTACTGTATAAACCAGTGATTTTACCAGAAGGTATACTCCCAAAAGAATTGAAAACAAAACCACAAAAACTTGTACATAATGTTGATAGCTATATTTTTTGCATCGCTAAGGATCAAGCTCATGACTTTGTGCATGTAAGACAAGTGCTTTCCATCTGAGCTATATTCCTAGACTTTAATTTTTTTTTGCGGGTCTGGGGATGGAACCCAGGGCCATTTGAGCTCCAAGCTACACCCCCTGCCCTATTTTTTATTTTTTATTTTGAAGCTGGGTCTCACTGAGTTGCAAAGGGCCTCACTAAGTAGCTGAGGCTGTCTGCGAACCGCGATCCTCCAGTCTCAGCCACCCAAATGCTGGGATTACAAGCATCCACCACCATGCCTGGCTTAGACTTTTTAATTTTTGACAAAGGGTATTGCTAAGTTGTCCACGTGACCTCAAACTTGTGATCTTCCTGCCTTAGCTTCCCAACAACCTGGAATGACAGGCATGTGATATCATGCCTGGCTTGTTTATGAGTTAAAGTGTAATAGTTTAGTATTAGTATACAATGTGTAATTATCAAATTAATATAGTTAGCAATGGGTGACTTAGATGGCATGCAAGCTCAATAAAGCTTATAAAAGAGATTAATATGGGAGAAATTGAAAGCTGGGTTGGAGTGGGAAAGGCTGGAGGCAGAGGGACTTTTTAGAAAATTTTGTAATAGTCAAGTTTGAGAAAACAGTCCAAACTAGAGCAGGAGTAGTAGGAATTGTAAAGAGGAGAGAAAGACTATAAAATATACTGTAGATGTAGAATCCATCAGATTCACTATTTGTTTGGATGTTGAATGGTTTAAAGTAAAGAGGCAAATAAAATTAATGTTTTGATTCTGGCTAACTAAGAGAATGATGATGTTATTTCTAGACATTGGAGGCACAGTTTTAGAAAGAGGGTTGAGCATTCATAACAATTTAAATTTTTTTTGGTGGTACTGGGGTTCCTGGAAGCCCTTCTACTTCCGGGCTACATTCCCAGACCTATTTTTATATTTTTATTTGGAAACAGGGTCTCCTAAACCAGCGCACGCGGCTGGCTTCGAACCTGCGCGATCCTCCTGTCTCTGCCTCCCAAGCACGGGGATTACAAGTGTGCGCCACCACGCCTGGCCAACATAACAATTTAAATTTATTTTTTCTTTCTTTTTTTTTTATTTTTGGTCTGGGAATTGTAACCAGGGTCTCATGACTACTAATCAGATGCCCTACCACCAAGCTACACTAACAGTCAATAATTTCAGTGTTTGACATGCTATCAAGACAATCTGCAAATTATTTCCAATATGCAATTGGAAATTTGCAATCTAAGCTTAGTAAAAAAGGAAGTCTGACTAGAAATAGTATTTAAGATTTATTAAGATATAGGTCAAATTTTATGTCATAGAAGTACCTGAAAACTTCATGGAGAGAGTATGGAAAGAAAGGAGAAGAAAGCTAGAGTCAGACCTTCATGGAAACAGTTGCATTTAGTAGATATCAGTAGGAAAAACAGATCAAAACAGAGCCCCAAAAGAGGATATTATTATCATAGAAAAAAGTAGCAGGTATGCTTTCCTACAAAATTGGACTTGAGCATTTAAGGATGTGGAGAATAGAAGTGTTGTGTATGTCCCAGGAGAGAGCAAGGCAAAGTCACAAAAATAAAATGGAGACAGATATGGACATAATTGAGAAGATTTTAAAGGTTCTGGGAATCACCCACTATAGCCTTTTGGGAAGATCTAGAAGTTGAGAGAAATTTCTAACCCAGTTCAACTGGAGGTCCCTTCTTATCCTCCACAGGTGAAGTGATCACTTACCAGTGGTACATCCCAGAGAGATCTGGTCCAGGGCCCAATGACTCTGCTTGTGTATCCTGGATCTATTATTCTGCAGTGGATCCCATCAAGGTAATGACAAGATTTTCTGTGTAGAGGTAGGTCTCAGAAATGGGCAAACTGCCTGGCCAAAATAAAAATTCAAAAGGGATAGTAAGAAGTCCAGCCCTAAGATACTAAAGCCTATCTTTTAGGAGAAAAATTCTTCAAATGCTGGATTCAGTTTAATTTTCAGAAATAGGGCTAAAGGGAATTGTCAGCATTAGATACCTGTCTTCAGGATTTCCTTCCTCGTCTTTTCTTTTCAGATCCTATAAGGCAACATGTTCTCATTCAAAAAATCAGGAGTATGGTTGTCAGTAGACTGGGATTCTAGTCCAGAACCCAGCACTACTTGCCTTTTGAATGACTTTAGAAAAGTCACTGTGCTTCTGTTTTCTCATCTGGAAAATGGGTATATCTATTTACCCACTCATTCACAGCAAGCCCTCAACAACCATTTATTGTATGCTGCATTTGGGTCATTTTACTTGGTGCTTTGAATGATACAAATGTAAGATACATTTTCCATCTTCAAAGACTATGGTCTAGTTGAGCAAGAGGAAACTGGAGAAGGTATCACAATGAAAGGTAGATGGGGGATGTGGCAGAGGAGAAGGCATTGCAGGCAGAAGAAAGAGCATGGAAAGGCATTGGACGGTGAAAATGCTCAGCTTCACATCACTGGATGTGAAGGTCAGTGAAGAGCTCAGCCTAGCTAAAGCACAGATTAGATACCACATCTGACCTGGATCCCAAATGGTTGTGAGAATAACTTTAAATACCATGGTAGAGTAGATTTAGTTATCGTAAATTTCTATTATGATGAAGTGCTGAAGGGCACAGTGGACTTCTCTGTGAGCTGACTCCCTGCAGTGCATTACCACAAAGGTATGCCCTCAGCTTTTTCTCTTTTCCTTTTTTCCTCTTTATAGGACATGTACAGTGGCCTGGTGGGGCCTTTGGCCATCTGCCGAAAGGGAATCCTGGAGCCCCATGGAAGACGAAGTGACATGGACCGGGAATTTGCCTTATTATTTTTGATCTTTGATGAAAACCAGTCTTGGTATTTGGAAGAGAATGTGGCAACCTATGGGCCTCAAGAAACAGGCCTTGTTAACTTAGTGGATGAGACTTTCGTGGAGAGCAATAAAATGCATGGTCTGTAAAACTCAATCTTCCCCTATTTCTGAAAAGTCCCATTGGTTGCATGAGGGTATCTGACAGGACCATCCCTACCCACAGGAGCATGATATCTAGAAAAGATGGGAAGCTTGGAGGGTGCCATGGAGATAAATTAGGAAAAATTCTTTACTATTATTGTACATTTATATGTACAAAGAAGATATGTGGCCCATATTAGATCAGGTGCCCAGAAAACAGAAGGCTAGCTTTGTAAAGTTGCCATTGTGACACAAATAATTTAAATTGTTTTGTGTGGTACTGGGGATTGAACCCAGGGACATTTTACCTCTGACTTACACTCCCAGACTGGTTTTATTTTTAAATTTTGAAACAGGGTTTCCCTGGTTTGATGAAAGTCTCACTACTTGATGAGGCTCTCCTTGAACTTGTGATCCTCCTGTCTCAGCCTCCCAAGCACTGGGATTACAAGCATGTGCCACCATGCCTGGAAATTATTTATTTATTATTTCTAATGTTTCCAAATTAAAACCTTTTTGCCATTTAAATAATTTGTTGGCACATTTTAATTGTTCATGATATTGAGATTTATAGTGATACATTCTTTATGTACATAGCATTATTTGGTCTGTTTCCTTCTATATACCTTCCCCATACTTCCCCTGTCCATGCCCTCTTCCCTCCCTTGACCCCCTTTCATAACTTTCTTGTTCTTTCTCCTGCTTTCCTAAGGTCATTTTTCTTTCCTTTTTTCTCTATGTAAGCAATGCTCTTGTTTTTAATATATTTTTTACTGGTGCATTATAATATCACATCATAATGAAGTTCAGAGTGATAGGAACATATATGCATATGACAATTGGTTGGCTTCACCCAGGCTCCAACCCCACTCCCTCCCCTTCCAGGTACACAATACTGATAATTTCCTTCATCAGTTCTCCCCCCAATCGCCCCCCCCACACCTCCCATCCCTAGATCCCTTCCATTGTTTCACTGGGGGTTTTCCTCTTTGTGACACAAGTAATTTTAATATACCAAAGAAAGAAAGATGGGCATTTATGATCCTCTGCATATCTATGAGTTGGCTGCCCAAGGCTGCTATTTTAAAATCGTGAGTTTAGTCTCTCAATCTATGATTTTATTACCATTTTGAATTTGGGTTCTGCTTTCTCAGTATAAACAGATGAAGGACAGCTTGTTTTTTGTCTTTTTTAAAAAGTTTCAATTTACAGATGGAATAATTGGGGCTGTTGTCATAGCTAAGTCCTTGTCTAATATGAAGCAGGCCTGGGATTCCATCCAGAGGACCACAAACAAACATACCTATGAAATAATTGGAGAGGGGGCCCTCAGGAAGGAGCATACTAGGCTTAATGTTAGATGGAAGGAAGAACTTTTTGATTCTTGAATGGGTTTTTTGGGAAAAATTGTGTATCAAAGCCTTCCTTTGCTCTAGAAATCTGGGTAGCTTTTCAAAAACAAGTGAAAAGTCTCAAATAAGAGTGAGAGCTTAAGTGCAGTGGAATGTATGAAGTGATCTCTCCCCAACTATTCTAGTCCAAGATTTCTTTGATCTGAGAATGAGGTGCAGCTTTGATAATGACTCTAATGGAACTCAAAAGTAGTATCTCATTGTCCCATGGATTTCAGCTATTTCGCCTTGATGGAGAGATGAGTGATTCACATTAGAACAGATGATTCACAAACTTCACAGAGTGAACTTTTTAGTTTCTGTCAAATCACAGAAACAAATGGCCCATGACAAAAAGGGAATGGGGGCACAGTTAGGTTCTGCTAATGCAGAAGTTTGGCTAATGGCCACTTCCATCTGTTTGTTTATGTGACCATTTATCCAAACTCTTCAAGTATCAATCCACCTACCTATCCATCTATCAGGTATTTTTGAGCAATGTCCAAGGGCTGCTATTGGAGAGTATAGAGATAAATAATGTTGGAGTCCAAAGCGGCAAATAAATAATATTCTTCCCTTACCTTATGGATTCCTGAACTGAGCAAGAGAGATGTTTCAGATCAAATGTGAACTTTATTACTGAGGAAGCTAATTGGAAAACTGAATTTCATTCTAAAACTTAGTGTACTTGCTGATACTCCCCTGGTAATAGATTTTTTGCTTTGTCATTGACATCAATGGGCAATAATAGTCCTCCCTCTTGACGGCGGAAGAATCTTACCCACAATGAAATACTAAATCAATTTTCACTCCTTTGTGTGCTCAGACTGGTCAGAGAGCAAAAAGATCTAGAAGGGGCTGAGTTGAGCATGTTTAGTTCCTTCTGTCAAATTCACAGTTTGGTGGGGGTAGAAAAAGAGGCAGACTATAAATGTTCCTTCCATTATTTCTCCTCTTGAGGAGTAAAGTAGAAATTACCTTCCTTCTGTGAGAACATAAGAAGTGGGAGGCAATTGTTCCAGGCAGAGTCTTGCCAGTGTGAATTAATATAGCAACAAGTAGTTTGGTATTTGGGGAATATAGGATTTGGCCTGGGAAGAGAGTGATGATGAAGCCCATGCATTAATATCATTATTAATTACACAAATGTGACATGTTTTTAAAGAAAATATTTATTGTAGGCTGAGTTATCTGTTAGTTGTTGTGAAAAAATACAAGGAAGCTATAGTACTGTATTTTTGCTCACTAGTAAACAGTCTAGTTGGAGATATAAACTTCCATACTTAAAAGATAGCAAACCTAGAGAAAAACTTTTGGCAAGTTCCATTGAGTCATATGTATTGTACTGGAGAATCTCACAGGTTAAAGGAGTTAGGAGATCAGGGAACCTTCTTGGGGGAGGTGAAGAATTGACTGGGCTTTGACAAGATGGATACCAGCAGGCAGGATTTTGGGGAAGGAAACTTAGAAACATAAGGTCACAAAGAACATGTGTGGACAATATGGGGAATGCTGAAGAAATCACCTTGATTGGGATGAATATATTGTGTAATGAGTGATAACTCTGAGAAGGTCATTTGAAGCTATATTTTGAAGAACTTATTGATTAGACTATGCAGCCATAAACTTACTCTTTGGAGAAGGAGGAAACTATGAAAATATTTTCTACTGCAGAATGTCAGGAAAAATTATTTAGAGAGATCACCCTGATAAAACCAGTGTGCAAGATAGATTGGAGGGAGATACATGGACTAGATATGAGGAAGTTAGGGCAGTGGCAAAGGGGAATTCAAAAACAGAAATGTTAATAAACATTTTCTTCT
Organism: Muscardinus avellanarius; assembly: GCF_963383645.1. Lineage (NCBI taxonomy): Eukaryota > Metazoa > Chordata > Mammalia > Rodentia > Gliridae > Muscardinus > Muscardinus avellanarius. The sequence goes on from NC_137792.1 coordinate 105,156,300, forward strand.
TTTACAGCTATCAATGGGAAGCTCTATGCCAACCTCAGGGGTCTTACAATGTACCAAGGAGAACGAGTGGCCTGGTACATGCTGGCCATGGGCCAAGATATTGACATACACACTGTCCACTTTCATGCAGAGAGCTTCCTCTATCAGGTGAGATGGAAAGAGGGTTGTGAGTCTCAGAGACAGTTACAAGTAGATTCTTGCTGTACAGGAGCTCTTCAGTTTAAAGCAATCCCATGATGTACATTAACAAACATATCAAAGTCAATCAGTAAGCTGAACATAAGAAGGAAAGAGGGGGAAGGAATGGCGCAGGAATTGAGTAAGGGCTAATTGGGTGATATGTGTAGGTGTGCCTCCACCATCTTGTACTCCATTAAGATGTATGACTACAATGCACCAATAAAAAAATCACACACACACACACACACACACACACACACACATACACACACACACGGAGTTCCTTGAATGCCACTGATTAAAAAGCAACAGCAAGGACTAGTTGGATGTGGTGGTGAATACCCGTAATCCCAGTACTTGGGAGGGTGAGAGAGGAAGATTGCAAGTTTGAGGCAAGACTCAGCAACTTAGAGAGACCCTTTTTCAAAATAAAAAATAATAATAATAAGGGTTTGGAATGTAGCTAAGAGGTAGAATGCTCCAGGGTTAAATTTCTAGTACCAATAAAAAAGAAGAGATAAGAAGTCCAGAAGTGCTGATAACAGAGAATAAGTTGAATTAATTTCTGAAAGAAATATATGGCTTTGTCTCAGGGGTCAAGGCTTAAGAAGACTGCTGGAAGATATGGAAATACTAGTTTTGAGCCCACTAAAGGAATCTGAACTGCCTTTTAATTTGGGACACTTTAAGAAAGAATAGGATGAGAGAGTCCTCTGTTGATTTAGTTTGTGTGGGTGGGTCCTAGGAAAGATGAATAAAATAGACTTTTAAAGTTGCTTTCTGGTCTAAGAATTTTGGAGTGCCATGACCCTGATGTGGACCACCATTGATATTTAGTTTTTCTAAGCTCTGAGATGGTTGCTATACTTTTGACGTCCTCTTTCCTACCTCAATCTTTATTGCAGAATGGTCAGAGCTACCGGGCAGATGTGGTGGACCTATTCCCAGGGACATTTGAGGTTGTGGAGATGGTGACCAGCAACCCTGGGACATGGCTGTTGCACTGTCACGTGACTGACCATGTGCATTCTGGCATGGAGACTCTCTTTACTGTCCTGTCCCCAAAAGGTAAAGTTTAATTCTGCAAGATGTGCCATCTTCTAAAATCGTGTGTAAGCTGGGCATGGTGGCACATGCTTGTAATCCCCGCACTTGGGAGGCTGAGTCAGGAGGATCACGCAGGTTTGAAGCCAGCTGAGGCTGGCTTAAGAGACCCTGTTTCCAAATAAAATATTAAATAGGTCTGGGAGTATAGCCCGGAGGTAGAAAGCCCCTGGGTTCCACCCCCAGTATCACAAAAATAAAACAAAATAAAATAAAATTGTGTGTAACCTGTAGGAACCAGCTTGTACCAAGAAACCTCTCACACTTTTTCTTCTGATTCCAGAAGAACCAGTTTAACATAAAGCATTTCTCCTTTAGGATACCCCTAACCATTACTTCTCATCCTCCATTTCCATATGAAACTCATAACTCTCTCAATTATTTTGATTTCTGTTGAACTCATCCTGGAACTGATTGGAAGACACTATGCCTAGTGTAGCTTTGCACCCTCTGAAAAAAGTTCATATATAAACTCATTCTTAGAGTGCAATAGAAGCACAGACTGCTTTAAGAAATATTTCTAATATGTCTTTTTTTGGTGGTGCTTGGGATTGAACCAAGGTCTGTGTACATGCTAAGCATGTGCTCTGCTGTTGAGCCACACCCCCAGATCCTAGAGAAGAAAGTTAACTCTTTTTTTGTGATACTGGTGATTGAATCCCAGGGCTTTCTACTTTAGAGCTGCAACCCCAGCCCTTTCTATTATTATTATTATTATTATTATTATTATTATTATTATTTATTAATTTTGAAACAGGGTCTTGCTAAGTTGCCAAAGCTGGCCTCAGGCTTATGATCCTCCTATCTCACTTTCCAAAGTACTGAGATTACAGGTGTGCATCGCCCTGCCTAGGCAGAAAAATAATTCAAATGGCCAACTTTTAGTGTATTTGCATTTTGAGGATTGTGAAAGGCAGTTCTTTCTTTCTTGTCAGTCAAAGGCAAGAAACAGATACTGACCTTCAATCACTGTGTATTCCAGACAGAGCTGCTATGAAAAATAGAAAAATATTTTTTTCTCAGCCAGATGTGATAGCATATATCTGTAATCCCAGTATTTAGAAGTCTGAGACAGGGGGAATCATAGGTTTGAGGCCACCCTCAGCATCTTAACAAGACCCTCAGCAATTTAGTAAGACTATTTAAAAATAAAAACATACCTAGAGGTAGTATGTCTCTGGTTCAGCCCTCAGTACCAAAAAATACTATCATTATATATGTTCTTGATACATTAAGATTGGAGACAGGTTATGTTTAGAAGTAATTCCAAGAACAGATTTTATAGTTTACTTTCTTTTTTTTTTTGGTGGTGGTACTGGGGTTCCTGGAAGCCCTTTTACCTCCGGGCTACACTCCCAGACCTATTTTTTATACTTTTTAATTTGGAAACAGGGTCTCTTAAGCCAATGAGGCTGGCTTTGAACCTGTGCGATCCTCCTGTCTCTGCCTCCCAAGTGCAGTGATTACAAGCGTGCACCACCATGCCCAGCTATAGTTTACTTTCACATTATAAACCAGTCAGATGTGAGCTAGGAATGGTGGCTCACACCTGCAATCCCAATACTTGGGAGGTTGAGACAGGTGGATTTCAGGTTCAAGACCAACCTCATCAACTTAGCAATCCTTAGCAACTTATGAGAACCTATTTCCAAATTAAAAATAAATAAAAGGGTTGGGTATGCAAGACCCTATTTCAAAATAACAAAAGTTCCGAGAATATAACTCTAAAGTAGAATACCTCTGAGTTCAATCCACAGACCCAAACAAATAAACCTGTTATTCTCTCATTGTTAGGCCTCTACTTGCTCAACTCTTCCCCTGTTATTATCCAGCACCAAAAAGAAACAACAACCCCCAAACAAACAAAAACCTCATATTGTCTGCATCATGTTTCTATTATAAGAAAAAAGAAGATAGAAAATATATGGAACAATGTATAGATTTGGGGAAGGGGCTTAACAGAGAGAGAATTTTTTTTGTAGTACTGGGGGTGGAACCCAGGGGCTTTCTACCTCCGGGCTATACACTCAGACTTATTTTTATACTTTATTTGGAAACAGGGTCTCACTAAGTTGCTGAGAGCCTCACTCAGTAGCTGAGGCTGGCTTCGAACCTGCGCGATCCTCCTGTCTCAGCCTCCCAAGTGCTGGGATTACAAGTGTGTGCCACCATGCCTGGCCCAGAGAAAGAATTTATATATTATGATCTCTGGTTCCTCTGTGATGAAGCATGTGAATTCATTTGCTGAGAGTGAAGGGAAGATAATCTGGTTAAAGATATAAGTGGACAAAAGTTAGTGAGACCCTCAGCAACTTAGCAACATCCTCTATCTATCATCTATCTATCTATCTATCTATCTATCTATCTATCTATCTATCATCTATCATCCATCATCTTTCTTTCTTTCCTTTGTTCTTTCTCTCCTTTTTCTTTGTTTTCTCTTTCTTCCTTCCTTTTTTTGGCACTAGGAATTAAACCCAGGGTATTTCACCTCTGAGATATACCCCCAGGTCTTCTTTGTTTTGAAATAGAGTCTTGCTAAATTGCTGAGGCTGGCCATTAACCTGTGATTCTTCTGTTTCAGACTCCCAATTACTGGGATTACAGGTGTGTAACACCACACCCGGCTGAGACCCTGTTTAAAAATAATAAAAAAAATATCTGGGAATGTAGCTCAGAGGTAGCATGCCCCTGATTTCAGTCCCCAGTATAAAAAAATAATGGGGAAATGTGGATAGAGAAAATGCCAAGAAACAAGTGAATACTGGCAGAGGGATCACTTATATTTTGGTCTTCTCAGCCTAAACTCTCGCCCGTATTTGTGTCACCACTCACATTGTAATCAACATACCAATATCAAGGTTGACTGCCAAGCAGTGATCTCATCATTTTCTTGCTCACTATATACCACAGGGAAATTCCCCCAACCAATTCCAGTCTCCCACGAGGAATCTGTAGTTTGGTAGAAAGAATAAGAAAACTAACTTGTTTTTTTTCTTCCAGAACACTTAAGCACTATCCCTACCCTCACAAGAGAGAATGGAAAAGGTAGGTAGAATGATACATTGACTGGGTAGAGAATGGTGTGTGTGTGTGTGTGTGTGTGTGTGTGTGTGTGTGTGTGTGTCCCATCTAGCGGATAATACTCACATGACTGAAAGATGAGTATCATGACACTACTGTCCTGAAATTTCTGGAAGATTTCGGAATCCAGGGAACCAAGATTTAGCTTCCCTCAACAAGTTTAGTCCCTCTGGCTCCCACTCCAAATTTCTAGAGCTGGAGAGAACAACCTCGTTCCCAGTTGGAAGTTTCTGTATTAGTCTCCTACCTAATGTGTGAAAGAAAAGAAAATTTTAAGTCCTGCTGAGTTAGGCATGAAAGAGTTGTAGTACAGACGTGGATTCCCATAGGGGCAATATGAGACTAGAACAAACACCAGACGGTTTTCAACAGCTATTTTTATTCTTGTCTCGTTCCCCTTCATCTGTAGAATAGCAAGCAGTCGAACCTTTAGAACCAGTCATTTCTGCCCTTCAAGAAAATAGAGATTCTTGTCCTATACAGCCTGGAGCCAAATAGTACTTTCATTCTTCACCCCATTTGTCCCTAGACTGGGAAATATAGAAAGTTATGTGAGTTAAAAGGGAAATCAGAGACCATAAGTTTACTCTGGAGGATTTTAGCTGTGCTTGGAGAATTTCTAATGATCTGCCTAAGTATCTCATGAACTGTTAGCCAGAGAACTAGGGTATGTCCTGGAGGGGTTGGAAGAGGTAAGATAAGGTTGAGTGGGTGGGAATGAATACATCTGTTTCAACTTGAGAAGCTTATGCACATACACACAAATACATACACGTTTTTATACATACATTTTTTGTTTTACTGAGGATTGAACCCAGTGGTATGTAACCACTGAGCTGTATCCCTAGCCTTTGTATTTATTTATATTTATTTTAATTTTGAGAGAGGGTCTCAATAATTAGTTCAATCTGGCCTCAATCTGTGACCCTTCTGCTTCAGCTTTCCAAAATCACTGGAATTACTGATACTGCACCTGGCTGCATATATATTTTAAGTATATTTAAATGTACATACACATATACATGCATATATATATATATATATATATATATATATATATATATATATCTTATAGGCCCTCACTTGTTAAAAAGATTCTATAATGGGGGTAAAAATCTCTTAAAACTGTTTAATAGACCCCAATAAATATCTACATGAGAAACTGAGAAATGGAGAGTGATTTGTCCAAGGTCACAGGAGGATTAAGTGGCAGAATATAAACTCAGAACTAGGATGTTTTCCAGCTTCTGTTTGAACTCATTACATTTCAACTTCTCTCAGTTCTGTTAGAACATTCATTCATCCAATTATACATTCATCAAACAGGTGTCAAGTACCAAGGATACAAAAACAAATAACACGTAGTTGTTACTTTCCAGTGACTAAAAATGGAATGAGACAGAGAAACAATAATTGCAATGCTGGATTCTATGCACAAAAAGGACAAGCAATAATAACAGCTAATATTTATTGTACTTGTTATCTACCAGGTGCCATGCTGAATATTTCCCAATTATTAACTCTCTTAAACATGACAGTATGCCTCTGTGTTAGGTTTGGTCATTATTCCCATTTTATAAAAGAGGAAGGTGAGCTTCAGATGGAGAGGGGGAGATTAGGTCACTTTGCCCAAGATCACACAGTAAGTAATTGTGGAGGTACAAAGAGTACAGACACATTGAGAACATGGTGGAAGGGATTGTTAATTGGCCAACTAAATTGAAGAAAACTTTACAGTCACATTTAACATTTAAGCTGGGACTGGGAAAATGAGCAGGGTTGGAGAGAGGAGTATGTTCAAGTAAAGGGTGTATAATGAAGGGTGTATCATGAGCAATGAAAAAATCCTGAAAGAAGATCACCCATTGTGGGGAATGAACAATGACTTGCTGTGGCTAAACAATAGCAGGTAACAGTAGAAAAGTATGTTGGAGCTTGATTGTGAGGGTTAGAATGTCTGGCTTAAGCTGGGTGAAGTGGTGTGCATCTGTAATCCCAGTACTTGAGAAGATGAGACAGAAAGATTGTTAAATTCAAGGCCAGCCTCAGCAATTTACTGAGACCCTTAGCAACTCAGTGAGACCCTGTTTCCAAATGAAAAGGTCTGGGGGTATAGTTTGGTGGTAGAATAACTGTGGGTTCAGTCCCTGGTGCCACAAAAATAAAAGCATGTCTGGCATAAGATTCTGAACTTTAGTTTGTAGCTCAGTTGTAATAATGTCAGCTCAAAAGACCTATGTACCATTAGTTTTAGAATGAACCACAATGGTGAGAGCCTGGGCAGCACAGTGACAGGCTACTGCATGTTCTAATGGTCAAAATGAGCATCGATAAGCTAGATGATTGAGTCAATCTTCTTTCTGGAATTTTTTTAATTGCTCCTAGTTCTACCCTCTGGAACTATGCAGACCAAATCTACTTCTCCCTCTCTCCTCCCATATCACAGGCTTTTAGATATTTGAGGAAATCCATTAAGGATTTCCCATTCTGAGTCTTAGCAATTTCTATGGGTGGACTGGGACCTAGGTGATTCTCAAGGAAATAAGATGTCAGCTGTGACATCTTATTTTTCAGATTCTCTGTAACCTGTGAATCTTTATCAGCTGATATTTTGAAGGATAGAGAAAAGTCTGGTGACCTATTTATGCACGGACTTGTTTCTTCAGGAGAGGACTATAAAAGTTGATATTTTGGAGTACTTTAAATCCCTGGCTACTCATTTTCTTCTTCCTCCATTTCAACAGCAATTCTAAGAAAAATTGAAGAAGGCAATGTGAGGATGCTTGGCATGGAGGTCCCCGTAAAGGATGTTGAGATTCTGGCTTCTGCTTTGATTGCCATGGGCATCATCCTCCTGCTTGTTGCTCTGGCTCTTGGTGGTGTGGTCTGGTACCAGCATCGGCAAAGAAAGCTACGGCGCAACAGGAGGTCCATCCTGGATGATAGCTTCAAGCTTCTGTCTCTGAAGCAGTAGCAGTTGGAGCCTGGAGATGACTTCAGAAAGTACATTTGGAATGTACTCCCTAACTCCCAGGAGACTGTGGACTAACTCTACTGTAAAAGGGGCATGGGTGGTGGAGAAGCAAAGGAGGAAATCAAAATTATCCGGGTATTTCTTCATTTATTTATTTACATGGAAATTATATGTTCTTACTTTTGGTTAGTCTCTTTGCTGTACTTGGGCACCTGCGAATAGGTAAATCCCTGAGTATCCTATGCCACAAATTTCAACAGCTAGATTACATCATGCTACAACTCTTGGAAGGTCTGGAAATTCTTAGAAATTGGTTGTTCTCACAAAGTGGATATCCAGAAAGAAAACATTAATTGGGTTTCTTTTGCTTTCTAAGACCTAGGCAAATTCACTTTGAACTGAGGCCAGGTGAGCCATGGCAGTAACCCACAAACAAACTAAGGATTAAAAACATAGGCATGAGGGGATTTAGGCGTAAGGTGGGGATTGAAAATTCAAATTATATTTTGATTCTCCTTGGCAGTGGACTATGTTAGAGAAACAGTTAGGTGGCTTGTTGCTGCCATGTATCCCTACAACCTTTGGAGCTAGAAGCCCCTTCTTAAGCCAGTACTTCCAGTTCTTACATTTGTGAAAGAACTGTTATTGAGAGGCCACCATGCTTTAGGCAGCAAATCTCATCCATTACAGTACTTGTTTGAACATAGAAAGATTGAATTTGGTGATTTTGATGGTCACTATGGTTTCTAGGAGGTGAGACTGCAATCGGGGAGGCATATAATGGATCTCTTTATTCTTTATGGATTCTACAGGTTTGTAATTTGGAAGCTGTCCCAGAGGAAGCCTCAAAGAGTGGTGGGTAACACCCTAGGGAAGGAGAAATCCCATGGGTGGTAACATTTTTCTGAATGCAAATAAAAGTTGTCAGAGGGGGATACTGAAGGCTGAAACCAGACTCAAGCTTATTCAGGGGTCAACGAGTGGTGAGCATATGTCTGCTAGGCCCCTTTTGAATGTGGAAATGTGAGTGGTTTATTTTCAGCTTTGGGAACCTCTTTATAAAATAAAATCATCCCCTCTGCTACCGTATAGCAATATTCCTTTGCCACCTGCAAGTTTGTACCTCTGTGAAATCTTTGAGAGCACAGATAAGATAGTAGTCACGGAGTAAGTTGCCCATCCCCACTGCAGTATCCATCATAATGTACTGCATGGCATATGGAGAACAGAAGAGGGATCAGGGAGGGTTGAGATGGTAACAGAAACATAATGCTGTACACACCACAAAACATTCTAGTTCTTGTTTGAATTTGACTTAACCTCAATTCCACACAGGTGCTATTCCAACATGATAATTTGGATTTAAAACATCCTTCCAAGTCTCATGGGTTGAAAGACTGTCTCCAAGTCAGCAAGGTTCAGAGGTGGGGCATGGCTGGAGGAGGCGGCCACTGGGGTGTGGTCTTAGGAACTATAAATGTCCAAGGCCTCCTCCTCTCTCTCTGCTTCTGGCCACTGCAATATGAGGGCCAAGTTCCTCTATATGTGTCCTGCAATGACTGTTTATGCCTCAGAACCAGCCCTATGGAATGTAACCTTTGAAACCAGGAGCCCCAATAAACCTTTCCTCCTCTAAGTTGTTCTTGTCAAGTATTTTGGTCAGAGTGGCAGGAAAGCTGACTAAAGCGCCCATTTTGCATTTGTGCAAACAAAGGCTCATGGAGATTCATGATTTTATCTAAGACCCCACAGCTAGGAGTCAAGTAGGATTCAAGTATTCCTCTATTTGATGCCAAAAATTTGTTCCACCCTTCTTTGCCATGGAAACTGCCACTAATATCCATTCTTGTTACCCATACTGATTCTATGCTTCCTGTCTATCCAGCATCTTGTGTGTCTAGTTAGCAAGTCCTTGGAAAAGTGATAGAAACCCACGAGGCTGGTGTTCAGTTGCCATACTTGGAAGACTGAAGAGGGGAACACAGGCCAGAAACTATAATTTATCATGTTTTACCATGGTCAGTTGCTTACTGGAAATTTTACCAGAAATTATAGAAACATGGTGGAGATAGAGGAATGTTTGAATTGGTAGCTATTCAAGTGTTAATACAGTATTTAAACCATTGCAGAATCAATGTGTTTAGCAGCAGTGGAACCTTTCTGGCTTTTAATATGAAGATTAATGAAAATTATGTGCACTCTGGAGACACCAGTCAATTCATAACTATCATTTACATGCAACGGGGAGGTCTTTAGCTTGGTTGCAGTTATGAATCTGGAGAGAAAAGGAGTCGTAGATTGAATGAAATGCATTTTTTGAGCATATAATTCTATTTCAGATCAAGAAATGGAAGCTCAGAGCTTGTATATTTCATAAAGGAATGTATTTTTGTGCTGGGTTTGCTCCAAGTGTGAATGTAAGGAGATACTTTTTACATTCAAGTGGCACTTTTATCCATTCAATTGCTCAAGCTGGAAATTCTCAGCATTGACTCACTAGTGAGCCTTGTTTGTTTTATCTCCAAAACATCTTTAATTTATTTATTCATTCTATCTCCATTGCCACCACTCCAGTTTAAAACAGAACCATCTGTTACCTGGACTACCATAGCTGTCTCCTGCTTATTTTTCTCATATTATCTCTAGCCCTTTATGATTGATTTCACATAAAAAAGTGATATTTCAAAAATATAAATTAGGCTTCTAGTTTGGATGAGATGTCATAGATTTATCTCTCTCTGGAGATAAGTAGATCCTGAAAATAATAGGAGAAGTTATAAAAGTACTTAAAAAGGCTGAAAGAGAAAGGATACCAGAACTGAAAGAGTAACATGGCAATTTAGCATCATGTAAACCTCCACTCAGAAACAGCCAAGTCATAGCATACTTAAATTGTAAAAACTAGACAGAGCAGTCTTGAAAACAGCCAAAGAAAAACAATGTCTTACCTACAGAGGAACATCAATTTGAATGATGGTATCTGTCTGAAGCCCTGGAAGTCAGAATGAAGTGGCAGGACACTTTTCAAGTGATGAAAGAAAGGACTAAGAATCACAAATTCCATATCGAGTGAAACTATACATCAGAAATGAAAGAGAAAGATATTCATACACTAAGATATTCTAAGAGAATTTGTTGCTATAAACCTACCCAGAAAAAATGGCTTAAAAACTTATTCAAACAAAAAGTACATGGTAAAGGAAAGAATCTTGGAACAGGAGAAAGGAAGGAAGTGGGAAAAAAGTGAGGGTAAATGAGGCTATAAGAAGATCTAAATAATACTACCAATCAATAGGCTCTAAATCACATAAGAATAGCAGAAAATATGTTTTCAAACAACCATTGATCATTCATCAAGATAGACAATATCTTGGACTTTAAAGAAAATACCAGCAAATTTTAAAAACTGAGATGATACAATATGTGTTCTCTAACCACAATGGAATGAAACTAGAAATCAATAACAGAAAGACAACAAAAAAATCTTTTTTTTTTTTTTTTTGGTACTGGAGATTTAGCCCAGGGGCATTCTACCTCCAAGCTCCAGCTCCAGCCCCATTTTTAAAATTCTTTATTTTGAAACAGGGTCTCACTAAGTTGCAAAGGGCCTCATTAAGTAGCTGATGCTAGCCGTGAACCTGCAGTCTTCCTGTCTCAGCCTCTCATGTACTGGGATTACAAGTTTGTGCCACTGTGCTCAACAAGAAAATCTTTTAAAACGCAGAAGTTTTAAAAACACATTTTAAAATAATTTATAGATAAAAAATTAAGTCTTGGGGAGTTTTAAAACAATACATAAAACTGAATTGAAAATGAAAATACAAGATATCAAAATTTGTAGAATGAATTTGTAGCAGTGCTAAGGGGAATTTTTTTGATACTTAAAATTGAATCCAGGGACATTCCACCCCTGAGCTCTACCCCCAGACCAATTTTATTTTATTTTATTTTGAGACAAGATCTTGCAAAGTTGTTGAGGACCTCCTAAATTACTGAGGCTCGACCGATTGTTTTCAAAGGGTCCAAAAACATATACTGAAAAAAAGATACCCTTTTTAACAAATGTTTTTGGCAAAATTGGTTTTTTGTATGTAGAAAAATGGAAATAAATCCTACCTTTTCTCCCTGCACAAGATTCAACTCAAGATGGATCAAAGACCTGGAAATTAGACTACAGACTTTGCAGTTAGTTATCTGTAGAGGGCAGATAACCAACACTCCAACATAAACGCATGGGTAAAACGCTTCCTCAGTAAGACCCCAAAGGCACAAGACAATAAAATGAGGATTAATTCATGGGATTGTATTAAACTAAAGAGCTTCTGTGCGGTGAAGGAATTTAGCAAGAACCTTAAGAGAGAGCCGCCAGAATGGGAAAAGATCTTTACCAACTATTCCTCCAATAGGGGAATAATATCTAGAACATAAAAGAAACTCAAGAAACTCACCACACACACACACACACACACACACACACACACACACCAATCAAAAAATGGACACATAAATTAGACACTTATGATAAATCTATGGAAAAATGTTTACTATCATTAGCAATCAGAGAGATGCAAATAAAAACTATCCAGAGATTTCATCTAACCCCAATTAGAGTTAAAAAACACAAAATAATAAATGCTGGCGAGGATGTGGAGAAGTAGGAACTCTGATATATTGTTGGTGGGATTGCAAATTAGTGCAGCCACTTTGGAAAATAGTGTGGAGGATCCTCAGAAGAATGAGAATGAACCTACCATTAGAACCATCTATACTGCTCCTGGGTATCTCTACCCAAAATAATTAAAATCAAACTACCATAGTAATGCATGCGTTATCTATGTTTATAGCAGCCCAATTCACAATTGCCAAACTATGGAACCAGCTGAGGTATCTATCAACAGATGAATGGATTACAAAATTATGGGTTATATATACAATGGAATTCTACTCAGCCATAAAATTATGTAATTTGTAGGGAAATTGATGGAATTGAAGATTATGCTAAGTGAGATTAATCATTTACAAAAAGTAAAAGGTTAGATATTTTCCCTTATGTGTGGAAGTTAAGGAGAAATTGGGACACAGGAGGGACTCCAGACAAAGGAGGAGAAATCTTAGTGAAGGAGGGGACCTATGTGAAGGAGGCAGGAGAGGGGAAGAAGACTTGAAGATGAAGAAAGAGACATTTCAATGGCCATGATGTTCTAACACAAACTTAATCAATGACAATCACAATCTCCTGCATGGGACGGTAGAGTGCAGGGAGTCAGGTGGGAATCTGGGGAGGACTTGATTGCTTTGTGCATGTATGTCTCCATCACCCTGAATTTCATCCTGATATATTTTATGATTACAATGCACCAATAAAATGTTCATAAAAATAAAAAAGTAATTACTAAGGCTGTCCTCGAACCTGTAACCCTACTGTGTCAGCCTCCCAAATGCTGGAATTACAGGTATATGCCACCACACACAGCTCCAGGGTGGGATTTAAATTGAGAAATGACACTGGGCGTGGTGGTGGCGCACGTTTGTAATCCCCGCGCTTGGGAGGCTGAGACAGGAGGATCGCACAGGTTTGAAGCCAGCCTCAGCTACTTAGTGAGGCTCTCAGCAACTTTCTGAGACCCTGTTTCCAAATAAAGTATAAAATAGGTTTGGGCATATAGCCAGAGGTAGAAAAGCCCCTGGGTTCCACCCCCAGTACCCACACACACAAAAACAAAACAAAACAAAACAAAACAAAAAACAACAACAACAAAAAACCAAGAAAACAAATTGAGGAATGACACTTGAGTGCTCTTTCTCCTACAACATACTGGTCCTAATAAATGTTGAATATAAATGCATTGCTTGGTAGTAAATCAATACTTAGAGTGAAATTTATAGCAATGAATGGATATATTATAAAAGAATATTTAATATTAATAATCTAATCCTCTACTCTAGAAAACTAAGAAACTAAATCTAAGCAAATGGAAATATAAAAAATCAGAAATCAATGAAATTGAAAGCAGGAAATAACAGAAAAGTCAACAAAAGCAAAAGAATGTTTTTAAATAAAATGATCAATATCCAGGCTAAAAAAAAAGAATATACTAAATACTGATATCAGAAATGAAAATGAGGATATCATTGAAGATCCTGAGGGGATGATAGGGATAATAAATTAATATTATGAATAAATATTCCCATAAGCTGAATGTGATGATGCATACCTGTAATACCAGTACTTGTGAGGCTGAGAGATGATCTAGACTGGCAACATAGCAAGACTCTGTTTCAAAATAATAAATAGGATTTGAGGGGTAGTTCAGAGGCATAAGGCCCCTGAGTTCAATCCCCATTCCCTGAAAAAAAAATCCCCAAACTAAAAACACTATGACAGGTAACTTTGAGGACTTCTGGAAGATGGTTACTGAGAAATGCAGCATTTACAAGCCCTGCTAAAACTCGATCTCTATTGCCACAAAATCAGCGCATTTCATAGCCAGAAAATGCCATCAGCAGAGAAATAAAAAATGTAAAAACAAGGGAAAGAGAAAAAAAAAGAATAGAAGAACACCAGAGACAAGAAATCAAGCCTGTAATGCAGCAGCGGGTCCGAGCTGGCGACATCTTCCCTCACAGCACCAGGATTCAGAGAGAAAAAGTTAACAAGGAGCTGAAGTGAGCAGCTGCGGATCATTCGGGTGTAATTCAGCAGTTCTTTCAGTGCAATGAACGTCTAAAACTTCCAGTGGTCAAGCTCATCACGCCTTCCAGGGACTCAGAACAGAGCTCAAAACCAGAAAAGAAATACGCCAGCCTCACAGCCGAGGGCGTGGCAGTGGTGCCATATTGCCAGCAGTGACAGAGAGTTCACCGCGCCCTCGACAGCTCGAGATCTGTGGGCACAATAACCGTGAGTGAAATTGTGGCCCCTAAAGGAGAAATCCCTGTACTGCACTTCCAGAGACTTTGATAATCCCCCTGGGTCTGAGATTTAGGAGTCCAACCCAGTGAATAAGTAGCTGTGGCAGAGATTACCACAGACTCAAGATACAGAGCACCCTAAGTGAAGTCGTAGTGATCCAGGGAAGGCACAAAATTCTGAAATCATGGGAAAGAGGAACAACAATAGAGCAATGAATGCCCACAACCCCATATTATCAGAACCTGGTAACACAGAAATTCAGAGATCTCCAGAAGATAAAATCAGGAATATAACTGTAGAAATACTACAGGACCTTTGAAAAGACTTTAGGGAGAGTCTAAAAATATAAAGGATGCAATCATTGAGGTAAAGGCCTCATACACCACATGGAGAATAAAATCTCGCTCCTAGAAGAGGATCACTCCAAAAACAAACGCATAATTTATAACTTAGAAAAAAAATCAGACAGCAGGAATCTGACATTGAAGAAATATGGGCCCATTTTAAGAGAGCTAACCTAAGAATAATTGGAATAGAGGAGAGAAAAGAAGGTGAAACCAAAGGGATTAATAATATCTTCAAAGAAATAATAGCAGAAAAATTTCCAAACATAGAGCAAGAGATCAATACACAGGTCCAGGAAACTTATAGAACTCCCCTTAGACAGGATCAGAGAAAAGGTTCCCCATGCCACATAATTGTCAAAATGACCAATGTGGAAGCCAAGCAGAGAATCTTAAAGACAACAAAAACAAAAGGCCAAGTGACATTCAGAGGCAAACCGATTAGAATCACTCCAGACTTTCCAAACCAAGTCATGAAAGCCAGAAGGGCTTGGAGTAACATATTCCAAACTCTGAAAGGAAACAACTTCCAGCCAAAAATTTCCTGCCCAGCACAACCATCTATCAAATTAGATGGGGAAATAAGAAGCTTCCATGACAAACAGGAACTCAAGGAATTCATGTCTTCAAAACCAGCACTAGTAAATACTCAAAGAGATTAACTACAAAGAAGAAATAGGTAATACACACTAGAACCAGAGAAACAAGATTTTCCATCCAGCAGACAACTAAGCAAAGAAGAATATATTCATGTGTTTATTGGTTAAAATATCTAGAGATTCATTATTTATTTCAGTCTTTTACCTATTTCTAAATTATATTGTTTGTTTTTACTGTTGCTAATTTTTAGGATTTCTATTTGGAATATTATTATACCTTCAGATATAGCACTTGGAAATATTTTACCCCATTCTATCAGTAACTTTTAACTCTGTTTACAGTGTCTTTGGATGTACAATATTTTTTTTTCCTTTTTAGGAAGTTTGTTTGTTTATTCTATTGTTGCCTGTACCTTTGAAATCATATCCAAGAAATCACTGCTAATTTCAATGTTGTGAAGTGTTATGACCCAGGTTTTCTTCTAAAAGTTTATAGTCTTAAGATTTACATTTAGATCTTTTATCTATTTTGAGTTAATATTTGTGTATGGTGTTAGGTAAGGGTCCAACTATATTCATTTTCATGTAATTATTATTTTTCAACAATATTTAGTGAAAGAATCATTATTTCCTTCACCAAATGTTCTTGGAATCCTTGTCAAAAATAACTTGACTATATATGGAAGAATTTATTTCTAGGCTTTTTATTTTACTCCACTGGTTTATATATCTGCCTTTATAGCAGTACTACACTGTTTCAATTAATGTAGCTTTATAAGGTTTTATATCAGAAAATGTACATCTTCTAGATTTGTTCTTTTTTGAGATTGTTTTGGGTACTTAGAGTTCATATTTCATGTTAGGATAGATTTTTTTCTGGAAAAAAATGTATGATAGTTTCACCTTAAAAAAAAAAAGAAAAAAATGTCCTCTGGTAAGAAAGCATAAAGAAATATCGAAATGTTATTTCTAAGTGATAAAAAGTTTTATATCAGGGAAATGAATCTATTATGTGAGATTATCATTGCTAATTTTGGATAAATTGCTATAATATTACATGTCAACCACTAAGCCGAGCATGGGAAGGAGGGAGGGAGAGGGAATGGTGTGGGGTAGGGGCTAACTGGGTGATGTGTGCATGTATGTCTACACAAGTTTTTTATCCCATTATGATGTATGAATACAGTGCACCAATAAAAAATAAAACTAAATTAAAAAAATAAAAAATTAAAAAATTAAAAAGTAAAAATAAATAAATAAAAAACACTATCACAATACATTGGATAACCTAAATGAAATGGTCAGATTCCTTATAAGACATGATCTGCTAAAATTCACATACAAAGAAAAATATAATCTGAATAGCCTTATATCTAGCTAGGGAGAAATGGGTCATAGGAGGAACTCTAGATGAAAAAGGAAATCCTATAGAGGAGCAAACAAGACAACCTAAATGAGGGGATGGGAGGGAGAAAGAAAGAAATTCTCTAAAATACAAAAGTACTTAAACATATCGAAGTCAACCACTAAGCCAAGTATGGGAAGGAGGGATGGGAAGGGAATGGGGTGGTAAGTGGGTAGGGACTAAATGGGTGATGTGTACATGTATTTACATATAAGTTTCTTACCCCAATATGATGTATGAATATAATGCACCAATAAAAAATTAAAAATAAATAAATAATAGCACTCCCAAAGAGAAAGTGCTAGGTCCAGAAGGGTTTGTTTGTGAACTCAAACAAGGAAATTTTGTGGTACTAGGGATTGGGCCCTTGAACATTCTACTTTTTAGACCCAACCCCAGTCCTATTTTATTCTTCATTTTGAAACAGGGCTTCACTAAGTTGCTGAGGCTGGCTTTGAAACTGTGATCTTCCTGTATCATGCTACCCAAGTACTGGGATTACAAGTGTACGCCAACACTGCCAGCCTTCTTCCTGTCTCATTCTGTGTCATAAGCATTACCCTAGTACCAAAACCAAAAAGGCATTCCAAGAAAATTTCAGATCACTCACTCTCTTATGAACACAGATATATAAATCCTCAATAACATATTAGCCAATCAAATCTAGTAGGGCATAAAAATATACACCATGATAAAGTGGGGTTTTTAAAAGTATATAAGTTTGACTCAAAAGTTGAAAGTCAATCAATGAAATTCATTACATCACTAAGTTAATAAGAAAAAACATATAATCATGTCAATAGATGAAGGAAAAGCATTTGAAAAATTCCCACATTTTTCCATAATAAAAAAATACAATTATATTGATTGGGAAGGAAAAGAATAAAACTGTCTTTGTTCAAAGATAACATGATTGTATACACAGAAAATCTGAAAGAATACACAAAAAAATTCCCAGAAGTACTAAGTTATTGTAGCAAATTTGCAGGATACAATGTTAATATACAAAAGTCAACCACTTACCTATATTCCAACAATGAAAAAGTAGAATTTGAAATTAAAAATGTATTATTGTGTACATTAACACACCCTCAAGTGAAGTTCTTAAGTATAAATATAACAAAATATGTAAGCCGGGCGTGGTGGCGCACACTTGTAATCCCCATGCTTAGGAAGCGGAGACAGGAGAATCGCGCAGTTTCGAGACCCTTTTTCCAAATAAAAATATAAAATAGGTCTGGGAGTGTAGCCCAGAGAGGAGTTTCCAGGAACCCCAGTACCACCAAAAAATAATAAATAAATAAATAAATAAATAAATAAATAAATAAAATATGTAAACAATTTTTATGAACAAAACTAATGAAATAAATAAAAAATGCATAAATGGATATAAAGCTTAATAGTGTCAAGATGCCATTTCTTACAACTTGATATATAGATTAAGTATACTCCCAATTAAAATCTCAGTATTTTGTGGCTATCAGCAAACTGATTATAACATTTATATGGAAAGAGAAACACAGGAGAAACAGTATAATATTAAAGATTAGGAAAAAATCCGAGCGCTGAGAGTACTAGACTTAAAGACATAAAACTAAAGCAATCAATGTAGTGTGATACCAGTGAAAGAATAGGACCAAGAGAGAAGAATACAAAGGCCATAAATAGACCCATAAAAATATAGTTAACTGATCCCTGAATACGAAGCCAACATAATATAGATGGTGCTGGAACAGCTGGACATCCACATGCAAAAGAAAAAAGAAAAGAAATGATCCCCTGTCAAAAGTTGGATCTCTTCTGCATAACTATCCTTGCTCTCTTATCTGGGGAACCCCAAAGGATACAAAAACATGAGCCTTCCTCTGCCTCATTGTTATGCACAAGACATACTAAGTCTTTCTCCATTCTGGGACTATTCTCAAGAACATCCTGGCCTTACGGGGGAAATTCCTAAGACTCTAATGCCTTCTTCCTAGCCCTAGAGCACCTCTGGGACTAGATACAACTCACCTGTTTGGGGAAAGCCCACCCACTCCTGGCTCACATTCAGAAAAATCTTGTTCTTGAACAGCTGTGACACATCAGCAAGGACCAGAGTTTTCAGGATCCCCGTGTGTGCTCAGTTCCTTAGTTCCTGCACTGAAAAGGTCTCCCTTGCAGAAAAGAGCTGGCCTTTAGGAGTTGTATCCAAGTGATGGTGTTTAAAATACTTAACAAGGTGTTGGCTAGAGGCCACTCAAGGCACTGAAGGATCTCTGCCAGGCCAGGTATTAAGCCAATAACACCTAATCCTGGAGAAAGCTGGAAAGGGTACTTGGGTAAGTTTAATGCAGTTCTTTGTTTACAACCAGAATTGAATGTACTTCAGTTGTCAGTTGGTAAAGATGTGTCCAAGCTCATGAATTGACAATCTTAGCATCCTATGCCTGCCCTGTTACATCTTTCAACACCCCCTTAGGAAAGGTTCAAATGGAATGAGGCCCAACTGTAGCCTTGATGCTGCATAAGATGCTCTTCCCCTGGACACAGGAAAAGCAGGGAAAGGAATGCTGAGGTCAGAAACAAGGTTCTCAGGAGGATTTAAATCTAAGGGAAAGCAGGGCATGGTGATACACATGCCTGTAATCGCTGTACTTAGGAGGCTGAGACAGGAGGATTGCAGGTTCCAGGACAGCCTCAGCAACTTAGACCCTGTTTGAAAATAAAAATTAAATAGTACTTGGGGTATAGCTCAGAGGTAGAATGCCCCTGGGTTCAACCTTCAGTACCAGGAGGATCACAGGTTGGAGGTTAGCTTCAGCAATTTAGGCCCTCCACAAATTAGTGAGACCCTGCTTCAAAATAAAAAATGAAAAGGGTTGGGGGTATGGCTTGAGGGCAGAATGCTCCTGGGTTCATTACCCAGTACAAAAGCCCAATAATAATAATAACAACATACCAGAAACATATTGTCACACTTATCTAGCTTCTCAGCATGCTTTCCTGGATTTGAACAAGTCTGAACTGCTTCTCATTCATTAACCAAGTTTCTTGTCCAGGAACCTGCTCCAACCAAGTGGGATAATCTATTTCTAGTCTTAGCATTAGTCCTTTTCTGCCTCAAGATGTTGTTGCAAAAACATTAATCATCACTTTTCATCTTCTCTGTTAGGCCAGTGTTCTCAGTTGCAAATAACAGAAACTTTCTCTAGTTAACATGACAAGAAGAATAATTTATTGACAAGATATTGGATGACTCAAAGAGTCAATGAAAAGGGTTAGTATAGGATATCATGAATACTGAATATTATTTTTAACATCACTGGTAGATGAATTCTAAATTGTTCCCTGCTTCTTTGCTATCATTCCATTTTTTTAAAGTTCTGGGTAGGAACATCCAATTAGCCAAGCCTTTCTACCTTCTGCAACTCACAGGATGATAGATTCTCTAAACATAGGAAGGAAGTTTCAAGGCTGAACAGCCCCTCCAAAATATGGCAAAATAAAGATTAATATCCATGCCTCACTTCCTGACACTTTCCTTCCTCTCTCTCAAGATTCCCATGCTTCTTTTTTAATGGTTTCCCTAGATGTTGCTCTCCTAGAGTAATGCTCCATGTTTCAAATGTATTCTTTCATCTTCTCATCAGAATTCCTTTTCCTTCAGGGCACTGATTTCTGCTTTCCGATTACTAATTCACAGTTTAGAATTAATGACTGTTAGCAGCTGAAGGCATGATCTGACTCAGAAATATTTTCCATTTTGAAAAATAAAGCTTGGTGCAATGATGCTATAACCTAAGGGAATGGAATCCAAAAATCTAAAGGCAAGTGTATTATTGTTCAATGTCTATGTATTTGTATAATTTCTCTGTATCTTCTTGCTGTGGATTTTTAATTTCACCTCATTGTGATCTGAGAAGGTGCAATAATAAATACTGGTGAGGACGTGGGAAAGTAGGAATTCTTATATACTGTTGGTGGGTTTGTACATTGGTACAACCAGTATGGAGAGCATTGTGGATGTTCCTCAAAAGACTAAAAATGAGCCAGTTGTGGTAGCACATGCTTGTAATCTGAGTAGTTGGAAGGCTAAGATAGAAGAATCATAGGTTTACGGCCAGCCTCAGAAATGTAGAGATGCCCTTGAAAATTTAGTGAGACCTGTTTCAAAAAAAAAAATAGAGCTGGAGTTGTAGTTCGGGGGTAGAATGTCTGGATTTAATCCCTAGTATCAAAACAAAAATGGGAGGGAAATGGAACCACCATATGATCCAGCTGTACTCCTCCCTATCTTTCCAAAAGAACTAACGTCAGAATACTATAGTGATACGTGCATTCAGAATACTATAGTGATACGTGCATACCTTTGTTTATAGCATCACAATTCACACTGGCCAAATTATGGAACAAACTCAGTTGTCCATCAACAGAGGAATGGATAAAGAAAATGTGGTATATACACACAACAGAATTCTACTTGGCCACAAAGAAGAAAAAAAAAAAACTATTTCATTTGCAGGAAAATGGATGGAACTAGAGAAGAGCTCAACCAGTCTCAAAATGCCAGGATTCTGTTTTCTCTCATATGTGGGAGTTAGAGAGAAAATAGGAAACCTAAGGGACTTTGGATATGTGTGGAAAGGGACCAGGAGAATGGTGGAAGAGGACTGGGGAGGAAGGTGGGAAAAAGAAAGGAGAATTGCGGAAGGAAATGCTTAAAACCATGCTTTGGCAATATATAAAAGTATTAGTGGGCATGGTGGCACATGCCTGTAATCTCAGTACTTAGACCCTCAGCAACTTAGCTGGACACTTTTTAAAAACAAAATAGGTCTAGAGTATGGCTCTGAGGTACAATACACCTGCATTCAATTCCCAGCAGTGTGTGTGTGTGTGTGTGTGTGTGTGTGTGTGTGTGTGTGTGTGTTTTACTAATGTTTTTACCAGCATGTACAGGGCAGGAGAAGAGGGTAGTGGGGTTGGATTTAGAGAGAAACACACTAAGAGCTATGTGCATGTATGTTTATATCAACTTGAACCTCACTATTATTTGTAATTCCAATGCACCAGTAAAAGTAAAAAAAAAGAAAACTGGTGTCAAAAGTTTGATTATTTTCTGTTGTCTCTCACCTGATTCCTTCCCCTGCCAAGTCCTAGGGTAGAATCCAAGTACTTGGAAGATGGATCTAAGGGATAGCTGAGGTTGAGCCAGTGGAGAATGAAGTTTCAAAGATGATTGTATGGGGCTGAGACTGAGAATCAAAGAAGTAAGGCCAGACCTAAATATTTTATTGTAATTCAGGCAGAATGGGGATTTTGAGAAATTTTGGCCCCAGGATGGCTCTCTAGGAGCTTTAGAGAGACTACAGTGGCAGTCTCCACATCTGCAAGATCTCTTTTGGGGTTACCTATATGAAAGATTTTGTTCCCTTTCAGAAGGATCTCAACAAGGGCGATGGAAAGTTACATGGAACATACCAGGGCAGTCACTTAAGTACCTTTAGTATTGAATAGGCTGTTACTGAGTTGTGAGGTATAAATTAGATGTCTGATTTCACGGAGTCACTCGACAATGACTCCTTTGACAAATGAATGGGACCTGAGAAGCAATTTTGGCCTGAGGCCATGAAGCATATATTGCTGGAATAATAGATGCTCATTTAATAAACCAAATGCTGTGGGCCTGTGTGTTTGCAGTACTTTGAACCTCACTATTCTGTATAGTTACAATGTACCAATGAATGTATTATAAACAAAGAAATGCCCATTACTGCTCCATCTTCCACATGGAATCCTCTTTGTCGCCCTTTTGTCTCTTCAGAAAAACCCCAGACTTGGAAGCAGCCCTTCCGGACTATATCTATTCTATTATCTGAGCTTCCACACATAGTTACCAAAAATAATGTTTACCATATTACTTATCGCTTAGTCTTCAGTATTATGCGCTGTTTATGAATTATGTCCAGTGTAGCAGATGAATTAAGATAAAGAATGTAAAATGTATAAATTCAGGCAGGTCTGCAATTAATTCCCACCCTACATTAACTAGTAGTTTCAGTTAGGGTTGCATTTGACTATAAGTAAGAAAAACTCATCTATAGTAGCTTAAACAAGTAGAAATTTTTTCATATATCGAGAAATATGAAGGGGTTACTCTTGATTCAGCAACTCAGCGATTTAGGGATTGAAGTCACCGAGATAATTCTTGGAATTTCTTCAGAAACTGAAAATGGTTACTACTGCTTCAGCAACCACAGCTACATTCAAAGCAGAAAGAAGGAGAAAGGAGGCAGTGCTCACTCATATATGTATGTTTTACTTCTTTTATGCTGGGAATTGAATCTAGGGGAATTATATCACTGAGCTACACTCCTTGCTCCTCTTTTTTGTTTTTGAAACAGGGTCTTGCTAAGTTGCTGAGAGTTTTGCTAAGTTGCTAAGGCTATCCTTGAACTTCGGTCCTCCTGTCTCAGCTTCCACGTAGTGGGATTACAGATGTGTGCCATACCCAACTTGTTTTTAATAAGCAAATACACCAAATTCCCCTTAATTCCCATAACCCTTTCCTTAAGGTGTCATTGGCAAGAACTATATCAGAGAACTGTTAGCTATAGAAAGCCCAGAAAGCAAGTGGTAAGCTTTCCAGTTTCTCTAGAAGAAAGGAATAGAAAATGGATGTGGTTCTTTGGGGGTCATAGTTGACCTTTTCCCTGCCCAACTCTGTCTATGCTACCCCACACCTCCATCTTTCAGAGATCCAAAGGTATGATATTACCTTTCAGAAGCAGATACTTCATCCATTCTTCATCTCTCAGCTTGATTCTGATAACTGATCTAAGAACCTGCTTATTTACATGAACATTGAAACATAGAGTTCTCAGATTGTGCTCAGTTTTTAATATACTTTTATCGGCGCATCCTAATTATATATCATAATGAAATCCAAAGTGATACAAACATACATGCACATAGCACTTGATGTGTTTTCCTTCACATCCCACCCCCAAACCCCTTACCTGTATATTTTATTGAGATAGGTAGTGATGCCTTCATAAATGGCCATTACATTAGTTGAAATTTTCCCTTCCTCAAGCCTCATTTTTCCTTTCCCTAGTGCCCTCCCTCAATCTCCTTCTATTTTGCTAGACTTTCTCCTCATTTAAATGAAGTCCCTTTTGTTTCCTATTTTCTCTCTAGATTCCTCATCTGAGAGAAAACATAAGATGCTTGACTTTCTGAGACTGCCTGATCTCACTTAGGATTTTCTCTTATTCTATCCATTTTCTTGAAAATGGCATATTTTTGTTCTTATGGCTCAGTAAAATTCCACTGTGTTTATATATTACAATTTCTTCATTCATCTGTTGATGGAAGCCTTTTTATTACTTGTTTCCCCCCAACTAATGTCATGACAAAGGCTTTCCTGCTGTTAAGTGCATTAGTATTCTGAACACCTTCAGGAATCCAATTTTATTTCTAATAAGCAAGGCAGACACCCTTTTTATGTTCAGGTCATTCCTTAACATTTATTTTCTGGAATGCTATTGTCTTTTGGTTTCAGTCTTGAGTCTAATACCAATATTGAACTCTGAGAACAATTGATAACTAGGTGGTAGGTGTTTGTGCTATACAGTGGAGAAACTACAGGTGGAGGGGGCATCAGAAAAGAGAGTAGGAGACAGAGCACATCTTTCAACTGACCTCCAAAGTTTGTGTATACAACTTCCTATTGGATACTTCTGCTTAGAGATCTAGTAGATATTTTGTACTTAATATGTATAAAATATGTGTTCCTCTATCAGTCTTACTCATCTCACCGAAGTCTCCATCGTGTACTCTGTTGCTTGGGCTGGAAACCTAGAGGTCATCTGAGCATTTACTCAAAATCAGTCATTTCTAAACAAAATCTATATCTTAATTTCTACCACTGCCACAATTATTTATCACTTGGTCTATAAACCTACTTTATCTTTCTTTTCTTTCTTGCTTGCTTATGTTTTTCCCCTTTCTTTGGCCATCATTTCACAGTAGCAAAGTATCTTCTTAAATTTTAGATCAGATCATATTAAATTCTTGCTTAATGTACTCCAATGACTTTTTCATTATATTTATTCTCATGGCTTACAATGCTCTGCATGAACTGATCTATGCCAATGTCTCCAACTTCATCCTTTTTTGTGTATAGTACTAGGGATTGAACCCAAGGGTGCTTTACCTCTGAGCTACTCCCCAAACAATTTCAGTTTTCTTTTTTAATTATGAAACAGTCTTTCTAAGTTTCTGAGGCTGACCTCAAATTTATGATCTTCCTGTCTTAGCTTGCCCTGTTGCACCTGGCTTAATCTTGTGTCTCTATTCCCTTCATTCCCTCCTCAGTGTCATTGGCCTTTCTGTTCCTCTTACATACCAACCTTACGACTGTGTTTGTGTTTTACATTATCTGTTTCCTCTGCCTGGAATTATCTGCACCAAAACATCCATATGTCTGTTACTCTGTACATTTCAGGTCTCAGCTCAAATATCAGAGGCATAAAGAAGACTTCTTTAAGCATTTTATCTGTATTAGTCTTCTTGGTCTACAATAAAATATACCACACATAAGAGGACTTAAACAGCAACATTTTATTTCTCACAGTTCTGGAGGTTGTGAAGTCCAGTATTAAGGTGCCTGTGTTGTACGTGTTTTGCTTTCAACCTGACTTGTAAATGGCTGTCTTCTCACTGTGTCCTCACATAACCTTTCCTCTGTGCATGCAGGGAGAGAGAGCAAAAGCAAGCTCTCTGGCATCTCTCTCTCTTCTCTCTCTCCCTTCTCTCTCTGCCCCCCTCTCTCTGGTACTGGGGATGAAATCCAGGGGCATTTTACCTCTGAGCTATATCCCGAGCCCAATTTTTTTTATTTTTATTTAGACACAGGGTCTTACTGCGTTGCAAAGGGCCTCCTTAGCTGAGGCTGTCCACAAACCACAATCACCTTGTCTCAGCCTCCCAAATGCTGGGATTACAACTGTGCAGCACCACTGCCAGCTGGAATCTCTTTTTATAAGGACACTACTTGCATCGAACCAGGATCTCTTCCTCATGATTCCATGTTAGCCTAATTGCCTTCTAAAGACCCTGTTTCCAAATAACATCACAATGTGATTCAGGGCTTCAACATATAAATTCTGCAGGGGACACATTCAGCTCATAACATTATCCAAAGTAGCTTCTGGACCACCAACCAATCCATTCTTTATTACAGTTTTGTTCTTCTTTTTGGTATTAAGGATTGAATCCAGGAGATTTATATCTCCAAGCTACATCTCCAGCACTTTTTTTTAAATTTTGAAACAGACTCTAAGTTGCTGAGGCTGGTCTTGAACCTACCATCCTCCTATCACAGCATCCCAAGTACTGGGATTAGAGGACTGTGCCTGGACCCAAGTTTTATATTTTTTATATTTTTATCTCTTCTGAAATGATATTGCTCCTACATTTGTTTACTTGTTTGTTATGTGCCCCTCTATCAGAATCCGAATTCTGTTAAAGTAGGAACCAAGTCTCATTTTTTGGTCACTATTATATTCTTAGTGCTGACACCAGTGCCTGGCACATGGTAAAACCTTAACAAATATTTTTTAATTAATTAATGCTTGGTTTAGAGCTTTACTTCCATCTGCTACATGGATTCCATTATGATCCTTATGACCCCAGTAAAGAGAACCCAGTACTGTTCAAGGCGGCAGTCGATATATTTGATCCTGCTCTTACATTAGTCCCCTAAGAAGCTCTAGGGTGCTTTCCAACTTTCTCCAGGCTGTTCTCTAATTTCTATATAGTTATTTGGAAATGAATTTCTTCTGCTTTCTGATCCCATTTTAGGCAAAATCTGGCCTGACTCCTCTTATTCACCTCCATTATTACTGTATGGTGTCTACCAATAAGTGCCTTCATCTTTTTTCATAAGAGTACAATATGTCTGCAAATCTAAGATTCTGGTATTCCCTCTGGAAAAAGGAATTGAGTGCTTAATGCAGGCAATAAGACTGGAGGTGTTTAGAGATCATGGGGTGAATGGAAAAAGCTCCCTGGAATGAGGTAGGTTTCGGTTCAGCTTTAAGAAATGATGAAAATGTAGGTAGACGAGGAGGAGGAGGAGGAGGAGAAGGAGGAGGAGGAGGAGGAGGAGGAGGAGGAGGAGGAGGAGGAGGAGGAGGGAGGAACCTGCATTGCTGGGGATAGGGAAATGGCATAACAAAAGACCTGGAGGGAAGCAATGCATTCATATTTTCTGGGGACATCATAACAACTGGCCATGTTTAGTAAATTTACTCTATCAAGTTCAGTTGCCATCTGCCAGCCCAGAGCTGGGCAGTGGCTATTTCAGTGGGTGTCTGACTGTAAAGAGCTCATTGCAGGTTTTGAGAAAAGAAAGTTTGTTTCCTGTTGATGTATGGGATCACTGTTTTTCTCTCAGCTTTAGCTCAGCTTTAGGACAAGATTTGTAACTTTGAAGCTTCACACAAGAAGGAACAATTCAGAATGCATGGTTATCTCAGCTTTGCAGCTCAGTTCAAGATTAGCAGGTGGCGGAAGCACAATGACTCACAAATGTTATCTCCAGTTGCTCCTGCCCTCTGAAGGCTCTTCCAATTTGCACCAACTCCACTCACTTCCTCTTTGTCTCTCCATCAGAATCTTTTCTGAGTTTATAGCCTGGAAGTTCCCCAGGGTCTTTAGCAAATATTTAGCCCCACGCCCCCCAACCAGCCCTCTGAGGTAAAGGGAAGGGAAGTGTCCTTTCTCCCTGATAGTCCTGCCTGCCTTTCCTGAGGCCTTAGGCACTGAGGCTTATATTAATTTTCATGGCTAAGTTAAGCTTATTTATGTGACATGCTGTTAAATATATCCATTTTCCTGGGTACACTCATCCATTCAATGGAACATTAAGCTAATTATTTTTGTCAAAATCTCCCCAGTGTCTAGCTGCTAAATTCAAGGTATGGGTATGCATGCGCACACTCACACATGCACCTGCACGCACACACACACACACACACACACACACACACACACACACACATCCATTCCTTTCTACGGTACATTAGTTATTAGTGTTCTGCCAAATACCCAAAGCAATGCCTATGATTAAATAGAATGCTGCTAATGGACCAACCTTTGCATTGCTCTCTGCCCTATAAGTCTAGTCTACTTTACTTCTTTTTCTGTGCAGGGGAGGTCAGCCTCATCCTCTTGCAATGCCTTTGTACCTGAGGAAAACAATCCATTATATGCAATCATTATATGCAGTGTATCTATTGTAAGCAAAATATAGCTTTAGTAGATTTTGGTACTAGAAGGAGAGCCAGAACCTGATAAGGACCAAGCTGCTTAAAAATGTCATTCTTGAGTTAGGCATGGTGCTGCACGTCTGTAATTGAAGTCCTTGGGAGGCTGAGACAGGAGGATGGAAATTTTGAGGCCAGCCTTGGCAATTTAGTGAGATCATCATCAATATAGTGAGACCCTGTTTCAAAACTGAAAAAAAAAATAGCTGGTGGTCGTGTAGCTCAGAGGTAGATTGTCCTTGGTTCAATCTGTACCACCAAAAACCAGAAAACAAAGAATGCTTGGGAGGTTCTCTGAAGATCTAGGGAAAGATCAAAACCATATGGGAATTAGGACAAACCAGACAGAAGGAAATATTTCAGATAGGCATGGTATTTCATCAATATTCTTACATTTTTTATTACAGGTGATATATTCACTTGGTTCAGAATTTAAAACTACAAAGGGGTAAACAGTGAAAATTCTCCATTTTACCTCTATTCTCCAACCATGTTCCCTACGTCCTGGCAACTAGTAGGTCTAGTATTCTAAGTATCTTTTTGAAGATATAGTATATACAAGCAAATGTGTATATGTATTTAATTCTCTATACTACCTTTTCTTTTTAATTTTTTTTTGTGGTGCTGGGGATTGAACCCAGGGGAATTCTTCCTCTGAACTACACCTCCAGCCTTTTTTGTGGCACTAGAGATGGAATCCAGGGACATTCCACCTCTGAGCTAAACTCCAATCAACTCTATTTTTATTTGAAACAGGATTTCACTAGGTTGATGAGAGTATCACTACTTGCTTAGGCTGTCTGTCCATGAACCTTTAATCTTCCAATGTCAGCCTCCCAAGTACTATGCTTACTTGGTCACAGGGAATACTGTGACATGCTGTTATATATATTTATTTATATATAAATATATTTATTTATTTATAAATGAGTTATGTACTCATTTATTTATAAATTATTGAACTCATTTATTTATAAATGAGTTATGTCCAATATATATATTTATTTATATATAAATATATATATTTATATATGCCTGGGCATCCCCAGCCTCATTTTATTTTATTTTAAACCAGGATCTTTTATTTTATTTTAAACCAGGATCTTTATAGGTGGCCAACAGCCTTGCTAAGTTGCTTGAGATCCTCCTGTCTCAGCCTCCAAGTGTTGAGATTATAGGCATGCATCACTATGCCTATATTGAATCCAGGAACATTCTACCCTCAAACTATACCAACCATATCACCCCCTTTTTGTGGTACTGGGGATTGAACCCAGATGCATTCTATCTCTATGCTACATCCCCAGCTCTATTTTGTTTTTTATTTTGAAGCAAAATCTTATAAAATTGTGGAGGGCCTTGGTAAGTTGCTGAGTCTGGCCATGAACCTATGATCCTTCTATCTCAGCTTCCCAAATACAGGCTTGTGCTACAGTGCCTGGCTCACCCCCAGTAGTTTTTATTTTGTATTTTGAAACAGGGCCTTGAGGTTGCTGAGGCTGGTCTCAAACCTGTGAGCTTTTTGTTTCAGTCTCTCAAGTACTGGAATACAGGTGTGTGCCATCACATCTGTAATATTTTAATACAAATGACAGTGCATTCACCATATAAATTATTTCATATCTTTGTCTTTTCCACTTAATGTAGCTTTGGAGATGGTTCTACTTCAGTACATGCAGAAAATCCTCATTCATTTTAGTACTTTTCAATAAGATGCAGGAAGAAAATATAATTTTATATGCAAGTTATAAGTCAGATCAAGCATTTCTTTGTTTTCTAGAGTCATTTGTGATTCTTTTATGTGGTCCATTGGATAAGATGTTTAACTCATGGCATAAAATGATAGGTCTGAATTATCACTAGGTTAGGAATCAGGAGACATTTGTGAGCTTCAGTGTATGTCTGATCAATGAAAATGTTAAATTTCCTCTAAGTATCTTTAGATGTTAAATATTGTAGAAGTGTAGGAGGAAGTGTTGAGGCAGCCATTCAAGGCAAAGAGAGTAGCAGGCAAACAAAATCTTACAAGAGAAAATGCAAAGCGGTTTCAATGGCTAACTGTCCATTGGGAGGAAAGGAAAAAAAAAACTATTACCCTCATGGTCTGGCATAATTAGAAACTATTATAATTTGGATTTAGAATGTTCCCAGGACATGTTGTAGACAAGTTAGCCATGTTGGAGGTGGATGTGACCTTAAGGACTATATATGTCCCTCACTCCAAGTCTCTCTCTCTCTCTCACTCTCTCCCTTTCTCTCTCTCTCTCTCTCTCTCTCCCTCTCTCTCTCTCTCTCTCTCTCTCTCTCTCTCTCTCTCTCTCTGCTTTTGGCCTCCATGATGTGAGAGCAGAGTCCCTCCACTCATGTTCTTTCTCTGCTTCCCACTGCAATACCCTGAACTCTGCAGATGTGACCAGGCCTAACATGGACTAAAACCTCTGAAACCTATAGATCTGTAAGCAAATAAATCTCTTTTCTCTGAGTTGTGGTAACCAGATATCTCCAGTCATGGCAGTGAGAATACTGAGATAAAAATTAAATCTTTCCTACATGAAAACTGTTTGGAACATCCATTTAGGAATTTTATGGGATGTGAATAAGGCTCTTCTAAACCAAATGATCTACAAAATCCCTGTTACAACTCACCATCATGGAGAAAGTCACACACTTGTGGAATCTATTTCACAAACAATAGGATCCCTAAAGGCCATCCAGTATAATACCCATTTTCATTTATATTACCACAGAAACACTTTGGTGGTTACATGTGTGGGCTTGCCTCACATACCTCTAATAATGGTGAATTTATAAGCTTGTTTGCAACTATTTGATTGATGGTATCCTCTCAATTGTTAGAAAGGTTTTCTTTGTGTTGAGAATGCATATTTTGTCTGCTCATTCAATTAAAAATAGCTCTCTCAATATGCCATGCACTGTACATTGCCTCAATAGAGCTTTTACTTATAATCTTAGCTCTTCTCCTCCTCCTCCTCTTCTTCTTCCTCACAGTGGTATTGAGAATTGAATCTAGGGCCTTGCATGTGCTATGCATGAAATCAACCTAGGAGCATCATTTCTAACCCACAAAGCTGTTTTTTTCTAGTAATGGGAATTGAAGGCCTCTCATGTGCTAGGTAAGTGGTCTAAAACTGAGCTACACTCCTGGTCCATAATCTTGGCTTTATAGGACTATAGGAATTAATTGAAGCACTTTTTTGTACATAACTCATCTGACATTTTAAGGAAATATCCATGCCTCTTCTCTCTCCTTTCCACTAAGTCAAAACTAAAGCAAACTTTATTAAGTTTGGAGTGCTCACACCACTCCAGTTGAGACTCCAACTAACAAACTCCAGTTTATTTGTTCTCAGAACTGAACCCAAACTGTAGGTATGAACGGAAAGATTGAATCAATAGGAGAAATTACTATCAATGATGACAACACACTTTTCCATAAATATTAGCCTAAGATGATATTAGTCTTTTTAACAAACATGTTACTCTTGTCTCATAGCAGGTTTTGCAGTCCACTAAATTCCCAAGATCTTTTTCACATGACAATCTTCACCATAACCAACTCTTGCCTATCCTGTACTTGTATGGTTGATTTGTGAAAAATTAAAATGCATGACTTCACAATTACTCCTATTAAATTATAGGGGCAGGGGTGTAGCTCAGTGGCAGAGCACATATCTGGCATTCATGTGGCACTGGATTTGATCCCCATCACTGCCAGTAAAGAGAAACCACCTAGTAAATTTCACCTTGCAAAACTGGTGAATCGTTTCAGTAATGATGTCTTTGGACACCAATTTTGTTTAATTTCAATTAGTTATCCTTCTTATATTTGTGTCAGGTGCAAATTTGATCAGCAAGACTTCAGTATCTTTATCCAAATCATTGACACATACTGAGGTTAAATTAGGCCACCGTACTATAAACTGTGCTACTAGGAAAGCCATCGATCTATACACTTTGGTGTTCTCAGCAGGCTTAAGGATCAACCAAGCTGGGCCATTATCCAGTCCACTTGACATTTGAGTTTATCTGCTAGCTTGCCACAAAAACTTTGTCAAATACTTTCCTGAAACCAAGAAGCATCATTTCTCGCATTTACCAGTGTAGGAACCCCACCAACAAAGGAAATTTGATTGTTTTGGCATGGTTGTTCCTAGTGAAACCATTTGAATCTCTGGCAATCATTGCTTTTCTAAGTACTCACAAACCATCTGTTTAATAATCTGTTCTGGAGCTTTGCAGGCAATTGACATCATGCTCACTGGGCTTTAGCTTCTTGAATGATAATTTCCCCACTTTGAAGACAAGAAACAACATTTTCTCAGTTCCAATCTTTTGACACTTATTCTGTTCTCTATAGTTTCTCAAACATGATCGATTGCTTTTCTATGATTACTTCTTCAAGCTCATTGAAAGTGAAAGGTGATGTGAATCATAAAATTCTAGAATATTTGTGTTGGAAGAAGCCTTAAAGATTTAGTTGAAGATCCTCATTGTTCAGGAGGGATACTGAGTTCTAAAGAAGGAAGAGGATAACTAAGTTAGAAGCAAAGTTTGACTTCTCTGACACAGAAAAGTTGTTTAGAGAGCATGAAAAACATATTTTTTCTACTATTATCATTTTTCTGAGGAACAATTTTTGCTAGGTCATTATCTCACCACTCTGAGCACAGCCTCCCTGAAATTCAGGTCCTAGAAGATGAGAAGCAAGATTAGGACACAGAGCATGGTGTGATGGTACACACTTGTAATTCTAGTACTTGGGACGCTGAGGCATGAGGATTACAAATTCAAGACCAGCCTCAGCAACTTTGTGAGACCCTGTTTCAAAATAAAAAACAAAATTAGGCTGGGGGTGTATCTTGGAGATAGAATGCCCCTGAGTGTTCAGTCTCTAATACCACAACACACACACACACACACACACACACACACACACACAAACAGGATTAGCATGTAGGCAGAAACTTGAGAAAATCATGGATCTTTCCCCCCCCCATTATGTAGTATAGTGGGAGGACCACTAGAGTCATGATCCCTGATTTGTACCAGTGTGGGAGGAAGTGGTGAGACAACCATTTTCTTTTAGGAACCTGTTGTTTGACCTTCCCAAATCACTTGCCCTCTCTTGGGTTCAGTATTCTCATTTCTTCAAGAGTCCTTCAGAATTTGCTTTTATTCCTTTATTCGACAAATATTCATTGAGCACCTACTCTGTGTCTGGCTCTGCGCTGGCTCATGTGAACACAGATGGACTTCTCAGATGAATTTTACGAGGGAATAGGGCAGGTAATTTTTGATGAATAGAAAAAAGGATAGGATAGAGTGGAAGAAACAAATGATCCTCTTCACAATAATTTTTCTCTGTCACAGAAAGACCGAATAATGACTACAGCTGAATGACTACAAGAGGTTCAAACAACTCATTAGCCAAGAAAACCCAAAATGAGGAAGGGATTGTGAAGGAAGAATAAAAACAAAGTCAAGGATCTTTTTAAACGTCTAAAACCTAAGATCCCTAAGTGTGTAGTATTTCTTCTTTTTATACCTTCAGACTACACCCCTGGCATATATATGTGAAACTAGTCTCATTGAATTGCTGAAGATGTCCTTGAACCTATAATCTTCCCATCTCAGCTTCCCAAGTACTGGGAATACAAGCATGCACCAAAGGCACTTGGCTGGTGTTTTGTTTTGTTTTTATATCTTTCTTCTTTTTACTTTTCACTCTCCAACCACCTCAATTTCTCCCATTCCTTTTCCTCTTCACCTCTCTTTTGGCCCCAGGGGTCAGCATTTAGCTTCCTTCCCTGGGATTCAGATCCACAGTTCACAGTTAATATCCCACTTTGATTCGACTACTCTAGCTACCCATCTCCCCTCTGCCTTAGAGAACACTTAGGAAAATGACAATGCCCGTTGGTTATAAATGCATCCATTATCTTTCTTCCCCCTCCAGGTTAAGTTGTCTAAAAATAACTATGATAGCAGGGTGAAATGAAGCAGCACAATTTAGGCAGAATAACAATCTTTGCAAAGGGATTCATGACCTCCAAAGTGAGTTGCACCAAAGACCCCTTCATCCTCCCCTCCTGGGCATTCCTTCCACCCAAAATAGTGAAGGCTACTTGGCGGAATTTCTGCTCCAGGACTAAGAAAGATTAATTCCTTTATCTACCATTCCTGGGTGAGCTGGATATCATAACCTTTGGAAAAGGGATTGTGAACTCTCATATTTTTGTAGTATTCAACTGCTCAAAGTATATTCATGTCTGCTACTTCATTTTGCTGTCCTACTAGTAGAGGGAGATAAGTTGTGGCTTTTAAGTTCTATGCTTATTTTTTCAACAAATAAAGCAAGGCTTAGAGAGAGAGCACGGACTTATCTGCAGTCTCACATACATAATTTTTGTTAGAGAATCAAAGTCCCTGAGATTGATCTGTGGTTAAGTTTATGCTATGGTACTCTGGGTTTTGGAGAGTTTACATATCCATGTTTTCTAACTATGGCCTAATCTCCTTCCATCAGTACAGAAAGAATCAAGGATATAAATTCTGGAGCTAGGTTGTATGAGATGATACCTTATCTTTGCCACTGAATAAACTTTGTAGTCTTTGGTGAGTTATTACCCTCTCTTTGTTTCAGCTTTCTCACCTGTGAAATGAGAATATAAAAGTACCATTTTTTTCCTAGGATTTTGTGAGGATTAGATGAATTAATGAGCTGCTACTTGTAAAATGTTTAGAGCAATGTTTGGTCAGAGTAAGCCTTCAGTAAAATGAACAAAATATTACATGTACATTGAATGACCTTGCCAAACTTCTACCCACCAGCCATCAGAATCATAATGGATCCCTTCCAATCTTTTTTTCTTCATCCAGTTAATTTTAAAATGTGGTCATATATGCAACCTTGTTTCACAGAAAGGGCAGTGAGCCTGGAGTTTAGGTTTGTGAATTTGACTGTTGGTTTGACTATTTCTAAGTTATGGGACAATGAATGAATGATTTTCCCAAACTGAACCTCAATTTTCTTTTCTGTATAATGGAGCATATACTATATGGTATATGCCAAATATGAATATATAAATAATATTGCATAAATAAATAATTTCACATAATGATGAGTACTATGAGTAAAAATAAAAGAGTAAAATAATAGAGAATTATAGATGGAAGTGACCTTTATAAATAGGATGGTTAAAGGCCTTCCCAAAGAGGTAATATTTAAGCAGAGAACTGATGGGCCAGAAAGGAACACACATGGGGAAATATAGGGCAACAGCACTCTCGATAAAAGGAAAAGGATGTGCAAAGGTCCTGAGACAGGAATAAGCTTAGCATATTGAAAGAAAAGCAAAGGAGGCTAGTGACACTTGAGAATTGATATAGCAATCATGTCTTATAAAACCATACTATGACTCATAAAGCAGATAATCTGCACCAAAGCAAATCATGATCACTGACTATCTAAGTGCAAACCTTTTTATATGAGCTCCTTCATAATCATATGTTCTAGAAAAGACTGCAGACAAACCTATCTAATATAGATCTGCATAATCACCTGTTCTAAAAATAAGACCACTGACTGTTTCAGCACATCATTCTGTTTGCAAATACTGGCTAATCTCACCAAGATTATCCCGTGACTAACATCAGCCCTCAATATTTTATGCTTCATATTACCCCTGAGATGTATGCTCACTTACTATAGCAAGTTATGCAAATTTAACTTTCTTTGCCAAGAAACGTGTTTCTGATGGTCTTTACCTGGTGGAATTTAATTGGCTAGATTGCAATGAGTAGTAGGAGATGCAGTCAGAAGTAGTGGGAGCCAGATCATGTGGGCTCTTGCAGGCAATGATTTAAGGCTTATTCTGGCTGGAGATGTAGCTCAGTGGTAGGACACTTGCCTGACTTGACTGAGACCTAAGTTTGATCCTCAGCACATGAGAAAGTATCCTTGCTGGGCATGGTGGTACACACTTGTAATTCCAGTACTTGGGAGGGTGAAACTTGAGGATTACAGGTTTGAGTCTAGCCTCTCAGCAACTGAGTGAAACCTCAGCAACTTATCAAGATCC
This sequence comes from Muscardinus avellanarius, assembly GCF_963383645.1. Classification (NCBI taxonomy): domain Eukaryota; kingdom Metazoa; phylum Chordata; class Mammalia; order Rodentia; family Gliridae; genus Muscardinus; species Muscardinus avellanarius. The sequence goes on from NC_137792.1 coordinate 105,192,320, forward strand.
TGTTTCAATTTTAAAAAGGGGGGGGAATGGATGGAGGTGTAGCTCAGAGGGAGGATGTTTGTGGGTTCAATCCCCAATACCCCCAAAAAAGGCCTTTCCAAAATCTTTTCCAAGTGTTTTTCCACATGCCTATAATCCCAGTACTTGGGAGGCTGAGACAGGAGAATTGCAGGTTTGAGGCCAGTTTTAGAAACTTACTGAGACCTTGTTTCAAATTTAGTTAAAAAGATAGTATCTTAGAGGTAGGCGGTTCCTGTGTTCAATTTCCAGTACCCTCCCAATACACATAAAGATTTAATTTAATTTTGATGGGCTATTGAAGGGTTTTGAGCAGGAAAGTGATATGATCTTATTCAAATTTTGATGAATCATCCTGGTTCCTGTGTGAACATCAGATGAGATAAAGAATATGAAAGTGGTTTGTAAACACGAACATGCTGTACATATCTGAGGGGTCATTAATAATGAGTTTACACGTCCAAAAGGTAATGAACATATATCAGAGTTCTGGCAGGGAGCAGACAGCATATTCAAAAATTTGCAAGCAATTTAATGAAGGGATATTTCCAGATGTGAGAGCAGAATTAAAAAGGAATTAAGGAATTGAAAAATGATGGTGAAACATCCAGGCTATCCTTCATCCAGATCTGAACAAACAAGGGGAGAAAACAGTGGCACTAGCATGCAGAACAAGTTAATTTGAGAACGGGGGCTTCTCAAGAGCATTTGTGGCTGTTGCTAGAATGCCGTTCCTGTGAAACTGCAGTGTGACAGGGAGACAGTTAAAAGGGTGGATTTATACACCGACTCCTGTCCTCTATTATTTTCCAAGCCAGTGTCTCTCACTAACTGAAAATAACAAGAAAACAGAATACAGGAGAGTCTGGGTGGTACAGTCCATAAAGATCAGCCTCTGAGGATGTAGAGCAGGGATAAAAGGGCTGGGGATGAATTTAGAGGAATATTCAGAGAAAAAAAAAACAGCATAGGTTAGAAATACTAGCTATGCCACTGCTTATTTATCCATTGATTTCTTAGTTGACTACCATCATCTGTGGCCAGATTTTCCTGTTTCTAGTCTCTCCTTCCCAACCACATGCAGCTTTCAGAGAGATTTTTCTGCTTTTTAAGTTTTTCTTGGTACTGGAGATTGAACTCAGGGACATTCTACTTCCTAGCTACAACCCTAGCATTTTTATTTTTAAATTTTGAAATAGGTGTTTGTTAAGTTGCTGAGGGTCTCACTAAGATATCGAGGCTGGCATTGAACCTGCAATCCTCTTGTCTCAGCCTCCCAAGTACTGAGATTTTAAGCATGCGTTACCACACCTGGACGAGATATTTTTCTAAAGTACAGCTCTGATCAAGTCACTCACCTGCTCAGTCTTTCCATGGCTTACTCCTTTCCAGTCCCAGTCTTTAGCCTCACATTATGAAGAACTGAGCTAACTGTGCAGCAGGGTACACAGCATAAACTCATTAATGGCAATTCTTGCCAATCTTTTATGTGGCCCCTGACTATTTTAGTCTTATTTTCCTTTGTCTACCATATCCTATCCTTGGAAGCAAAGCTCTGATGTGGTGATATCCCCTAATATATTCTGTCCTTTTCTAACTGTGTCTTTGCTTATAGTAGAGTCATTATCTGGAATAATCTCCCTCTCTTTCCCACCTATAGAAATCTGACCCTAACTTGAACCATGGAAAAATCCCTAACATACCTGTAATCATAAATAAAATGCCTTTAGTCTTGCTTCTGTCTTTTTAGGGACTGATTCTATACTTTTCTTATAACATTCAATACAGTTTCTGTTGAATAATAAATTATATGCCTAATTGCCTCTCTGCTTGGTTAAATGGCCAGCTCTTTAAAATGAGAGGATATAGTTGGCTTCCTTTCTTTACATCGTGATATGAGTTGGCTAACTCAGTGTCTGCTGCCCAAAAAGTATTTGCTGAACTCAAACTGAATAAAACTTTTTTTCTGCAGTCCTGTGTCCTCACAGCTCATGTTCATCACAATAAACTAGCAGACTGTGCACGACCTCAAAATGCCTTCTGACTCACCAAAGCAAAATTCAATTAGCTTCCATAGTGTTCAAGTGTTTTGTGTATGCCACTGTATCTCATTTTCTGTGATGTGGTCACCTAGCTCTGTTACACATAGCAGCCCCCAGTCTGAGCATTCATTAAGCTCAGTTCCCTAGGCCCCATCCTGCTTCCTGTCATCAGGGCTCAGTGGCCACTGCTGTCCACCTACACATTACTTTTCAATTGCTAAAAAATGGTGTTTGGTTTCCCTGCCTCGGCAGGAAGTTCACAGTATGAGCAGTCCAAGCACTTTACACACAGTAGGCATTCCTCCAATACATCTTTGGAGACATTCTCTGCCATAGCTCTGCTGTACCTACTGGGTGTCTAAGTAAATACTAGCTTGTGTAGAGGAGAAACCGACATATGAAGCATGATCCTGAGCCTCAGGTACCTTTGGTTACAGACAGGGTTCATTTTATCAAGTAGTTCACTGGCCCTGGTCATAGGTGCCTTTCTACCTCCCTCATTAGGGATCAGATATACTATTTTTCTTCTGCAGTCAGAGAATGTTATTCATTAGGCATTTACTGAGTACCTACTCCATAGGTAGATAATGGGCTCAACCTTGGTATCTAAAATTCGTGTGTGTGTGTGTGTGTGTGTGTGTGTGTGTGTGTGTGTGTGTGTGTAATCTTGGTACTTGGGATGCTGAGACAGGAAGATTGCAGGTTTGAGGCCAGCCTTGGCCACTTAGACCCTCAGCAACATAAAGAGACCCTATTTCAAAATAAACAATAAAGAGGACTGCAGTGTTACATACCAGTACCAAAATAAAGAAGTAAAAAAAAAAAAACAAGAAAAAGGAAGGAGAGGGGAAGAAGGTCTCTCACCAGACTGTAGTTGGGAAGGAATTCTGCTTGTTGCCACTTTTAAATGGAGTTTCAAATGTGTGGGAGCCAGTCAGGACAGGAAAGTATTGCATGTGTCCTTTTAGGATATCAGCTAGATTGAAACTTTCTGAATGACATTGTGGCACTGAAAAAAATTCTGGCTCCAAAGATGCAGAGGGAAAAAGCAAAACTCATTATCTAACTAAAAAGCAGATGGGCATCGGTCACTGGTATGCTAATTATGAAGAGAGCAACAAACAGATCCATTGACTCCCATATGTGTCAAGTGAATCTTTGCCCATAAAATGCCACCAGCCTTCCCTAGAAGGTTTCAATGTCATTTAGAGGATGTTGCTACCATGAATACCTGAAGTAGGCCTTGCTTAACATATTTCATGTCGGGAAGCTATATCCTCTCAAATCAACCTTCTGACCATAGAGAGCTCTGATTGTTGGTAAATTTCTTGTTTTTAATTTGAAGTTTGTCATTCTTATGCCTTCTATGTAGGTTTGACACCATTTGTGTTCTGTGCCTTTTTATTGTAACAGCTCCTCAGGTGTCTGAAGCCATTGGTCATATGTTCCTTAATCCTTTGAAAGTTAAATAGATCTAACTCCTTCAACTGTTTCTCCTAGGATCTGCATTTTATCTTTGTCATGAGCATCTGTCTCCCTGACAGCACGGATCTATATGAGACTCTCTATTAACATGTGGAATCCAGAGAGCCAAAAACATCAAAGTGAGTCATGATCAAGAAGCAAGCAGAAGATTGTTTCTCATTTCTGTACACTTTAATTAAATACTTGGGGATCTACAGCTTCTAAGTGAGAAACAAGTCCAGAAGTGGGAATCAAAGTCTCAAAAGATATTTTTCTGACATCAAACCAACACAGCTGCATAAGTGATCTTTGGATCTCATTTCACCACAGCATGACTTATAAATCTGGGACTGCTGGACACCTGAGAAATATCTAAAGCTAACAAGGCCATCACACAACTCCAGATATATTCTAGCTTCATCTTTCTAAACTATGAATATATTACAACAATTTGCTTAAGTTCAACACCTAGAAGTCTACCTTTATTCCTATATTTGGTCCCTCACCATTTCAAAGGAAAATCCAGAGGTCTCTGGCTCCAAAACTTATTATTATTCATTTACTTCTCTTTATCATCACCACACTGGTCTGAATTACAATCACTTGCATGGATTACTGCAATAGAATCCTGGTTGGTTACCTAGATTCTATTTAACACTATTCCTTCATCCTATGTCCCAAATCTGTTCATGACACAGCAGCTAGAATTTTTTTTTTGGTAAATTTAAGTCAAATAAATAGTCTCTTGCTCATTTAGTTCCCAAAAAGTAAAATGAAAATACCATTTTTTGGCATTAGAGATTGATGTTAGGGTCATTCTAATACTGACCTACACCCCATACACATTTATTTATTTAGTAATATATATTAAAAATCATATATTAAAAGTATAAATTTATACTTTTATTGGTGCATTGTAGTCTCATATCATAATGCAAATCATAATAATAATGACATACATGCACACAGCATTTGGTGGTCTTTTCCCTGAAACTCTCCTCTATCTCCCTTGCTTCCCCGTAAAGGATATTGTGATTGACATTGGTATTATCACATATTACATAATCTTGATGGAAGTAATTTCTTCATTGATCCTTTCTCTCCCACCACTCCTTCCCCTAGACCAGCTCCCTAGCTTCACTGAAGTTTCTTCTGCATTATCTGAAGCCCTTCTGATACCCCAATTATTCCCTAGCTTGTGCATATGAAAGGAAACATATAACTCTTCACTTTCTATAACTGGTTAATCTCACTTAACATAATGTTCTCCAGGCCCATACATAATTTTGTTCTTTTTGACTGCTGAGTAGAATTACATTCTGTATATATCCCATAAATTTGTAATCCATTCATCTGTTGATGGACACCTAGGTCAGTACCATAATTTGGCTATTGAGAATTATGCTGCTATAACCATGGATATGCAAATATTGCTATAATATTCTGATTTCAGTACCTTTAGAAAGATACTCAGGAGTGGGTATAACTGGATCATATGGTGAATCCATTCTGTACATGTCTATTACATCCATTTTGTTTATAGTGCTCTTTAGGTCTGAAGAGTCTTTGTTTATCTTTTACCTTGGAAATCAGTCTAGTTGTGTGAGAGTGTGTTGAGGTCTCTCAATATTATTGTATTTGGGTTTATTTGAAATCTAATATCCTGAAGAGTTTGTTTTATAAAAGTGGGTACACCCACATTTGGGGCATACATGGTTGCTACCATTACATCTTCTTATTGGATTGTTCCTTTTATTAAAAATAAATGACCTACTTTGTCTCTTCTGATATATGTTAGCTTAAAATGATATGTTTTGTTAGATATGAGTGTTGCTACCCCTGCTTTTATTCAGCCTCAATTTGCATGGTATATTTTTTCCATTTTCTCATTTTTATCTAGTGGATATTTTTGCCTATAAGGTGAATTTCTTGCATGCATCATATAGTTGGATTATGTTCCATGATCCATATTGCCAGCCTATTCCTTTAATTGGGAAGTTTAGGCCTTTGACATTCAATGTTATTATTGAGAGATAATTTTTTTGCTTCATGTCATTTTGAGTTATATTTTTTAATTTGATGTGTTATTTATTCTTCAGTTGGTTGCCCATCTGGTGGAATTTGCCTCTCCTCTGGTTCTGGTATTTGCTTCTTTTTTCTTTTTGTGTTTTATTTATTTGAGTATTTTCCTTAGTGATGGCTTGGTAATTATGAATTCTTTTAGTTTCTGCTTGTCATGGAAGGTTTTTACTTCTTCATCAATTTTGAATGTTATCTGATGGATATAGCAGTCTTGGTTAAAAAGTTACTATCTTTCAGGGTCTGGAGTACATCACACCAGCTCTGCCTGGCTTTCATAACTTGGGCTGAGAAGTCTAGAGTGAATCGTATTATTTTCCCCTAATGTCACTCTTTTTCTCCTCTCAATGCTTTTAAAATTATTTTCTTGTCCTCTATGTTAGTCATTTTGATTATAATGTAGTGTGAGGAAGTGATTATTTGATCTTGTCTTCTTGGCATTCTGAATATTTCCTGTATGTGGATGTCCAAGTCTTTCTATATGTTTGAATAATTCTCTGATATTATTTCTCTAAAGAAGTTTACGATACCCTTGGTTTGTGCTTCTAGACCTTCTTCAATCCATGTCATCTGTAAGTTGTGTTATTTCATATTATCCCATATTTCTTGGATATTCTGGTCATATTGTATTATCTTCTCTATATTGTTGAAGGTATGGTCAGTTTTGATTGGGCTGGTTTCTAAGATGGAGACTATTTTTCATGTGGTCCAGCCTGTGAGAGGTGGTTTCTATTAAGGTTTTAATTCTTTTCTTTCTTTTTTTCCAGTACTGAGTATGGAACCCAGGGGCATTCTACCTCCAAGCTACACTCCCAGCCTTAGTTTTTATTCTTTATTTTGAAACAGGGTCTCACTGAGTTGCAAAGGGCCTCACTAAGTAAGTGAGGCTGGCTATGAACCACGATCCTCCTGACTCAACCTTCCAAATGCTGGGATTACAAGTATGTGGCACCACATCCAGCTAATTCATTTATTGACTCATTCATTTTTCTCAATTACTCTTTTTGGTTGTTACTTAGGGCCTCAATTTCTCATATAATCAAACTTTTGAATTTTTTTCCCCCAAAGCTTCTTTAACAAAACATAGATTTAGTGCAGGCAAACAGGATTCTCTGATTGTCTGAAGGTTGCTTTGCTCTCCAGGCCCAAACTCTTTAGGGCCATACTCTTTAGGGTCAGAGCCTGTAGCCTGATGGTTGCTGCTCTGCTGATTGTGAGCCCATGAGACTCTCAGAGTGATGACCCCTATGAACACTGAATCTAAGCTCAGCAGGGACAAAGATTACTATGTTCCAAACTTGTGGCCTTGCTGGCTAAGCTTTGGATAGCCCAGGGACACCACCACTAATCTGTTGGTTGTAATAACATGGAGCTGTCAGCCACTGGCATGTGTACATGCCAGATTCAAACTCTGCTGGTAGAAAGAGTGTTGAGTTCCCATCTTGTAGCTGATCATGTAAACTCCTGCTGGCCCCTGGCTTCCCTGATTTCAGGGCCCAAGCAATACCATGGAGAGATTGTACCATTGTCAGCTTGGCACTTGGGTGGCTGGCTTAGTTATTTAGACCCAGGGTCATAACTGCTGCTCTGAGTGACTGCTGCTCTGAGAGGCTAAAATCAGGTGAGAACTTTTTGGTGTCTGGTGTTGATACTTCTGCCACCTAAACACCACTGGGCACAAGTTTATAGCCTTCCAAGTCTACAGCATGGTTGGCTGACTAATTTTACCCCACAGACACCAGGGCTGGCCTGCAGTGATTGCTGGAGGCCCTACAGGTGCACAACAATGTGAATACTGTATGTTTCTCATGCTTCATTGTTTTCAGAGGTTGTTTGCTAAATCATGTTTCCACTATGTCTGACTGTAGCCTTGCCCCCACTTCTGTGGGTATAATTTGAAAACTCACAGATCTGAAAGGTCTGTTTGTTGCCATTGAAGATCTTGTGGCCACACAGAACAGGTTCCCACAGGGACAGTTTATTAATTCATGGTCTTAATGAGTGATGCTCAGATCCTTGTAGGCAGAGATGAGTTCAACTGCATCCATAAGATTTTGTTGTGTGTTCAGGCGATTCAGATCTTGAGGTGTTTCAAGCATGGAGAGAAGAGTACAATTGCTTTTTTTTAAAACATTGAAATTAGCAGTGATTTCTTGGATATAATTTCAAAGGCACTGGCAACAAAAGAATAAACAAACTTCCTAAAAAATAAAAAAATTTACATCCAAAGACAATGTAAATAGAGTTAAAAGTTACTGATAGAATGGGGTAAAATATTTCCAAATGCTATATCTGAAGGTTTATTAATATTCCAAATAGAAATCCTAAAAATTAGCAACAATAAAAGCAAACAATACAATTTAGAAATACAATATAGATATAGGTAAAATACTGAAATAACTAATGAATCTCCAAATATTTTATATTCTTCTTTGCCCATATTCTTCTTTGCTTAGTTGTCTGCTGGATGGAAAATCTTGTTTCTCTGGTTCTGGTGTGTATTACCTATTTCTTCTTTGTAGTTAATCTCTTTGAGTATTTTCTCTAGCGCTGGTTTTGAAGACATAAATTCCTTGAGTTCTTGTTTGTTATGGAAGCTTCTTATTTCCCCATATAATTTGATATATAGTTGTGCTGGGTAGGAAATTTTTGGCTGGAAGTTGTTTCCTTTCAGAGTTTGGAATATGTAACTCCAAGCCCTTCTGGCTTTCATGACTTGGTTTGGGAAGTCTGGAGTGATTCTAATTGGTTTGCCTCTAAATGTCCTTTTTTCTAAATTGGCCTTTTGTTTTTGTTGCCTTTAAGATTCTCTGCTAGGCTTCCACATTGGTCATTTTGACAATTATGTTGCATGGGGAACCTTTTCTCTGATCCTGTCTAAGGGGAGTTCTATAAGTTTCCTGGACCTGTGTATTGATCTCTTGCTCTATGTTTGGAAAATTTTCTGCTATTATTTCTTTGAAGAGAGTATTGATCCCTTTGGTTTCATCTTCTTTTCCCTCCTCTATTCCAATTTTTCTTAGGTTAGCTCTCTTAAAATGGGCCCATATTTCTTCAATGTCAGATTCCTGCTGTCTGATTTTATTTTCTTAGTTAGAAATTATGCGTTTGTTTTTGGAGTGATCATCTTCTAGGAGAAAAATTCTATTCTCCATGTGGTCTAATCGATTGTTTATACTTTGAATTGAGGTGTTTACCTCAATGATTGCTTCCTTTAATTCTTTTATACTCTCTATATTCTTTTTGAAAGTCCTGTATTATTTCTACAGTTTTATTCCTGATTTGATCTTCTGGAGATCTCTGAATTTCTGTGTTATCAGGTTCTGATAATATGGGGTTGTGGGCATTCATTGCTCTATTGTTGTTCATCTTTCTCATGATTTCAGAATTTTGTGCCTTCCCTGGGTCACTACGACTTCACTTAGGGTGCTCTGTATCTTGAGTCTGTGGTAATCTCAGCTGCCACTACTGCTTTACTGGGTTGTATTGCAAAGACTCATACCCAGGAAGTTAATTGAGGCTGTGCGCGACCGTGGGGGTGCCAGGCTGGGCGTTTTCCTACAGGGAGCTGCAACTAGGGTGTGGTATCTCTGCCACTGCTACTCCTTCACTGGGTTGGACTGCAAAATATCCGACCCAAGGAGATTATCAAAACTGTGCAAGTCCCTGGGAGTGCAGTACAGAGATTTCTCCTTTAGGGGCCACAATTACACTCACGGTTATTGTGCGCACAGATCTGGAGCTGTGGCGGGGCTTATTGAAATCACTGTCATGGCAGGCAATACGGTGCCGCTGTCACACCCTCGGCCGTGAGGCTGGCACTGCTGGCAATATGATGCCGCTGATACGCCTTTTCCGGTTTTGAGCTCCGTTCTGAGTCCCTGGAAGGTGTGATGAGCTTGGCCACTGGGAGTTTTAGACGTTCATTGAGCTGAAAGAACTGCTGAATTGCACCTGAATGATCCACAGCTGCTCACTTCAGCTCCTTGTTTACCTTTCCTCTCTGGAGCCTGGTGCTGTGAGGGAAGATGGTGCTGGCGTGGCTCTGCTGCCGCATTGCAGGCTTGGTTTCTGGTCTCTGGTTGTTCTTCTAGTCTTTTTTTCTCTGTCCCTTGTGTTTACATTTTTTATTTCTCTGCTGATGGCATTTTCTGGCTATGAAAAGTGCTGATTTTGTGGCAACAGAGATTGAGTTTTAGCAGGACTTGTAAATGCTGCTTTTCTTGGTCCTCACCTTCCCAGAAGTTGCAAATGCTTTTGATAATGGTCTGTAGTCATTGGCTCAACAAGAATCTGCTTCTTTTTTTCTGGAGCTGGTCTCTGGGAGCTGCCAGTTCTGGCAGCCACCAGCCTGTTGCAGTCTCAGCAAGATGGCACTGCCTTTGCTCTCTGCTCCTTGTGTGAGATGCATGGAGCTCTTTTTAGTCCTCGGCTCTCTGTGCTGCATCTAATTCCACTGTGTTTTGATTGTCATTCTTCGGTTGAGTTCTGACTGCTTTTGTTCCCTTGCCATGAAGCAATCTTCTCTCTGGTTGAGTTCTGAGTCTCGGAACACCTGAGACACATTGTGTCCCTCTATTCCACCATCTTTAGTCCTATTTATTTTTATTTGAAATAGAGTCTTGCTAAGTTTCAGAGGGTATTATCCAGTTGCTGAGGCTGGCCTCAAGCCTGTAATCCTCCCGTCCCAGCAACTCAGGTACTTGGATTATAGGTCTGTCCCACTGCATACAGAAGTTTTGTTTGATTTTTCTTTTTCTCCCTCTCCCTTTTGTACTAGCGATTGAACCCAGGGGTATAATACCTCTGAGCTATACTCGCAGCTCTTTTTACTTTGTATTTTGAAACAGGGTGTTGCTAAATTGTGGAGACTGGCCTTGTACCTGGTATCCTCCTATCTCAGTCTCCCCAGTACTGGGATTATAGACATATGCCACTGCACTTGGCTAAAATGAACATATATTAAGTGAAAGTTTGATGATTTTGACAAATATATACAATTGTATACCTACCACTGCAAATAAGGTGTAGAAGGTTATCACTGCCCCAGAAAGTTCCTTCATGTCCTCTTTCAGTTAATTCTCATACCCTAACTCTGGTAGTAACCATTATTATCCTTTTCTTTTCCCAGTTTGACTATTCTTAAGTTTCATGTAAATAGAATTAAATATGTGTTCTTTTGTGTAAGCAAAATGTTTTTGAAAGTCATTCATATTTTCACATGTCTCATATTTTGTTGTTATTTTTTAGTACTTGAGATTGAACCCAGAGGTATTCTACCTCTGATTAACACATTCACACATTCAACCTCACCCAAAATATATTATTTTGAAGCAGGGTCTCACTAAGTTGCTGAGAATCTCACTAAATTGCTGAAGCTGACCTCAAACCTGCATTCCTCCTATATCAGCCTCCCATATAAAAAAGTTTATTTTTTTAATCACTGAATCCAGGAGCCTTCTTTTCACTCAACAGACATAATGAGCTAATACTAAGCTCATACTAAACTCAGGGCCTTTGTACTTGCTGTTGACTAATTGTAGACCACTTTTTGCCTCTTAATCATAAAATATCTGAATCCTTATTATCCAGATCACATATTAAATGCCATTTTTAGAGAGAGTTCTCTGACCACCAAATTTATAAGGTTTTTTTTTTCTTTGTGTATGTTATCCTTTACAATTCCTCATTTATTTTCTTCATAGCACTCACAACAATTTGAAATTACCTTCTTCATATGTTTCTTCATTTATTGTATACTTAAAACTGCAAATGGTAGACATTTTTTGTTTTGTTTATGCATTCTTGTATCCTCAGCAACTGTTATATGCCTGACATATACTATATGCTCAATAAATGTTTTTGAAAGAATAAATTAAAAGGTACTAGGTATAGACTCCAGGAATGTAACTGACATATCCAGAATGTAAGTGACAAAAGTAACAGTTCCTTTCACAAGTTTTCAGAGCTTGCAAGATCATTTCTTATATTTTAGGAGAGAAAGGCAGGCTACCAATTGTTAATCCCAGTTGATGGTTGAGAAAACCATGGTTGAAAGATATGAGATTACTTACTAGCTCAAGGTCATATCAAGTGTGAGAACTTGGAGTAAGAGGCAGTATTTTGACCTTTATTGTTTATATTAACCTGTCAACAAAAAAAGATGTTTTAAATTTTCTTGTCTCGGCCTCCCAAGTGCTGGGATTACAGGCATGTGCAACCATCCCCAATGGGAGGGGGTTCTTTGTGAAGGACAGAAAAAGAGCAGTCCCCCAAAGTGTATCATCATAACTGTCCATGTTGAGGGGTCACTGAATCAAGCTATTGTCATGGAGCATGGAGACAGAAAATTTCTCAAACCTGGGAACACAATATATTCTGGCTTTGCATAAAGTTTTCCAAACCCCTTTTACTTAATGCTTTACCATCCTAGCTGGAGTTCACCCTCCTAAGCAGACTTCTCCTCAGGAGAGAGCACCTTGGATAAATGGCTCATGTCAGGGATTCAGCCAGCCGTGTCTCCTAGAGTCCATTAATAAATTGGCTATGTTCTCTGAACTGAGTTGCAGTGAGTTCGATGAACATGAGTCAGTGCCTCTGAGCTTGTTCAACTTTGAGTGAACTGTTAAAATTGAGTTTGGGGCCGTGTGAAGCCAAGCACCATCCCTTGATGCCATGTGTATCTCTGCCTGAAGCAGCTTACATGCCTTCCTCTGATATCTTTTCTCTCCTGCAGACATTAGATTTCTACTAACACAATATAAGATCAAATTAGCTTTTTTGGTAGTCCTTTCTCACTGATGACTCACCCAGTGCTTGAAGGCAACTCAAATCTCTTAACTAATTTTTCACTGAGGGTGCTGTCAAGTCACATGTCATCTAGACTGGTGATAAGCCTTCCACCAGACATTGTATATGTGTGTTAAGAGGTTTGGGGGCTGGAGGAGAAAAGAAATTGAAAATGTCATTCTGATCTACTGGGGCTTCTAAACTAGCTAAGGGAGTAGAAATTGATCTTTACCATTTTCTTAAACCTTTATTGGACAATTACTTTTAGGCAATCATGTTGAAGGACACTTTTACCTGCTCTCTTTTGTTGCTGTTGTTTACTCTTTTCAACAATCTTGAACAGTCTAATGACAACGTGTTTATTTGATTAATGGGAAAAGTGAGACTCAGCAAGGTGGAGCTAATTGTCTAAAGGTCATACCAACTCCCAGCTTTGCCACTAACTGGGTTTCTTGATTTCCAGTTTCATTGAGCTCAGTTTCTTCATTTCTAAAAAGTGAGCATTGGCAAGGGGATCTCTAGAAGCTCCTCTAATGATTTTGCTGTAACTGGCTGACCTTCCTGAGATACCCAAGTGGTATCTTACACACACATAACAGGGCATTCAAAAACAGCTGATGGCAGAAGCCTTGTTTGAAAAGAACAAAACATAAACCAGTTTTAAAAACTCAGCCATAAAGAACAAAATTATGTCATTTGCATAAAAATAGATGGATCTAGAGAATATTATGCTAAGTGAAATCAGCCACTCTCAGAAAGTCAAGGATAATATTTTTTAAATATGTGAAAACATAAGCTAGAGAAAAAATAGGAAAGAAAAGTGACTTCAGAAAAATGAGGAGAGGAACCAGTAGAATAGTGGAAGGGAATTGAGGAATGTTGGGGGGAGGAGGATTGTGAAATAGTTTAATTAATGCTATGTTCATATACAAAGGTATCACTGCCAATCTTGACTAATGTGTAAGAGGAGGGAGGGAGAGCGGGCTGGGATTTGGAGGAAAATACACCAAGTATTGGATGCATGTATATTTGTATCACTTTGAATCTTACTATGGTGTACAGTTATGATGCACCAATAAATGTATAAAATAGTTTCTATTTCCTGCCTTGCCATTCAGAAATGACAGCTGATCTTCTTATGTAAATACTAATTAGGTCAACCACGAAGTTTACTAGTCTAAAATATGGAAACCAGAAACAGAATAACCCAGATTTCAATCCCAGCTCTACCATTTCCTGGCTGTGGGAACATAGATGGTTACCTAACCTCTTGGGACTTTGGTTTCCTCATCTGTGAAATGAAGTTATGACATCTTCCTCTTTGAAGATGTTATGAACACTGAGAAAATATTTATCAAGTGCCCATGACAGAGTTGGTGCTTACTATTTTTAGTTACTACAATTATTACTGTCATTATTATCCCATTTGACAAATATGTACTGAATTTTTAGTATAAAATAGGAAGATCTTTTCTTAAACTGATGAAACTGAGAAGCTATTCACTTCTTTAAAGATACATATAATAGGAAGAAAATAAATATTTCTTGAATAAAGACAATTTCTACTGGAAAGAATGAGTTTAGAAGTGGGACTTATGTATATGTTGTAGCATAGAAGCTAGGTTCCAGGCTCATTGTCAAATATTAGGCACCTATTTTAATATAAAACTTTAACTGAGGGGGGAAAAGCTGGGATATGGAGGGAAACACAAAGCGTTGTGTGCACATATGATTATTTCACTTTTATCCTCACGATGGTATATAATTACAATGTACCAATAAAGGTATAAACAATAATGCAACAAAAGCGTCTACACAGGAGCATATAGTCTAGTGGAAGAGACAGATTAGTTTTCAGCAAAAACATGTGATCAGTGCTCTAATAACTGATGCATGAAGTATGGGGAACTGCTGGGGGAAAAGACTGGAAGGGGCAGATATTCAGAAAGGTAGTGCCATCTGAGCTTAAAATTGAAATAAGAGGGGGTAGAATCTTACCAGCACAGGCTCAAAAATATTATTCCAGCCAGCAAGGAACAGCAATCACAATGGCACTGAGGTGTAAGAAAATGCTATGTGCTTGGGAAAGAGGAAGCAGATTGGAGTGGCATTTGTACAAGGTGGTCTTATGTAGGTGAAAGATGAGTTTGGAAACAAGTATAAACCACATTCATAGAGGGCACTATATGTGTTTGGCATTTGTGATTTCATAAGTGAAACTGGCTCACTGAGTAGTTTCAGTCATGAAAGTGTTAGCATAAAAGCAGTTTGAATATTTTCTGTCAGTCTCTACTTTAAACCATGTTCTGAATTTTCATTTTCTGTTATTTGATGTTGAAAGTAGATGTCATAGTGTTCTGATTACCTGCAGATATTAAGTCAAGTTTTAAAATAGTTGCACATACATTTTAAGTTGCATTTTATTCCTCTACTTGACCCAGGATAGGCTAATGGTTTGGCAGATATGGAGTGTGGGAAAGTGTACTTCCTTACCCATACTTCCACTCCATAATGTCAGGATAGGTGGGAAGTATGGGCCCATTAAAGGGATACATGCCACTCTCCATTCTAAGGATTTCGGTAAGTTGGGTGTGGTGGCAATATGTGAAATCCCAGTACGTAAAATCCCAGTACGGGAGAGGCTAAGACAGGAGGGTCAGGATTCGAGGCCAGTCTCAGAAACTTGGCAAGACCCTGCTTCGAAATATAAAAAAAATGTAAAAATGGCTTCAGGGTCTGTTTCAGAGGTCATATGTCTCTGGGTTCAATTCCTAATACAAAATAAAAGGGAAAAACATCATAAAAGGCTCAGTCAGTGGTTCTCACTCTTGACTCTCTTAATATCAAGGAAGACACTTTAAAATATACAGGTAACCTGGACCCACCCCTAGAGTTTTGATTTTTGTGCATGTTAGATGGAGGTGAAATGCAGGTGTATTTTAAAGTTCCTCAGGTGATTTTAAAGTGAAACCAGAATTGATAACTATTAGCCTGTTTCTCTGATATTAAGGACAGGAAAGTAGAAAAAGGGAGGTCCAGATCATCTCATATAGGCTTCACTCAGTGTTAGGTAGATAGCCCTCATTTCATTCTACAACAGTATATTTCATAGGATAATAACATTCTATACTTTGAATCACCTTTCTTGATGAAGCATGACTTTGTTGTCCTAGCAGTTGTTTCTGTGGCCCCACAGATCCTTTTCTTTCCTTTAAACTCTGAATTTCTTTGTGTAAAGCCACACTAACTCTTGAGGACATTTTTCTAGGCCCTCCTAAGACCTGAAGGAAATGAGGCAAGCTCTTCCTATTTGAGAACACTAAACCATTTCTTCTATTCATTCCACTGTGGAGGATAGCTCTATAAAACTAGCCACATTTAAAATACAAAACAAACAAACAAACAAACAAACAACCAAATAAAAAACACTCTAGGTGAAAGGAGATACTAGTTTCTTGGTTCATGTAATATCAGAATCCAGGGAACATGTGCCAAACTCTAAAATTTTCTTATCATGATTTTTGTCATCATCCTGTGGGCCTGAAGTTTCCCAGTTCTGCCAGTATCAATCTTATAGGACTTTATGCCACATACTAGTGATTTTCTTTTGTTTTTATTGGCACATTATAGTCATACATCTTAATGTGGTTCAAGATGGTAGAGGCATACATGCACACATCACTCAATTAGCCCTTTCCCAATTCCCACCCCATACCTCCCCTTCCCTCTTCCTCATCTTTGACATAGCGACTCATATGTTTGTGAGTATACATCCTTAGAGAATTTCCCTCTTCCTCCTTCCCATCCCCCTCAGTTAGGTCACCTTATTTGTTCATCTATAGTTTCTCCTCCTTTGTCTAGAGTTCCTCCTTTGACCCATTTTCTCCCTAGCTTCCACATAATAAGGAGAATATCTGATTTTTAATTTTTTGTGTCTGACTAATCTCACTTAGCCTATGTTCTCCAGTTCCATCAATTTCCCTGCAAATGACATAATTTTGCTCTTTTTTATGGCTTAGTAAGATTCCATACTGTACAATCTCATACTTTTGTAATCCATTAACCTGTTGATGGAAATCTTGGCTGGTTCCATAGTTTGGCAATGGTGCATTGTGTAGCTATGAACATAGATATGCATGCATTAGTTTGGTAGTTTGGATTCCATTCTTTTGGGTAGATACCCAGAAGTGGAACTGCTGGATCATATGGTAGGTTCATTCTCATTCTTCTAAATATCTTCTATACTGTTTTCCAAAGTGGTTGCACTAATTTGAAATCCCATAAACAATTTACTATAATTCCCACTTATCAACACTCTCATCAGCATTAGTTTTTTTTTTTTAATGATTACCATTCTAGTAGGATTTAGGTGAAATCTCAGCTTAGTTCTGATTTGCATCTCTCTCCTAATGATATTGAACATTTGTTATAAATTTGTTGGTCATTTAAATTTTTTCTTTTGAGAAATGTCTAATTCACTTGCCCATTTTTTGATTGGTTATTTGTTTTCTTAGCAGTAAGTTTCTTGAGTTTTCTGTACCATCTAGATATTAGTCCTCTACTGGAGGAGTAGTTGGCAAAAATTTTTTCTTCCATTCTCTCAGCTCTCTGTTGAGGTTCTTAGCAGTTTCTTTTGCTGTACATAAGCTCTTCAGCTTAATGCAACCCTTTATTTAATTGCTTGTGAATTTGGGGTCTTGCTGAGAAAGTTTTTACCTATGCCTATGTGTTGAAGTGTTGGATCTGTGTACTCTTCAAGGAGCTGCAAAGTCTCTGGTTTGATTTCCAAGTCTTTGATCAATTTTGAATTTATTCTTGTGAAGGGTGAGAAAGTGGGGATTATTTGCATTTTTCTGCATATGGTTAGCCAGTTTTGCCAACACCATTTGTTGAACAGGCTATGTTTTTTCCAGTGTATGTTTCTGGCCCCTTTGTCAAAAATCATTTAACTGTAAGTGTGCAAATTTGTTTCTGAGTCTTCTATTATGCTCCATTGGTCTATGTGTCTGTTTTTGTACCAATACAATGATGATTTTTATTATTATGGCTTTGTAGTGTAGGTTTGAAGTCAGGTATTGTGATGCTTGTTACATTATTCTTGTTGCTGAGAACTAGTTTGGTTATTTTGCTTTTTTGTTATTGTTGTTCCAAATTAATTTATGGACTGATTTTTCTGTCTGTGAGAAATGACCTTCGAAATTTCATTGATATTGCATGGAATCTGTAGATCACTTTAGGAAGAATGACCATTTGGATAATATTTATTCTGCCTATCCAAGAATATGAAAGACCTTTCCATCTCCTAAGGTCTTCTTCAATTTTTTTTTCTTTTTTTCCTTGTAAGTCTTTTACCTCCTTGGTTAGGTTTGTTCCTAAGTATTTTTTCGTGAGATATCATGAATAGAAGTGTTGTATCTATGTTTTTTTCAGTGGATTTATGGTTGACATACAGGAATGCCTCTGATTTTTTTTGGTACTGGGGTTTGAACTGAGGGGCATTTTACTTCTGAGCTACATTCCTAGCCCCATTTTTTATTCTTTTTTATTTGAAATAGTGTCTCAATAAGTTGTACAGGACCTTACAAGTAGCTGATGTTGGCTGCAAATCTGCAATACTCCTGTCTTAGCCTATCAGGCACTAGAATTACAAGCATGTGCTACCACACCTTCTGCTTCTGATTAAAAAAATTGTATTGGTGCATTGTATTCATACATCTTAATGGAGTACAGGATGGTGGAGACATACATGCACACATCCCCCAAATAGTCCTTACCCAATTCCTGCCTCATTTCCTCCTCCTCCCTCCTTTTCATGTTTGGCTTAGTAATTGGCATTGATATGTTTGTTTAAGTACCTCATGTGCATTAGAGAATTTCCCTCTCCCCCCTCCTATCCCCTCATTTAGGTTGCCTTATTTGCTCACCTATGGTATCTCCTTCTTTGTCTACAGTTCCTCCTATGTTTCATTTTATCCTGCTTCTGTATATTAGGGGGAGCATCTGATTTATTATTTTTTGTGACTCAATAATCTCACTTAGCAAAATGTCCTCCATTTCCATCCATTTCCCTATAAATTACATAATTGTATTTTTCTTTATGGTTGAGTAAAATTCCATTTTGTACATATTCCATAGTTTTATAATCCATTTATATCTTGATAGGCATCTTGGCTAGTTCCAACACTATTTGATATCAAGGTTGCTACTCCTTCTTGTGTCCTGGAATAACTTGATCCAGCCCTTTATCTTAAGTTTGTTACTATCTTTACTTGTAAGGTATGTTTCTTGCAGGCAATAGATAGATGGATTCTAGTTTTTAAACCATTTTTGCCATCATATGTATTTTTATTGGGGAGTTTAGGCCATTTATGTTTAGTATGATTATTGAGAGATTATTTTGAATTCCTAACATATTGAGATTTAACTTCTGTTTGAGGTAATGTTTGTTCTTCTTTGCTTATCTGAAGCTTCAGATAGGATCAAATGGAATGAGAGTATGAGTTTCCTAAGGTAGTATATAGTAGAGATTAGAGATAGTTAATATGTAGTAGTATTCTAGTAACCATTGTAGAGTTTCTGGTATTGTGATATGAAATGGGATTGATACAAGACAAGGAATAGAAAAGAAGGGAAAAGGAAAGAAAAGGGACAGAGAAAAGAAAGTATAATACAAGGAAAGAAGCTTGGGAGAGGGTTGGGAAGAGATTAAATCAACAGACATACATACACCCAATAAGAACAAAAAGCCAAAACAACAACAATAAATTAGTGCAATTCTACAAATATATGAATATTCAGCAGACTGGGCCTCTCCAGTCTCTCTCTGTGCAGACACTGAGTGCTATTGGCACATTTCCTGCTGCAAGCCTGGTTCTCTGAGTCTTTCTCAGTCTATGCAGATGGCTGGTATCAATGGGGCTGGATCTAGTGTTAAGCACATGTCACCTTCCATACTTTCCACTGATACAGAACCTGAGTCTGTCTGAGCGAGCCTCTGCTATGTCCAACAGTAGACTCACCCCCACATTCACTGAGTTGATCTGCAAACTCTCAGACCCAGGGAATTTATCGTGGTTGCACAAGTCCCTAGGGGCACTGCATTGGATGTTATTCTGTGATGATGGTGGCTTTACTTAAGGTGTTGTTGAGTGCCGGTCTGGATTGTTGGAAGTGTGGTGAGATCAGCCGCCACTGCTGCAAGTTGTAGTGGTGTTTGTGCAGGAGGAACCGATGACTTATAATTCCAGTGGTCTCCAGCCACTTACTTCAGGTCCTTGATGTTTTTTCTGACTCATCACTGAAGTTGGGTGCAGTGAGGCAAGATGGCACTGCTGTGGTCCTCATGGCTGCAAGGCAGGCAGATTTTATTTCTGCTTTCTGATAAGTGTTCTAACCTTTTTTTCTGCCACCTTGTACTCATTGTATTATTTTTGTAGTTATGGTACTTTCTGGCTTTTGTAGAACACTATCTTTTTCTTTGGTAGTACTGGGCTTCCTGGAAACCCTTCTACCTCCAGGCTACACTCCCAGACCTATTTTATACCTTTTATTTGGAAACAGGCTCTAAGTTGCTGAGAGCCTCACTAAGTAGCTGAGGCTGACTTCAAACCTGTGCGATCCTCCTGTCTCAACCTCCCAAGCACAGGGATTACAAGTGTGCGCCACCACACCTGGCTGCTTCTGACTTTTTAAGATTGATTTTTTATCCAGAACTTTCCTGAATTTGTTGATTGGTTCTATAAGCCTTTGGTTGAGATTGTTGGGGCTTCTAAGTATATTATCATCTAAAAATAGGGATAGTTTTAGTTCTTTTTTTAATTTTTACTCCTTTAATTTTCTTATCTTGCCTTATTGCTATGGCTAGAATCTCAATAAATATTGAAAAAATGAGAAGTGGTGATAATGAACATCCTTTCCTTGTTCCTGTTGTTAGGGGAAATTCTTGCAGCTTTTCCCTGTTTAATATGATGTTGGCTGTGGGCCTATTGTAGATTGCCTTTATGATGAGGTATTTTCATTTTCTTCTAATTCTCTGCAATGATTTTAGCATAAATGAATGTTAAATATCAATCAAAGTTTTCCCAGCATCTATTGAAATATTCATGTGATTTTTGTCTTTGGTTCTGTATATGTGATGAATTGCATGGATTTTTTTTTTGTATGTTGAACTAGCCTTGTATCCCTGGGATGAACCCTATTTCATCATGGTGTCTGCTTTTCTTAATGTGGTTTTGAATGTGCGTTGCTAGTATTTCTTTTAACAGTTTTGTATCTAAGTCCATTAATGATATAGGCCTATGGTATTCTTTTCTTGCACTCTTTATTTGGCTTTGGACATTAATGTGATGTTGGCTTCATAGAATATATATGAGAGAGTCCTGTTTCTATTTCATGGAATAGATTGAGGGGTATTTGAATTAGCTCTTGTATAAAGATTTTATAAAATTCACTTGGAAAATTATCTGGTTCTGGGCTTTTGTTTGATCATAGACTCTTTATTTCTGCTTCAATCTCTTTGATTGTTATTGGTCAGTTTAAATTCTCTATGTCTTCTTGACTCAGTTTAGGGAGGTTGCATATATCTAAATATTTGTGAATTTCTTCTAGATTATTCATTTTGTTGGAGTGTAGTTTTTCAAAGTAGTTTCTGATAATCTTCTGGATTTCTACACTGTCAGTGATAATATCTCTGTTTTAAAATCTTAGTTGCAAGGGACTTCACTAAGTAGCTGAGGCTTTCCATGAACCATGATCCTCTTGTCTCAATCTCCTGAATGTTGGAATTACAAGTATGTGCCACCATGCCCTGCTCTTATTTTAGTATTTTAGATTGATTCTCTCTCTTTTTTTTTTTACTAGATTGGCTAGTGGTTTATCTATATTATTTATTTTTGAGAAACCAGCTTTTAGTTTTGTTGATTTTCTCTTTTATTCTCTATTTCACTTATTTCTGTTCTGATTTTAATAATTTCCTGTTTCCTACTGGGTTTGGGGTTAGACTGCTCCTGTTTTTCAAGGCCTTTAAGGTGTGTGATTAAGTTATTTACTTGGTGAATTACTGTTCTTTTTATGTGGACACTTAATGCTATATACTTTTCTCTTAAAAGCACCATCATCATGGTGTCCCAGAGGTTTTGATATGTTGTTTCTTTATTCTCATTTGTTTCTAGGAATTTCTTAATTTTATCCCTTATATCTTTGATGACCATTTCTCACTCAGCAGTGTGGTGGTCACTCTCCACATGTTTATATGTGATTTCTGTGGGTCTTCTTATAGTTGATTTCTAGTTTCATTCCATTGTGGTCTGAAAAAATGCAGGGAAGTATGTCAGTTTTTTTGAATTTGCTAGTGCTCACTTTGTGACCCAGGATGTGGTTTATTTTGGAGAAGGTTTCATGGGCAATTGAGAGAAATGTGAACTCTGCTGTAGTTGGGTGGTATATTCTGTATGTGTTTAATAGATCCATTTGTTTATAGTGTTCTTTAGCTCTGAGCTATCTTTACTGACCTTTAGTCTAGAAGATCAGTTTATTAATGTGAGATGAGAGTTGATGTCTCCCAGTATTATTGTATTGGGATATATGTGTGACTTAATGTCACAAAGAGTTTGTTTTATGAATGTGTCTGCACCTAAGTTTGGGTCATAAATGTTGACTAATGTTATTTCCTCTTGCTGTATTGTTTCTCTTACTACTAAAAGGGATCTAATTTGTTTCTTCTGATAAGCTTATACTTGAAGTCTAATTTGTCTGATATCATAGTTGCTAGTCCTGCTTGTTTTTGAGTTATGTTGGCATGAATTACCTTGCTATAGTCCTTTACTTTTAGTTTGTTTATATCTTTACTTGTAAGGTGCATTTCTTACAGGCAGCATATGAATACATTCTGGTTTTTAATCCATTTTGCACCTCATATCATTTTATTGGGGAATTAAGGCCATTTATATTCAATGTGATTATTGACAGATAATTTTTAATTTCTAACATTTTGAGTTTTAACTTTTGTTTTAGGTAGTGTTTGTTCCTCTTTTCTTAGTTGTTTGATAGAAATTATTGTTTCCCTGGTTCTCATGTTTATTACTTCTTTTTTTTGTAGTTCATCTCTTTGAGTATTTTCTCTAGTGCCGTAATTCATGCTGTTGAATTGTATTTTTTTGTCTAAATTATATACTAAATGTTAATTTTTGGAGTGGTCATCTTTTAAGAGTGAAATTCTATTTTCCATGTGGTCTAGTCTACTTTTTATTTTGTACTGATGCCTTCACTTCAATAATTACATCCTTCACTTCCTTCAGAGCTTCTTTCTGACTGCTGTTGAGGGTGTCAGCTTCTTTATTTGTTCCTTTATTTTAGGCTCTCTCTAAATTTTTTTCAGAAATCCTGTATTATTTCTACTGTTAAAATCTGATTTGTACTTCTGGATTCTTTCAGCCATTTAAGGTTTACATTTTATATTATGTTTTTAAGCACGTCCCAAGAGCTCTCATTTGTTTTGTGACCTATTGCAATATCAGTTTTTAGCCCCACTTTTTGGTCTCCTTCAGTGATTGGAACCCTGACCTGGTGTTTTTCTCTGTCTTTGTAGGTGCTGAGTGCCACTGGTGCCTCTCCTGCTGCCAGTCTCAATCTCTGAGCTCTCCACAGGGCCTGTCCTTGAGTCTTTCTCTGTCTTTGCAGGTGGCTGGTATCACAGGGGCTGGATCTAGTATAAGTGTGGGTCTCTACCTTTTCCACAAACCTTGAGCATGCATTTCTCCCCATCTTAGTAGGTAGAGGTTGCCACTGGGACCAGACCCAGTGTATATGTAGTGGTCCACGTTCTTCACAGATAGGGCTGGGTTGGTCTGATTTTTCCCCGGTCGCCATGATTGGGTGGTCTGTGGCAATTTCTGGAGGCCCTACTAGGACATTATGCTCTGTAGACTGTAGGATTCTTTGCCCATTTGGCCCTGAGGGCAGTCTGCTAATCCATGCCACTGCTGTATCCAGGTGCAGAATTCACCATCCCCAACTTCACCAGGGTAAACCACAAAGTCGCAGACCTTGTGAGTCTACTGCAGCCCCACTTGGCAATTTCCTCCAGAGACAGCTAGTTCACATATAGTGTTGTGGAGTACCACTCTGGATCACTGGAGGACAAGGTGAGTTTCATTGCCACTGCCATGGCCTCTAGCAGGGAATCAGGGCAGTAGGAATTCTTTTGAACATAGAGCAAGTTGTTGACTGCTTACAGTTGTGAAGAGCTGCAGCCCATTAGCTCACATCAAGTCATTTTCTGGGGGGAGTTCTGGAGGCTGCACTGCCAACACTCCTGTCATAGCTAGGTAGGATTTTGCTGTGGCAGGAGCCATTTCCCAGGGGAGTTGTGCAGGGTAGTTTTCTGTCCTTTGTTCTGTTTTCTGGCTTTGTTTCCACCTCCTTTCAATTTTTTTTGTTGCTTTGTTCAATTTTTTTGCTGTTTTATTCTCATGTCAAGACACATTTTTCACAGTGATAGAGGTCGAGTGTCAATATGACTAAGATGTTCTTCCCTCAGTCACCATCTTCCAAGAAATCATTAGTAATTTTTTAGCATTCCCTATTTTTATCCTTCTATTGTTGCATTGTAATTATACTTAATAGTGAGATTCAAAATGGCAAAAGTATATGCATAGAATGCTTAGTGTATTTCATGCCATATCTCACTCCACTTCTCTCTCCTCCTTCTTTGAGCATGTTAGTTAGAATGTCTTCATATATCGATATAACATAATTTGAACTCTTTCCTTCCTCGAGCCTCTTGTTCCACTCCCCTTCTCTCCAACCTCCCCTTCCACTATTCTATAGTTCTGTCTTCTTTTTTTATCTGAAGTCCCTTTTCTCTCCTATTTTCTTCTAGCTTTCACATATGAACATTTCACTTTCTGAGACTACTGATCTCACCTAGCATAATATTCTTCCACAACCTTTCACTTTCTGAGAATGGCTGATCTCACTTAGCATAATATTTTCTAGTTTCATCTATTTTTCTACAAATGATATAATTTTATTCTTTTTTAATGGCTAAGCAAAATTCCATTGTGTGTATATACCAGTTTTTTCTTATCCATTCAACTATTGATGACTACCTAATTTGGTCTCACATTTTGACTATTGTGAATTGTGCTGCTACAAACATGGATACCGCTGTTGGGTACAGTTGAGTACAGAGTGGTTCCATTCCTGGTTTTCTGGGAACCCTCCATACTGATCTCCACAGTGATTGTACTAATTTACAAACCCACCAACAGTGTATAAGAGATTCTCTTTTTCTACATCCTTGCCAGAATTTATTATTTGTGTTTTTGATGACTACCATTCTAAATAATGTTAGGTGAAATCTCATTGTAGTTTTTATTTGCATTTTTCTAATTTCTAGTTAGCACTTCCTAATTTTTTGGAGGACATTTTTCTCTAAACCTTATAATTTCAATAGTATTGATAACCTAATGATTCTTCACATCCTTTTTTTTCTAGTGCTTCCCATGTTGATGAGAGGTAGGGATAGTGGTAGAATCTGTTCTGTGAACTTTTTAAAGACCTATTTTAGAATGTGAAATACACGGAGCCTGCCGAGGGGTTAGGCCGGTGCCGGGGCCAATGGCTAGCATCAGAGCCTGCTGTGAGGCAAGGCCGCTACTGGGGCCTCCAAGGCCGGGATCGGAGCCAGCTGAGGGGTTAGGCTGGTGTTGGGGCCAGCGAGATGAGAATCGGGGCCTCCCATGAGGCAAGGCCGCTGCTTGAGCCAGCGAGGTCTGGATCAGTCCACCGGGTAGCCAGGCCACTACTGGGGCTGTCAAGAGTGGGATCGGTACTTGCAATGAGGCATGCACAGAAAAATATTGCAGAAAATATAAATCAGATGCTTCCCCTAATCAGCAATAACTAGGAGGAAAAGGGCAACAGGAAGAGGTCGAGCTATAGAAAGGGCCCTATTTTGAAGCAACTAAGGTGACCAATCAGAGGACATGGAATAGGGGAGGATGGAGCCTCTTTAAAACGCAGGAGGTACATAAACAAATGTATCAAAGTTAATCACCAAACAAACATGAGATCGAGGGAGGGGGAGGGAATGGGATGGTGGCTGGATGAGGGTTAATTGGATGATGTGTGCTTGTATATCCTCTCAAGTCTTATATTCCAATGTGATTGATATATGACTACAATGCACCAATTAAAAATAATTAAAATAAAATAAAATAAAAAGAATGTGAAATATATAGCCTCTGTCTCTGTTATTTTTAGTTATGGATCCAGGTACTGTGTGTGTGTGTGTGTGTGTGTGTGTGTGTGTGTGTGTGTAAAACACAATGATCTTAAACAGAGGTGAAATATGATCAAAGCTGTGAATGAAACAGAGTTTTATCATTCTTCCTTCTTTGGCATAAGTGTGGAGATTGGTTTCAAAATTGGAGATATTCCTATGAATAAGTCATTGCAATAATTGAGAAAGGAATTTTTCCCCATATATATTTTCTGGCTGTCTTTGCCAATTTAAAATCATGTAATTTGGGCATAGGGGCAAACACCAATAATACCAGTATTTGGAGGCCTGAGGCAAGAGGATTGCAGGTATGAGGTCAGCAGCCTGCAGTAACTTAGTATGACCCTATTTTAAAATAAAAAATAAAACAGTGCAACTCAGAGGTAGAATGACCCTGTTTTTAATCACTAGTAACACTGAAAAACAATTATTATCTTCCCTGAAATCAAATTCTCCTTTTGATTTATCTAAGTTTTTCAAGGATCTAGGTTCATGACCTTTGGGTTCACTTTTGATCTCTTTTCTTAACTATCATAATGTTCAATATAATACCATAGGTGGCCAATTTGAGTTGGATATTGTGGAACTGGAATTCTAGACACTTGGATTCTGAACTATCTTTCTTAGTTTAGGTTGTTATAACAAAGTACCATCAGCTAGGTGGCTTTCTTTTTCATAGTTCTGGAGGCTAGGTAATATACAATAAAGGTGCTGGCAGAGTTGGTGTCTAGTGAAGTTTCTTTTCCTGGTTTGCAGAAGGCCATATTCTTGCTTTCTTCACATTTCAGAGAGAGGAAAGCTGAGTGTGGTGGTGTATGCTTGAATCCCAGTACTTGGAAGGCTGAGACAGGGGGATCATAGGTTCACATCCATTCTCAGCAATGTGTGAGGCCCTTCACAACTCAGTAAAACCTTCTTTCAAAATAAAGAATAAAATAGGACTGGAGGTATATACCACAAATAGAATGCTCCCAAATACTCAATTCCTAGTATGAGAGAGAGAGAGAGAGAGAGAGAGAGAGAGAGAGAGAGAGAGAGAGAAAGAGAAGAGAGAAGAGAGAAGAGAGAAGAGAGAAGAGAGAAGAGAGATTCCTCTTTTTATAAGAGAATTAATTCTACCATGTCCTCACGATTTAATATAATTTCAGTACTTCTTAAAATACCGGGATTTTTCAAATACTAATGTTTTGCCATATGAATTTTAGAAGGAGATACAAACAGTATCCCCTAGCAAACAGTCCCTAGCAAAAATATTGGAGAAGTCACTTTTGGTTGGATATTTTCTTAATGATTCTCTATTGGGAGAGATGTGGACAAGTTTGAAGCATACTGCTGATTTTCAGAAGGGGTTCTGAAGGCCACTAGGAATCTACGTGGGGTACATTGGGGCACTTGAGGGATGAATCTAAAAGACAGGGCTCAGATATTAGAGCATTTAAGCCCCACTTTAACCTGAGAGGTTCGTTCTCTCTCTCTCTCTCTCTCTCTCTCTCTCTCTCTCTCTCTCTCTCTCTCTTTAAAATTAAACCGTATTTTGGTATTAGGGATTGAGTAGTCCAGGGGCATTCTACCTTTGAGCTATACCCCTATCCCTTTTATTTTGAAACAAGGTCTCACTAAGTTGCTGAGACTGGCCTGGAACATGCAATCCTCCTGTCTCAGTGTCCCAAGTATTAGGATTACAGGTATGTATCAGCACACCTGGTTTATTTTTTTTAATTTTTTATTGGTGCACTATATTCATATATCATAATGGGATAAAAACTTCTGCAGACATACATGCACACATCGCCCATTTAGCCCCTACCCAAACCCCACACCATTCCCTCCCCATGCCTCCTTCCCATGCGAGGCTTAGTGGTTGAAATCTAATATAGAAATTTATCCAAAATTAACAATAATAATCTCACATAATATATTCATTTGTCTGATATCAAACTTTTGATCACTTAGCAATACTATTTTAGTATTTCTTTTTGCTTTCTGTCTTACCAGAAGATATTTTTTTCTTTTTTTAAGGTAAAACTATCTTACATTTATTTATTTTCAGAAAAAATCTATCCTAACACAGATATGAACTCTAAATTCCCAAAACAATCTCGAAAAAGAACAAAGATAGAAGATGTATATTTTCTGATTTCAAACCTTATAGAGCTACAATAATTGAAACAATTGAAATAATTGAAATAATTGTACTGCTATAAAAGCAGATATATAAACCAGTGGAGTAAAACAAAAAGTCTAGAAATAAATTCTTCCATATACAGTCAATTTATTTTTGACAAAGTTTCCAATAATATTTGGTGAAGGAAATAATCTTTTCGCTAAATATTGTTAAAAATAATAATTACATGAAAAAGAATAAAATTGGACCCTTACCTAACACCATATACAAATATTAACTCAAAATAGATAAAAGACATAAATGTAAATCTTAGGACTATAAACATTTAGAAGAAAACCTGGATCATAAAACTTTACAACATTGAAATTGGCAGTGATTTCTTGGATATGATTTCAAAGGCACAGGCAACAAAAGAATAAACAAACTTCCTAAAAAATAAAAAACATATTATATATCTAAAGACAATGTAAACTGAGTTAAAAGTTACTGATAGAATGGGATAAAATATTTCCAAATGCTCTATCTGAAGGTATATTAATATTCCAAATAGAAAACCTAAAAATTAGCAACAATAAAAGCAAACAATACACTTTAGAAATGCAATTTAGAAATAGGTAAAAGACTGAAATAAATAATGAATCTCCAAAGGTTTTAACCTATAAACAGATGAATGTATTCTTTGCTTAGTTGTCTGTTGGATGGAAAATCTTGTTTCTCTGGTTCTGGTGTGTATTACCTATTTCTTCTTTGTAGTTAATCTCTTTGAGTATTTTATCTAGCACTGGTTTTGAAGACATAAATTCCTTGAGTTTCTGTTTGCCATGGAAGCTTCTTATTTCCCCATCTAATTTGATAGATAGTTTTGCTGGATAAGAAATTTTTGGCTGGAAGTTGTTTTCTTTCAGAGTTTGGAATATGTTACTCCAAGCCATTCTTACCTCAATGATTGCTTCCTTTATTTCTTTTAGACTCTCTAAATTCTTTTTGAAAGTCCTGTATTATTTCAACAGTTATATTCCTAATTTGATCTTCTGATCTTCTGGAGATCTCTGAATATCTGTGTTATCAGGTTCTGATAATATGGGGTGTGTGCACTCATTGCTCTATTGTTGTTCCTCTTTCCCATGATTTCAAAAGTATGTGCTTTCCCTGGGTCACTACAACTTCACATAGGGTGCTCTGTATCTTGAGTCTGTGGTAAACTCAGTCGCCACTACTCCTTTACTGGGTTGTATCACAAAGTCTCATACCCAGGAAGTTAATTGAGGCTGCGCGAGATCGTGGGGGTGCCAGGCTGGGCGTTTTCCCACAGGTACCTGCGACTAGGGTGTGGTATCTCTGCCACTGCTACTCCTTCACTGGGTTGAACTGCAAGGAGATTATCAAAGCTACACAAGTCCCTGGGAGTGCAGTACAGAGATTTCTTCTTTAGAGGCCGCAATTACACTCACGGCTATTGTGCACACAGATCTGGGTCTGTAGTGGGTCGTGGTAAACTCGCTGTCACTGCTGGCAATATGGCGCTGCTGCCACACCCTCAGCTGTGAGGCTGGCATCTTTCTTTTCTGGTTTTGAGCTCTGTTCTGAGTCCCTAGAAGGCGTGATGAGCTTGGCCACTGGGAGTTTTAGATGTTCTTTGTGCTGAAAGAACTGCTGAATTACACCGAATGATCCACAGCTCCTCACTTCAGCTCCTTGTTTACCTTTCCTCTCTGGAGCCTGGTGCTGTGAGGAAAGATGGTGCCTGTGTGGCTCTGCTGCCGCATTGCAGGCTTGATTTCTGGTCTCTGGTTGTTCTTCTAGTCTTTTTTTCTCTGTCCCTTGTGTTTACATTTTTTATTTCTCTGCTGGTGGTGTTTTCTGGCTATGAAAAGAGCTGATTTTGTGGCAACAGAGATCAAGTTTTAGCAGGTCTCGTAAACACTGCTTTTCTTTGTTGCCATCTTCCCGGAAGTTCCAGAACACCTGCTTTAAATGAAACTTTTTTTTTTTTTGCTTGTCTGCAGATGGAACCCAGGGGCATTCGACCTCTGAGCTACACCCCCTGCTCTGTTTTTATTATTTCCAAACAGGGTCTTACTAAGTTATGGAGGGCCTCACTAAGTAGCTGAGGCTCTCCTGAACTGCAATCCTCCCATATCAGACTCCCGAATGCTGGGATTACAAGCATGTGCCACCATGCTCAGCTTAAATAAAACTTTAAAGTACAAGATAATTATAGATTCACTTGAAGTTACAAGAAATAGCATAAGCATATCTTATCCATGCTTTTTTCAGTTTCTTCCAATGGTCACATTTTGCAAAACTATAATATAAAACCACAGGCAGGATGGATAACAATCCATCAGTGTTATTCAGGTTGATATAACTTGCACTTGCATGTGTTTTTAGGTATATGAAATTTTATCACTTGTGTACATTGAATGCCCCCAAGCTCAATCCCTAGGACCACAAAAAGAAAGAGAAAGAGAAAGAGAAAGAAAGAGAGAAAGAGAGGGAGAAAGGGGAGGGAAAGAGAGACTCCTCTTTTTATAAGGGAATTAATTCTATCGTTAGAGCTATGTCATCACGACAATATAATTTTCAATTACTTCTTAACATACTGGGCTTTTTCAAATACTAAGTCTTTACCATATAAATTTAGAAGGGGATACAAACATATAGTCCATAGCAAAAATACTGGAGAAGGAAAGTTAGAGAACCCCTTGTAATACCTTTTATAGTAGTCAACACCTCTTTCTCACTACCTCACCAACCCCTATTCCCTGGAAACCAT
Organism: Muscardinus avellanarius; assembly: GCF_963383645.1. Classification (NCBI taxonomy): domain Eukaryota; kingdom Metazoa; phylum Chordata; class Mammalia; order Rodentia; family Gliridae; genus Muscardinus; species Muscardinus avellanarius. The sequence goes on from NC_137792.1 coordinate 105,222,895, forward strand.
GAATGTATTTTCTGTTCCTATTATTTTATCATTTCCAAAATAGTAAATAAATAAAATATTATAAATTATACTTCTGTTTCTCTTTCTTTAGGGTTATCTTTTTTCATTGAACATAAGTACAAATATTTGTATTTGTCAGCAGTTCCTTCTTTTTCATTGCTGAGTAGTATTCTTATAGTATAATGGAGTAAAATTTGTTTAATTGTTGTTTCCAGTTTTTTATTATAAACCACAAAAGTTCTATGAATATTTGTGTACATACACATATACATATACATACATATATTATATATTATGTTATATGTAGATATAAAAATTTTTGTTTAAACACATATTTTATTTCTCTGTCATAGACATTAGAGATGGGCTTGCTGAATTATATGGTAGATGGATGTTTAAATTTATAAAAAACTGCTAAACTGTTTTAAAGGCTGGTTTTATCATTTTGTATTCTCACTAGCAATGCATGAACAATCCTGTTTCTCTTCCTGATAATAGACACTGAATACTGTCAACATTTTTCTTTATTTGAGCTATTCTGATATATGTATAGTGATATCTCCTTGTATATATTATGCCTTTTAGTGCATTGTAATTATATTTTATAGTAAGGTTGAAAGTGATACGAACATACAGGCACAGAGTACTTTGTGTAACATTGTGGTTTTAATTTGCATTTCACTAACTACTAATGATGATGAATATCTTTCTATTGCTTTTATTTTGTCATCTCTATATATCTTTGATGGAATTTGTTTCTTTGACAGACAATATGGTATAGTAGTGTAAAAATTCAGGGCTCTCAAGTCAGATTTCCTAGATATAAACTCTGACTCTACTACTTACTACCAGGTGAACTAATTACTATTATCTTGGGCCAATTTCTTAAACTCTTAGAGTTTCTATTTCCTTATTTGCAAAGTAGAAATGTTAATAGTCTTTACTCTGATAGAATTATTACCATAACATGCAAATTGATTAATGAAGTATAGAGGATGTTATACAGTTATCTATAAAATTTAGTTATAATGATTATTTTATCACTTTTGAATATTGAGATTGTATATTAGATGTGAAAACTGAGGCATAGAATAAAAGGGAAAGAAATTGGCAGGCAGAAACACAGTGAGAACCAGGCATGTTGAGGCACACCTCTAATCATAAGTACTTGGGAGGCTGAGACAGGAGGATCTCTGGTTCAAAATCAGCTTCAGCGAGTAGTAAGACTCACCAATCTGGCGAATCCTTACTTCAAAACAAAAAATAAAATAGGGCTGGGAGTATAGCTCAGAGGTAGAATGCCCCTGGGTTCAATTCCCAGTAAAACACACACACACACACACACACACACACACACACACACACTTCAAAATTTTCTGGGGGCCATACTGGGGATTGAACCCAGGGGAATTATACTTCTGAGATACACTCTAAGCCATTTTTATTTTTTATTTGAGACAAAGCCTCTCTTGGTTGCTGAGGGCCCCACTCTGTTGATTAGGCCATCCTTGAACCTGTTATTCTTTTGTCTCAAGTCTCCCAAGTACTGGATTACAGGTTTGTGTCACCATGCTAAGCTAGCAAGTTTTTTTTATGGAGTTGGGGGAAAGGCTCAAGTAAGAAGAGAGCATATCTGATTGTCATATATGTAGAGATAGAAAGTAAATCTTTATATCTAGGGAAGAGTATAAAGGGCCAATGAATTTGGAGGTGTGAAGGAAGGTGGAAGGAAGGAAGTTTCACATATTATAAATTCGACAGTTTTCAAGTGCTGGCCTTACTCATTAGAAGGTTCAATGAGATAGAAGCTGTTAGCAGAACATAGCCAGCTCTTGAGATGATATCTTAGAAAGAGGAATGACATGTATCACCATGAAATCATCAGAGTGCAAGAACACCAGGTTTTGAATGATAATTATTTTATAGAAAAAATCATATTTTATACTGATTTGGTTTCTCTGACCTCTGTCTCATTCTAGAAAAGTTGTTTAGCATAGCTATTTAAGCAATACAGATATGAACTCACCTAAGAAAGAAGAAATTTCTTGTACTAACAGTAGCAGTAAACATAGCTGAAGCCAGCCAAATACATTTTATGGAAAAGCATCAGACTATTGCTATGACTTTCTTACAGAAGCACGAGGTCAGGAACCATCAGGGAACACAGATATCACCAAGTCAGGATTTCTTATACGGGGAGTGGAGGAAAAGCACCTACAGCTGGGAAAATCATTGGAGTTTGGTTCATGGTAACTACTGTGAGAAATTGACTAAGTCTCCTCTCCTTCTTGAGACTGTTTGCTCATCTGTATATTGAAGAACAGATAGAAGAGGGAAGTTGGAACCCTCTATGGATTACTAAAGTTCTGAAACCTTTAGATTTTCAGTCTTAGTTGTGAAACATTCAAACAGCGAGTGAAGGCGATGTCTAGTTTGGAAGACACAAAGTCTGCCGGTTTATTCTTCTGCCTCTTGGATTCTGGTGGATCTCTGTTTCTCTTGCCCATTTCCAAGACCAAAGCCCAAGAAAGAAATAATTGTCCTTCACTACTGGGAAGTGAAAGTTACCACATTATGTTATGTGCATACATGAATATGTAACAGAAAATACTACTATTGTTTATAATTATAATGCACTAATAAAAACAAAAGAGTTAGTTTTTAGCTGGGCATGGTGGCACATGCTTGTAATACCAGTGCTTGGGAGGCTGAGACAGGAGGATCACAGGTTTGTGGCCTGCCTCAACTACTTAGTGAGGCCCTCTGCAACTTAGTGAGACCCTGTTTAAAACTAAAGAATAAAATAGATCTGGCGGTTTAGCTGAGAGTTAGAATGCTCCTGGGTTCAATCCCTGGTTATACACACACACACACACACACACACACACACACACACACACACGAGTTAGATTTCACTGATTTTCAATGAGTGAGCACTATCAGCTAAGTAAAGGACAGAAAGTGTAATGCACATATTCATGCATGGGTTCTGGAAAACACCTGAGTTCAAATCGTCTCTGAGATGGGCATAACAGTTAATGCCTTTAATCCTAATATTTGAGAGGGAGAGGCAGGAGGATCGGCAACCTCAGCAAATTAGCAAGACCCTGTTTAAAAATAAAGATAAACATGAGCTGGGGGTATAGCTTGGAGGTAGAATGCCCCTGGGTTCAATCCCCAGAACAAAAAAAAATCATGACTTTACTACAAACCAGTTTTGAATCATTGCGCAAGTAACTTAGCCTTTTTGTACCTCAGATTTCTCTTCTGTGTCAATAGTACTAATAAAAAACCCTACATTATACAGTTGTGAAGATTATATGAGGTAGGGCAATGTGAAGTCCTTAATATAGTGCTTATATAATTATTAGATTTTTATTACAGTGCAGATCTGAAGCATTGAAATAGGCCTTAACTATTGTGATTTTAGCAGAACCAAGCAAACCCACTGCAGACTTCCACACTCAAGCTTCTTTGACAATTTTATCCTTCTACAATAGTATCCATTTAATGCTTGTCTCAGAGCATATTACATCCAGGTAATGCTCTAGGCACTGGGGATGTAGCAATAAACAAACAAGTCTCTGTCTTCAATGCAGTTTATAGCTCAACTGCCTTCACCTTTACTGTAGTGTGGGGGCAAGTAATAAAAATGAAATATTTATTTATGTATAAATTGAGAAAATGTCTACTCTATATGGAATTGCCTCTCTGAGGCATTGGATTGATTGAAATCAATCCATAAAGGCTAGCAATAGAAAGAAACGGAGGAGGACTATCTTATTCAGAAAGGATTTAATACCTGAAATGAGGCAGAGCAGACAAGAAAAGTAGCCTAAAGAACACTAAAGAGAATTCATATCATGTAGGACTTTGTAGGCCACAATTCAGAGTTTCAGTTCAATTTAAAATGTGAAGGGGTCTTTAAGACATAATATTGTTATTTGGGGTGACTGGCTTTAATAAGTGCCACTCACTGGGAGAATAAAGCTGGGTTAGGACTCAGTTTCAGAAGAAAAGCAAGAATTCTGTTTTGAAGATGTTCATTTTTAGCTGCTCATGATATATTCATGGACACATATCAGACAGATATGCATACAAACCAGAAGCACAGGTGTGGATGTGGATTTGTATTAGAGATATACATCTGAGAGCCATATATGTACAGATGATATTTAAAGCAATGGTGCTGAATTAAATAGTCTGGGAAGAAAGTGTTGAGATTAGAGGGACCTGGCATAAATTCTGGGAGACTAAAGCATTTATAGGTCAGGTAGGGAAGGTGACTAGAAAGGAGGAGGAATCAAGAACAATGTGGTGTCAAGAAAATCAAGAAAAACTGGGTTCGGTGAGTGGTACACACTTTTGTAATCCCAGTAGTTGGGAGGCAGAGACAGGAGAATCCTAGGTTCCATGCTGACCTCAGTCACTTAGCATGGCCTTCTGCTACTTAGTGAGATGCCGAGATTACTTCCTTTTCCTCGACATCTGCGTGTGATTTCCACGCAGGAAATTGGCTAAGCTTCAAAGAAGCGGAACCCCAAGGGGAAGTGTTGTCTCTGGCCAAAATACTCCCACACTCTTAGATACTCTTTTATAACTATTATTCTGTTGGTAATGATTCTTTTAACTTTCCACATGAATTGCTCCGGTGACGTAAGATCAGGACTGTGGGAGAAACTGAGTCCGTGGAAAATAAATTTTCTAGTAATTTGTCTAAGCCTCTAAATGCCCTCGGCTTTGCTCAAATGGTAATAAAATCTAGTCAGAATTCAGATGCTGTGGAAGCCAGTCACAGCAATTACAAACGCAGAGTTCCCCTCTATCTCTGACCTTCATTCTAATCACTAACTTACAGTAAAAGCCTTAAGAGTCAGCTGAAACCATTAGCCCTAAGAAACTTGTAAGGGAGGCAACCGGTGCCTCTGTTTACCCCCTCTCCTTGTGATCCTGCCTAGATACAGAGAAGATAAACTTTGTGTGTGACATCAAAGCAGCCTAGTTGATGAGCAGCTAATACTGCTCAATACAATAGAGCTGATGGCTAGGAAGATTCTTGACCTTTATAACCAGTATGTGCGCTTCCCAAAACAGGGAGGTGCCACGTGGCTAAGAAATGAATATGTAAGAAAAAAGGACAGATATAATAAATGTGTAAGTGTGAAAGAAAGGAAATATGGTGAGAATAAGAAAGCATTTTTGTATGAAGAAGAGCTTATCCTAAGATTGTCCCAAATGGGAAAGAGAGAATCAGGGTAATCAGAAAAGAAAAGGAAGTTGCAAAGGGTTTGTAATAGGAAAATGGATTATTAAAAGAGGAATAGGCTTCTAATAAGCCTATTGTTTGAGGAAAAGTGCTCAGCAGCTAGAGAAGTACATCTGACAACTAAATCTAAAAACTTCATGTTACTTTTTTGGTGTTTATCTGCTCAACTGTGTTGTGAACTTGTTTAAGATTTCAGACTTTGGATGGCAATGCTGACGAAACCTGGGAGACCTCCATCGCATCCCCTTGGATCGCCATATCTCCCCATGCCTGCCATATGGACTAAGCCCTAGAAACAGAAAGTTCTGAAAAAAAGTTAAAGGAGATTCCATGAGAGGCCTATTCTCCAAGCCCTGGGCATGCCTGTGCCTTCTGGAATTTGCCCTTTGGAGCCGCCTGTCTGCAAGGGCAGGGGTCTCAAGGACAGGGGGCTGGATCTGGTCACAAGATCCAGAGCTAATCTTTTTACTTTGTTTACATGTCCTTCACTATTGTTTTTGTGGTGATTGCACTTCTCTTCTTTTTTTATTATTAATCTCACTGGTGAAGGATATAAATTTTCTGGGTTCTTGTAATAAAGCGTCAATTGCACAAGAGGCTTTAGTCCATGTCAGATTCTTTCCCGAAGAGGGATCTCTACCTTTAGCGCCGTGAATAGAAACTTAAAGGAGTTTATTTCATAAAAGGGAAAGAATCGCTGCAGATAAGTGGCTGCAGAACTGCACCCACATCCTTTGCACATCTTTCTGAGAAACTTGATCTCAAGCAGACTCAGTGGCCATATTCAGTGCTGGATTTATTACTCCCGACTGAGCCAGTCAGCCGCAGTGATACCCTCTTTCAAAAAGAAAAATAAAAAGATCTGGGGGTGTAGATCACGGGTAGAATGTATTCCGTCCTTAGTATCACAAAAAGCCAACCAACCAGTCATAAACAAGACAAAGGTGAATATTTCAAAAAGGAAGTTGTGGTTGTCATGTGCTACTGAGAGATACACGGAGTTTGAGCAAACAAATGAACATTCGATTGGCACCATGGAAGTTACTGGTGAACTTGAGAAAAGGCCATTTGAATGGAATTATAGGAAGGGAGTTTAGGTTGGAAGCACTGAGGAGTAAAAGGAAGATGTAGAAATAAATGTAAAAGGAGTCAACAGCTGTTATTTGGAGGTTTGGCTATGCAGGGAAGTAAAAAACATATTTCTTAAAAGGGAATTTGGAATTTAGTGAGGGTTTCACTGCTATTTGACAGTTTTATTGGCACATAATTCTCATATCATCATATTTACCAAATTACAATAAATAACTCAATTGTCTTAAATATATTCTCAAAGTTGTGCAACCATGAACATTAACAAAGTTTAGAGCATGTTCATCAGCCCCTAGAGAAGTCTGGTACCCATTAGCAGTCATTCCCAATTTTTTCTTCTCCTAGTTCATAACAACCACGAATCCAATTTCTGTCTCAATGGATTTTCCTATTCTAGATATCTCAAACTAATGGAATCACACAATAAGTAGTCATTTGTGTCTGGATTCTTTCAATAAGAATAATGTATTTAAGGCTTATCCATGTTATTAAATATATCATTATTTCATTCCTATTTATTGCTGAATAAAATTCATTATATCCCATATCAAATTTTAATTATTACTTAATGAACATTTGAATTTTTATGCTTTTGGTTATGATTAATAGTGCTGCTATGAATATTCATATATAAATTTTTGTGTGGATTATATTTTTAATTCTCTAGGAATGGAATTTCTGGGTCAATGGTAGATTTGTTCAACATTTTGAGAAACTATAAAATTATTTTCCAAAGTGCAACACTTTAAATTCCCACCAGCAATGTAGAGGGTTTCAATTTTTCTGTATACTTGCCAACACTTGTAATTGTGTGTTAATTTGATTATAGCCACCCTAGTGAGTGTGAAGTGGCATTGTGGCTTTAATTTGTATTTTCCCATATGACTAATTATGTTATTTAGTCATTCACATGCTTATTGGCCATTCACATGTTTTTTTTTTGGAGAAATTTCAGTTCAAATACTTTGTTAATTTTCATTAGTTTGTGTTTTTATTATTGATCTGTAAAGACTCTTTATATATTCTAGATGCGAGACCCTTGCTATATATACATGGTTTTCAAATATCTTTTCTGTTTTTCAGTTCACTTTTATGGCGTCCTTTGATGCAAAAAGTTTTAAATTTTGATGAAGTTCAAGTTTAAGTATTTTTTAAAAATTTGTCACTTGTGTTTTTGATGTTGTATTTAAGAAAACATAGCCTAGGACAAAATCATAAAGATTTAACCCTGAAGATTTAATCCGGAAGATTTCTCCTGAAGTCTTAATTGTTTCAATTCTTACATTTAAATCTGTGATTTAATTTTGCATATGGTAGAGTGTACAGATCCAGCTTCATTTACTTGCAAGTTGTTATTTAACCCAGAACCATTTCTTGAAAAGAAAATTTCCATTAAGTAATTCTGGCATATTTATTGAAGTATAATCATCAATAGATGTATGAATTTTCTTCTGTATTATTCTATTCCATTTTTTAGCCATATATTAGCACTTCATGCCAGTCTTAAACACTTTAGCTATATAGTAAGTGTTGAAATTTTTTTATGTTTCTCCAATCTTGTCTCTTTTCAAGATTGTTCTGGCAATTCTGGATCCCTTAAATTTTCATACAAATTTTAGGATCAGTGTTTTCATTTCTGCAACAAATCCTGCTGGAATCTTGATAAGGACTAACTGAACCTGAATCAATTTTGGGAGTATTATCATCTTATCAATATTAATTCTTCTAACTTAGGAACTTGCAATATCTTTCCTTTTATTTAGGTTTTTCTTAACTTATTTCAACAATGCTTTGTAGTTTTCAATGTAAAAGTCTTATGCTTCATTTGTTAAATTTATTCCTAAGTGTGTTTATTCTTTTTGTTATTGTTGTATGTGGAATGTTTTCTAAATTTTCTTTAGTACTGTTCATTGTTATTTTATAGGAATACAACTGAAATTTATATGTTAATGCTACTCAACATAGTATTGGAAGTTGTAGACAGGCAAAGAAAAATAAAAACAAAACGTGAATTGGGAAAGAAGAAATACAGTATAAATATATTTAATGACACTGAAATGTTTATTAAAATGGTTAATTTTTGGTTATGTGAATTTTGCACCAATTTTGAAAAAGAAAATAAACTTAAAAGTGAAAAATCAAACAATTTAATTAGAAAATGAGCAAAAGACATGGATGTTTCCCCGAAGAAGGTATACAGATGGAAGACAAGAATATAAAAAGATGTTTAACATCAATAGCCATCAGGGAAATGCAAATTAAAACCACAATGAAATACAACTACACATCTCTCAGAATGTCTGGGGAAGAAAATGATAATACCAAATGCTGGCAAGGAAGCAGAGTAACTGGATCTCTTATACATGGCTGGAAGGAATAGAAAATTGCATAGTCATTCTGGAACACAGCTTAGCAGTGTCTTTTAAAATAAAACAGGTGACGACTGTGTAAATTCCTGGGCATTTATCTTGAATAAATAACAACTTTATGTTCAAACAAAATCTTGTATAGGAATGTTCATAACAACTTTGTTATAGTAAAAATAGAAACAATACATGTCTTTCTTTGTGCAAATTGTTAAGCTGTGGTACATTCATTTCATGCTTATAATTTAGCAATAAAAATTCATAAAGATACACTGAAGAATAGCCAGATAATTTCAGAGATGGAAGATAGGTTAGTGGCTCTCAGGTATTAAGGATGGGAATGGATTGGAGTGATAGAAATATATGGTGATTTGTGTAGGTCTGTGTGTGTGTGTGTGTGTGTGTGTGTGTGTGTGTGTAGGGGATTAAATGCAAGGGTGTTCTACCTTTAAGGCACACTCCCAGCCATTTTATTTTTGAAAGAGGTTGTGACTAAGTTGCTGAGACTGGCCTGGGACCTGAGATTCTCCTATCTTACCTCCCAAGTACTGGGACTGTAGATGTGTGCCACTGCAAACAGCTCTTTTATGTCTTAACTGTCTTGTTGGATACAAAAACTCACACTTGTGATAAAATTGTATAAAACTTCATGTACACACATATACAAATGTAACTGAGGAAACCTGAATAAGCCCGTGGATTTTATCAGTATTAATGTTTTGGTTTTCATATTAAATTATAGTTTTTCAGTGTCACCACTGCAAAACACTGGGTAATAAGGGATTTCTGTATTTTTCTTATATAAATGTATGAAAAAGGTACAATTATCTAAGTAATTTTTTCTATTAAAAATGGAGTGCTAGTCAGAATAACAACATGTCAAGTTCAAACTGCCTAGCAAAGCTTGTGTCTTCTTTTCTATGATTAGGCTTAGCCCCTTTAAAAAATGTGATTGGGTTCAGACTTGTTGGGAGGAAGGTTTCAGTCTCCATTACAGCTCTGCTTGTGTTTCTGTCTAATGGAATACAAACTAGACACCCAAAGTTATTTTTCATGTTCCCTTAGGAGCTCTTCTGAAGACTTTGCTGTAGACAGAGGGGCCTGGGGGAATTAATCATGCCCAATCTCTGTCTAGGCAAGCTTGATTAGTAACTCTCAAAGGTACTTGCAAATCCCCAGCATCATCATTAGACTTTGCCTGATTGAAAAATGTGGCCACCTTCTCACCTATCCACATCTCTTAAAGTAATACCCATACCTACTTGAGTCCATAACTAGCCCCAGGCTGTAGATTGTAGTGTTGTTATAATTGGTTTGAACTGAGATACTGAAAAGGGCCTTTCAAGGTCATCTTGTTCATCCCTAGTCTTAGGTCATCTTGTTCATCCCTAGTTTTAAGGTTAAAGTTTAGTAGTCAAGATAGTACCATCACGATGCCAAACTTCAGAGCGGAGTCATGCTGTTTTAGTACAGGGCTTTCTGTGGAGAGCTGGAGAGCACAGTGTCCAGGCAAACATCAGAGAATTTAAGGATTAAGATTTAAACCCATTTTTAGTACTCTACCCAATACCAACTACCCAGACCCCTTATACTACCTTAGGGAAACATCTCTTTTGTGTGTGTGTGTGTGTGTGTGTGTGTGTGTGTGTGTGTGTGAGTGTGTGTGCTACTGGGTTCCATTGAACACAGGGGCGTTCTACCTCTGAGCTATACCCCCAGCCCTATTTTATTTATTTATTTAATTTTGTTTATTTATTTAAAAACAGGTTCTCACTCAATTTTTGAGGCTGGCTTAAAATCTGCCATTCTCTAAGCCTTTCAGGTACTGGGATTACAGCTGTGTGCCATCACACCAGAATAAAACAACTTTTCATATCTTCTTGTATAAGAATATATCAGCTAATTTGTTTTGGATTTCCAGAGGTAGTAGAAAAGAGTGGATTTGATTCAAGAGGCCTGGATTCTTGTCCTCCCTATACCAATACCCTGTGTCTATAAAGAAATTATTTTCCTCTTTAGGTTTAATGTTCCTTCTTTGGGAGATCAAACACTGAGATAGATATTTGTTTCCAGCTCTGGAACTCCATAAATATTTTCTTTATTGAGGTATTCATATTGGATAGTCACATTTTAGAATGGACACAGGTAGCAATAGTTCATCTCCTCTATAATTTGTAAATGATGGCGATTTTAGGTACCTGGATGAGAAAGTAACTCTCTCCTAGAGGCAGTCCTGTACTTTATTGACTGTAAGTTAACATATTGCTCTTTGGATAAATTATGGATATGTGAGTGAATAATGTCAGGAAACAGGAAGGTGATAGCAGTAAGTTTATTCTTTAGGCCATGTTGACACTTTTATTGTTCAGCAAAAAAAAGCACAACATTTGTTTGCATTAGTGAACACTGGTTTAACTGATTGGGCCATCTTTGTCAATGAGAGACAATATGGGTGAAGGTCACTGATCTGTCAGAATGCACATAAACACCTTTCCAGAAGGACAGTTTCTGACAAGGTCTTGTGTTTGGCTGCAAATATTAAATGGGAATTTCTCTGAATATACTGAAATAAAACTGTAATTAAGGAAGAAGTTACATGTGGCCCTTTGTTGAGAATCATTTGATCCAAATTCTGCTTTTAATATCAGTCACTCATTATGCCATATGCTGCCCAGTTCGCACAACCTGTGTCCCTTCATTTTTGGCGTCACAGCAAATCTGGGAATTGTGTCATGTTTTGTCCTCTCTTAGATGTGTGAAGTCAAAGATTCCATAGCATCTGGTTTGTAGCATCCATGGTGCCCATTTCCAGAAAGAGCCAGTTGCTGCATTAGAGAGTCTCTGGGGAGTAGATCCTACTTGTGTGACAAGATAGGCCCTAAAAAGCCAGGTGTGGTGGCACACACTTGTAATCCCAGTACTTGGGAGGCTGAGACAAGAGGATTGTGGTTCGTGGACAGCCTCAGCTACTTAGTAGGCCCTCTGCAACTTAGTGAGACCCTGTTTCAAAGTAAAGAATAAAAATGGGCTGGGAGTGTTGCTCAGAGGTAGAATGCCCCTGGGATTAATCCCCAGTACCACACACACACACACACACACACACACACACACACACACACACAAAGATGAGCCCTAAAGATAGGTGGGAATGCAAAATCTTGAGTGTCCTGGACTAGAGCAATTGACCAAAGAAAGCTAGCATGAGGATGGAAAGCCAGGTAGTCTTGCTACCTTGAAAACCTTTTCATATGAAGGGCTGTGGCACTGATCCTTGGATCCCATTGGCTGCATGGGCATTTTCCCTTTTGGTTCATGCATCTTTTCTGAAGTGGCAGCCTATCTGTCTCATTTCCTGCCCACGCCATGTGATATGCAATGCTGAGGTTTTCACTCACATGATTTTGGATCTTAAGTTCACCAGATTGCACCCTAAGGTCTCAGGGTCAATGGTCCAAAATCATATCCAGAGTGAAAGGACTTTGCTATGGTTTAAATGAGTATCTGCAAAGGTCCATATGTAAAAGCTTGGTCTCCAGTGTGGTGGTATTGGGAGGTGCTGTGCACCTTTAGGGAAGTCCTGGGGCCTGAGGCCCAGTGGAAGGCCCTCGAATCATTGGAGATGTGCTTTTGATGGGAGTGTTTTGGTGTTTCCTAGCTCATGATGTGAGTGCATGTTCTCACACATGCTCCTTTCACGATGTGTTACCCTCACCAAAGACCCTGCTCATCTGGGGCTTGAACCTCCAAAACACTGAGTCAAAATAAAACGCTACTTCATGAGTAGCATATGTCAGATATTTCACTATAAAGACACAAAGATGATTAAGAAAGACCTGAAATACATCATATAGACAGTGACTAGAAATTTGAATTATTTACTTTATTAGCAAAGAAGCATGTGTTATACTTATGTTACTATTGTAATTCACTAAATATTGTGCATTACATGGACAATTAAATGAAAAAATTATATGTGCTACTTGGGTACTTAAATGAATATGTAATATAAATTCCTTTAACCACTCCTTCTATGGCTTGCTACTTATACCTGTTTCTATTAGTAATAAAACTAAACATATAACCACCACCCAGGAAGAACCACTATTAACATATTGGTGTATGTCCTTTCACCTATTTTTATGTAATATTAACTTTCTATTCAAGATCTCCATTTGGATATCTTTACTTAAATATTGATTTATAGGCATCTAAAACCTAAAAAGTCCAAATGGAAATATTATTATTATTATTATTATTATTATTATTATTATTATATTATTTGCCTTTGCAAATATCACTGCTCCTCCTACAGTCTTTTCCATCAGGAAATGGCAAATCTTTTGTTCCAGTTAGGCCAAAACCCTCAGGATCATCCTTAATTCTTCTCTTTCTCTCTCATATTCTATACTTAATTTTCATGTAGGTTTAAAATATACCTAAAGAATCTGACCACTTCTTACTGCATCTGTATCCAAGCTGCTAGCAGCTCTCTCCTGAATGGTTGCAATAGTCTCATAACTGGTTTCTCTGAGTGATTTTCAGGTCAGATCTGACCACTTTTTTTGCTTCAAAACCCTTTGCAAGCCTTCCATGTCAGAGAAAACAAAGTCTCTATTGTGATCAGCAGTGCCCTTCATTATATTCATTGCTGTTCTGACCTCATCTACTGTTCTCGTGGTTGATCACTGTCCTTCATTCATTTGGCTTCCATGCAGTTCCTTTAATATGACAAGGATATTTATAGAACCATATAAAATACTAATTCAGATATAAATGATAACATAGATGATAACTTTCATATACAATAATAACTACAGAAAGAACCTAAGAAAATTCTTATTTACGAATATTCCCACTTTTAGTCATTGTATGAGAAGATATTTTTTAAATGTACTGAACTCATCCAAGGAAATAAAAATAGCTTACTTAGATTAATTTCTGTATCATCAGAAAGGAGTGTGTTTGTGTGGAAGGTACTCATATTATTGTTTTCATTATATAGAGTTATGAGATTTCAGAATAATAGTATATGTAAAAGTTCTTTATTCTCACATTTTAATTTTCTAATGATTCAAAATTTGCTGTCTTTTATTTTGGACTTTATTCCAGTGTATAATTTCATTTAGGTTCTCAGTTGAGTTTTCTTCTTTTCTGTCTAATTAGAATAGTATCTGATTATTGAATGTTATTTTCAAGTATTAGTGTTAGCAACTTTGTTTTTGTCTGCTTTCAAAAACTAATGACTTAACCAATTTAATTTGGTAAATATGTCCAAAATTTAACATTTTTAAATTTTTTTCTTCAAAATATTATCTTTTCACCGGTAGACACTCAAAGGAACTGAAATGTTTTCTAGGTCTCCAGGTGCCAATTGGAAATTAGAGTCAGAAATATTACAAAAAGATACAAAAATTTTATTTAAGTGTGTTACATAAACAAAAGAACATTTAGACTGAAAAGTGATTTTACACAGTTATTTCACCAATATTATGAAGTTTTTTTTGCATGTGGTACTGGGGACTTAACCCCTGGAAATTCTACCTCCAAACTACACCCCCAGCCCTATTTTTAATTTTTTAAACAGTATCTTGCTAGGTTGATGAGAGTCTTACTACATGATGAGACTGTCCTCAGACCTCTGATCCTCCTGCCTCAGCCTCCCAAGTACTAGGATTATAGGAGTGCACCACCATGCACTGCTAAATTTGTTTATTTTTTGAGATAAAATTATTCTTAAACTTCTAAACTGAATGTGTAAATATAACCATAACATAATTAACTGAAACAATCAATTATTAATCTTATAAGCAGAAACTTTCCTTTTGGTTCATTCTTCAGTACTTCAACAGGATAAGATTTAGACTAAAGGAGAGAAAGGTGTAATGACTTCCCTATCGTCTGCGAGATCTTTCCAGTGGGTTATTTTATGGCAAAGAACAGGCAGCAGCTGCTATTTTCTCCATAGACAATGCAGGAATTGATGGCCTTAAATGTTGTATGAAAGAATTGTCTTGTGAGAATTGTGAGATACCTGATTGTGATCCTAAAGACAACTATAGATTTTACTACCCTGTAGTTCTATGAGAACATTGTCTACTTAATCCTTCTGAGCAAAGCTCAAGATTCATCCTGTCTGGAAATAATATAGAAGGTACTTGAAGACAGTTCAATTCTTTTACTAAACTAATATAAATATAGCCATTTATATATTGATTTGCTGACTAGAGATGATGCTAAGTAAGGTCTCAGATTTAAGATGATTGGAGAATCCAATACTCTTATCTTGCATACTATGAATTACTAAGAAAATTTCCCAGATACTTACCATTGTGGGTAGAGAGGCCAAAGAAGCTGCAGAAGCTATACACAGAGATGCGGGTGCACATACACTGCTTTTCTCGGGTTTGGAAGGCTCATTTTCCAGTTCCTTTTGCTTTTCCTAGCTACATTATTTGAAGTTCACAGTCATATATCACATTCTTCCTGTAGCAGATATTTCTCATGCGTTGAACTGTTCAACACATTTGAGCCCTTCCTATATTTGAGTAATTTAACACATTCTGAGTTCCACAGTCACAGGGTAACAAGATGACATTTCGACCCTCTGAGCCTCTGTACCTACTGGTCACTCTGCCTAGAGGACTGTTATTCTCCATTTTCAAGCTACTTGAATGCTTCACCTCTACAGAATCCTTCTATTCCCCTCTTCTACTCATCTGTGATACCATAGCTTCTGGCACATAGTTCTAGTATAGTACTTACTACTATACTGTACTGTACTGCAATTGTCTAGTTTCCTAGGTACTTGGAATGTAAAGACACTAGATAACAGTTGCCTAAATAATATACTCTTATTTATTGAGAGCTGCTTAAGTGCTAGGCATTGTTCTAAGTGTATCCCATGTACTAATTAATTTATAAATTGAAAATATACTAAGAGATGAAGTTAGTGGGTTATTATTTCCATTTTCAAATTTAGGAAATTGAGACCTGGGTGTGATGATGTAAGCCCATAAACCCAGTACTTGGGAAGTTGTGGGAGAAATATTGCAGGTTACAGGCCAGCTTCAGCAACATAGCAAGACACTCAGCAACTTAGAGAGACCTTATTCAAAATAAAAAGTAAAAATAGCTGAGAGTTAGAGCACCCATGGGTTTTATCCCTGGCGCATGTGCAAACACACACACACACACACACACACACACACACACACACACTGAAGGCCAACAAATTTAGGTACCAAACCTGAAGTTTGAACTTAATGACAAATTCAGACTTTGAACAAAGGGATGTTCTGAAGCCCACACTACTTCTCACCTCTGAGATACACTGCTTCTTACCTGAATGAATTCAGATGGAGAGGATATCAGTTAAAATGAAGTGGAAGTCAGAGAATTGAAGTATCACTGAGAATGTCACCATGATGCGTGATTACAATGTATGAATAAAAGAATTTTAAAAACTAAATAAAAATTTATCCTGAACAAAAGCAAAATCAGACTGGAATCCTATTATTTGGGAAGCTGATACAGGAGGATCACAGGTTTGAGGTCAGCCTCAGGAATTTAGGGAAATCCTCAGCAACTTAGTAAAAAGAGAAAATGAGAAAAAAGGGTTGGGGATTTATCTCAGAGGCAGAATACCCCTGGGTTTATTCCCCAGTACCAAAAACCAAAAAGAAAAAATCCCCAAACCAAATGCAATGGTGTAAGTGTAAAATTTAAGAATGGTTAAGTAAGCATAAAATTGATTTAATATCTCATTATTACCTCTGATCAGACAACTGAAATTGAGTAAATTATCTTATGTTCTGAATATTTAACAAATTGAATATCTAGTTTTCTCAGTTATCATATAGAGATGATAAAGTATTTTATTTGTTTTTATGTTTATTAGCAAAAGGAAGACAACTTGCTTATGTAAATCTCTTATAGAGGCAAGACACAGAAGCAAGGAAAACATTTGATTCCTTTCTTCATTTTCTTCCCCTTCCCAGTAATCACTGAACCAGTTTAAAGAAGTAAAATTTTCATTTCTTTCCCCACATCACTCCAGTCCTGGAGGAGCCACTGAAATGTTAAGTGCATTTTTTTGAAGGTCTGGGATGGAACCCATGGTCATTCGACCTCAAAGCTACACCCCCTGTCCTATTTTTTAATTTTTAATTTTGAAACTGGGTCTCACTGAGTTGCAGAGGGCCTCACTAAGTAGCTGAGGCTGTCCATGAATTGTGATCCTCTGGTCTCAGCTTCCCGAATGCATTAGGTACTTCTTGATTCATGTGCCATGTATTAGAAGTTCTCTTCCCTCCCCTTTAGACTCCAGGAAGTACCATTTATATACAAGGCTAAGTCATAGGTCAGAAGAAACTTGAAAATTTTGGTAGAATGGACAATGGCAGATTCTTAGTTTTAGAAGAGGTCTGAAAGATCTTTTAGCACAATACTTACACCACTAAAACATTCCCTTTCTTATCCTCTTTGATTAGTAGTTTCTTCTGTGATACATGGATATCTATGTTTATAGCAGCACAATATGTAATAACCAAATCATCAAACCAACGTAGGTGTCTATCAGAGGATGAAAGGATTACAAAACTATGATATAGAGCTGAGTGTGGTGGCGTTTGC
The DNA here is from genome assembly GCF_963383645.1 of Muscardinus avellanarius. Taxonomy (NCBI): domain Eukaryota; kingdom Metazoa; phylum Chordata; class Mammalia; order Rodentia; family Gliridae; genus Muscardinus; species Muscardinus avellanarius. The sequence continues at coordinate 105,240,247 of NC_137792.1, forward strand.
TTGTAATCCCAGCATTTGGGAGGCTGAGACAGGAGAACAGCAGTTTGCAGACAGCCTCAGCTACTTAGTGAGGCCCTTTGCAACTCAGTGAGACCCTCCCTGTTTCAAAAATATAGAATAAAATATAGGGCTAAGGGTGGAGCTCGGAGGTAGAATGTCTGTGAGTTCCATCCCTAGTACTGCAAAAAACAAAACAAAACAACAAAACTATCGTATATATACACATTGGAATTTTATTTGACTATAAAGAATACGAGTATCATTTGTAGGAAAATAGCTGGAACTAGATAATGTAATGCAAACTGAGATTATCCAGACTCAGAAAGTGAAGGGTTGTATGTTTTTCTCTCATAAGTGGAAGCTAGAGAGAAATTGAGAAATAAAAGGGACTTCAGATAAATGAGAAAGAAAGAAGTAGAATAGTGGAAGGGGATATAAAGAGGGTAGTGAAGAGGAGAAAAAAAGAGACCTGAGGAAGGAAATAGTTCAAATACTGTTATGTTTATATATGAAGTTATCTACCAATCTTTTTTTTTTTGTTCATAGCAACTTTATTCATAACAGCCAAAACCTAGAAAAGCCCACTGCCCATTAGTTGTTCACCTAACAGACGAAAGGTTAAACTGTGGCTTAATAATATACATGGGGAGGGGTAGGATTCTGAGCCTCATTATGATGTATGATTATAATATACCAATTAAAGTATAGTAATAAAATTAAAGACAGAGAGGGACATGTTATTCCCAAGCACCTTATTCTATACATGGAAAGATCTGAGTTTCTGAAAATTCTTACTTGAGGTGAAGTCTCCATCGGGTATTTGGCATTCAGAGGCACTACCTCTGCTACCCAGAGCTATTCAGAGTGTGTCAGGTTCCTCTTTCTTATGAGAACTCCTCAGTAGTTTGAAGAAAGAGATTGCATCTGTTTCTTTTTTTTTCTTTTCTAATACAAACACCCGAGGTCCTCCAATACCATTTCTGATATGATCTCTAGTTCTCTTCCTGGTTTGCTCTTTCTTCTCTGAACATTCCCCAGAACACTTGCTGTTGTGTTAACCTGGCACAAATCTGGATTATAGAACACATTAGGCCAGTCCAGGACAAAGGAGAGTGAGATGGTCACCTTCTTCCTTCTGAAAGAAATATCATATTTCTATTAATGATATTCACCTTTATTTGATAGTGGGATGACCTGGCTCATAGTATAGCATAAAAGAATTTATAGCTTTACCTAAAAGATTCAAAAAAGCTCCTTATTTTAAATGTTTCAAATCTCCAAACCATCTGTCCCAAGTCCTGTCCCCTTTTTATTTTTATACATTTTTTGGTGCATTATAGTTTCACAACATAATATGGCTCATGGTAATAGTGACATACATGCACACAGCTCTTGGTGCCAGGCCCTAACCTCCTGATAATGGATCTCACTAGTCCTATGGAAGATAACAATTTATAACATATAAACACCATTTCTCAATTTCTGGAGCAATTTCACATTCATTTACTCATGTTTATTATCCTGAGATTCTGGTTATGATTGAGCTTGGGAATGGGTTTTGGTGCCATATGTTGATGACAGCATCAGGTACTGTGATTTAGATAAACACAAGCTGTCTCTTTCATCTTCTTCATGAGGCTTTGATGCTAATGGCTCATTTTGTTGAAAAAACTAAGCCAACCCTGCCATTGATTTTTTGAGGTGCAGTGTATATATGTATATGCATATATATATATATATATATATATATACACACACACACACATATATATATATATATATATATATTCACATATGTGTACACTCAGCTTGTGAAATAAATTTGAAAAATAAAAGGACCAGAAGAGAGTAGATGAGAAGGAATACGGGGAGGGATAAGGAGCATTCACAAAAGAGGCTTTTCATTGAAAGACTATATAGTCACACTGACTTGAATTAATAAGGAACCAGCCACATGAATATTTGGGTAACGGAGCATTTTTGACATGTTTGGAGAATAAAAAGGAAGACAATGTGGGTGGCATAGAGTGACTAAGGAGAAGACTGGTGGAAAACAACATCAGAGAATTTGAGGGGGTCATGTTATGCAGGACTTTGTATGACAGGGAACAGGCTTTCAGATTTTATTAAGATTGAGATGTAGGTTCTGGCAGAATGGTGATGTTTATTCATTCAATTATCCCTGAGTACTGGAAGCATCAGAGATATTTTTCTCACTTTTCTTTCCCATATTAACCAATCAGCTTATATATTTTAATTGAAAATATATATTTTAATATTTCCAGGCATCGTGTGGACATAAAAATATAAATTGCCGAGACTTATATTCTAGTAAAAGTACCCTCAGAGCAAAAGGAAAAACCAGATAATTTGGAGGAATAAAACAGAATTTCAAAGAAAATATTTTGTGAATCTTTAAAAATGAGGAGGAATTTGGGACTTGCTAGGAGGGAGGGAGGAAAGGAGATTAGAGATAGAGATAGAGATAGAGATGAAAGAGAGAGAGAGAGAGAGAGAGAGAGAGAGAGAGAGAGAGAGAGAAAGAGAAGAGAGAGATTCCAGGATCAATAAGCAGCATATATGGCAGTGGAGAGGGTATTGTGTCTTCAGGAGGTAGAATAAGCAATTCAAAATTTAACATGTCTAAGAGAGACATATTGCTTTTCTCCACTAAATGTGTTCCTCCCCTAGGTCACTGCATTTCAGCAAAGGTTATCAGCATCCGTGAAGTTATTCAAGGTGGAACTTGAGAGTCAACCATGACACCTCCCTTTCCTTCAAATTTCACATTCAATCTAACCATAATAGTTAACAATAACATCTCCAAAATATATCTTAAATCAATCTACGTTTCTTCATTTTCACACCTAGTCTAGGCTACTGTCATCTGTTGAAAAACTGCAATGACCTCCTCACTCTGTATCCTTCTTTCACCCTGGTCTTTATATAATCTATTCTTCCTATGGAATGCAAAGGAGTCTTTAAACATTTACATTAGATTATACAGTAAGATCCTCTTATCCATGGTTTACCTTTTCAGGGCATCAGTTATCCAACATCAATCATGATCCAAAATATTAATAAAACATTCCAGAAACAAACAATTCATAAGTTTTAAGTTGACATTCTGAGTAGCATGATGAAACTTTTTCTTTTTTTCTCTCTCTCTTTTTATTATATTGAAGCCAGGGTATCACTCAGTTGTTGAAGGCCTCACTAGGCTGCTGAAGCTGGCCTCAAACATGCAATTCTCATGCCTCATTCTCCCAAATATCAGCATTACAGGTGTGTGCCACCATGCCCAGGTATATGATAAAATCTTGATCCATTCTATTATATATTACCTACAGTGTGATTCATCCTTTTGTCCAGTGTATTCATGAAGCATATGCTCTCTGCCCTTGGAAATGAGAGAGAGAGAGAGAAAGAGAGAGAGAGAGAGAGAGAGAGAGAGAGAGAGAGAGAGAGAATTCACATAACTTTTATTACAGTATATTTTTACAATTTTATGTTATTATTAATAATTGTAATCTACTTTACCTGGTTTATAAATTAAAACTTTACCATGATTATATATACATACATACATATATATATATATATATATATATATATATATTTAAGAACAGAAATAGTATATGATAGTATATGTAGGGCTAAATACTATTCATAGTTTCAGGTTTCTGTTGTGTGTCTTGGAACATATCCCCAGGTATAAGTGGGGCCCACTATATTATTTCTGTGCTTAAAATTCATCACACTTATAGTAAAATTGCAACTCTCTATCATACTTTACAAGAGTGTATTAATTGGCCCATGTCACTTTCTCAAAATCCTACACCCACACTGACATTTTTTTTCTATTCTTCATAATTGCTAAGCTTATTTTATCCCCAAGGCTTCAGTTGGTGTTGTTTACTATGCCTGGAATATCATTCTCTGTGATCTTCATATGGCTGTACAGGTCCTATTATTCAAATCTCAGCAGAAATATTCTCAGAGAGGTCTTGACTGGACATAATGGAACCAAAAAACATAGGGCATTTCTTAAAGGCAGAAAGATGAAGGCAGACTTCCCAGGGAACTGAAGATTTAAAGAACAACATGGTGACACATGCTCCTTGTGTTAACTTATTGCCTCATATATCCTAGACAAAGCATTCCAGAAAACTCAAACCTGCAACTGCTAATAGGCAAAAAAGAAAAGAAAAAATAAACAGACATCAACAACAACATCAATTAATTCTAATAAAAGTCTGTTCCTCTAATATGGTTTGGGTGTGATTCGAGTATGTTTCCCAATTATTCATTTTCAAATTTAATTACCATCGTTAGGTATTAAGAGGGTAGTACTTAATCTGACTATGGTATTTAGAGGCAACAATTTGGGGAGGTTAGTAGAATGAGAAAAGATCAGAGTAGAATCCCCATGATTGAATACTGGTGGCTTTATCTAAAAAGGGAGAGAGATCATGGTGCTGGGTGCCATTTTAGGACTTTGATAGCAAGAAGGCCATCACCAGATATTGGTCATTGGCATTGGACCAGAAACATGAGCCCAAACAAACACCTTTTATTTATAACTTATCAAGCTTCTGATATTTGATTGTAGTAATAGAAAATGGGTTAATACATATCCTTAGTGAAAAAATGGGAAAGGGTGGCCTAACAGTAGAATATTTTTTTGACAATACTCATCCTACTCCATCCAAATGCCTATAGAAAAGCTACATGCCATCTACCCTCATGAGTTCAGTGGAGACAAGCAGGAAACTGATTTTCAAAATCCCCTCAACCCCCATCCTGCAGAACTAAGACGACTACTCTGATTCTTCATAATACAGAATTCTGTCAGTATGACTGAGAAAGCAATTGATTTTCTATCCTTTGACCACCAGAAATAGACAGTGCTATAATTACTAGACCAGGGTAATGAGGCTGAGTGGAGAGATAATATATATATATATATATATATATATATATATATATATATATAATATATATATATATATATCATATATATTTATATATTTATATTGAGTATTGAATCCAAGGTCATTCTACCTGCAAGCTATACTCCCAGCCATTTTAATATTTTTATTTTGAAACAGAGTATGGTTAAATTGCTGAGAGTCTCGCTAAGTTGCTGAGGTTGGCCTCAAATGTGTGATTCTCTTGTTTCAACTTTCCAAGTACTGGGATTATAGGCATTCACTACTGTACTTGGCCGGGGAGTTCATTTTTAGTATCCAAAAGCAAAAGTAGTTGGTGCACAGTTTCCTCTACCAGGGTAGAGTTTGTTTGTTCATTTAAAGCAACAAGTTGAGTTCCCATTCTTACTCAATCGCAGTGAGAATTAATGAAGTAGTGCAGGATGGAGCTAGTCACCACTAGACCACCATCCTTATGTCAAGGGGCCCTGCAGAAAGATGAAACTTGATCCCAAACTAGAAACAGTAAGACTAGTCTTACTGGTGGGAACAGGTGGGGCAACTGAGCACCACACTTTCCCTCTACCCATGAGGCAACTGTGCACCACACTTTCCCTCTACCCATGAGGTAAGGAAGGTCCAGTGGGAAATTCAGCCTTTATACTCCTAAAGTGGCTCCCATATATATCAGCAGGGCTCAGTGGGAAGCCGTATTTCTACACCATCTTGCAGTAACAAAGTAGTGAAAATCAGTTCTCCACTTTCCACTTCTTTGTTGATAGCAGGGCCCCCAAAAGAACTTCTCTTATATCCCAATGTGGAGGCAACTAGGAGCTCTGAGTTGGTGAATCATATTCAACAACAGGGCTACGTTACTAAAGAAGTAGCTGAACATCTACTCATTCCAGCCATCTTCACAGTGGTAGTATGATTCACTGTACCATGTTTTTTGGGTTGTTATTGGGGCAAAGCTGAAAACTAATCATCCAGACAGATCCAGTTCTTATTCTACTTCATTGAACAGGGGAACTGTACTCCCTTTCTCCCTTCCTCTCTTCCCCCCCCCTTTGACCTCCTTCTTCTCTTCTCTTTCTTCTTCTTTTTGTGGTACTGGTGATGGAATTCAGAGGCATTCTATGTCTTAGCCACACCGCCAGACCAATTTTTTTTTTATTTTTTAATTTTCAAACAGGGTCTGGCTAAGTGGCTGAGGGCCTTGTTAAATTCCTGATGCTGACCTCGAACCTGGGATTCTCCTGTATCAGCCTGCAAATACTGGGATTACAGGTGTGCAGCAACATGCCTGACAGTGCGACTTTTCACCAAGAGAATATTAAATAGAATATTGTGTCTCATAATCTCCAGTGTAACTAGGATACTGTAAAGAGTCACTTGTCATACCCAAATCAACTAAAAATCACAGCATGAATGAGAAAAGACAACAGATGCTAACATTGAGAACAATCAAAACTGAAATTATATGACATGGATTTCAAAGCAGCCATCAGAAGCATGAATTATTTTGAAATCAGCAGTTTTAAAATATCTTGAGACTAATTAAAATAATTTAAAATACTAGCAAGGAACTGATAATTAGAACAAAGAACCAAACAGAAAGTATAGAACTAAAAAATAAAAGAACTTTTTCCCCATATTTTATTTTATTTATAAGTTGAACATATTGAAAATGGTGTACATTTAGATTGTGATTCATGCCCACTCTCCCCCATTTCCCTTCCCCCTCCCAATAAAGAGTGTCCAGGTTAACTATGTTATATTTATACCATTACACATATTCGTATGTAGCTCCTCCATTGAACAACCTCAGCTTTCTTCCTCTCCTATCCTTCCATTCTAGCTTTGCTGAGATTTCCCCTCCATCATCTGGAATCCCTCTGGTATTACCACTACTCCCTAGCTTGGACATATTAGAGAAAACATATGTCCCTTCTCTTTCTGTGCTTGACTAATCTCACTTAACATAATGTTCTCCAGTTCCTTCCATCTTTTTGTAAATGCCATTATTTTATTCTTCTTTATAGCTGAATAGAATTCCATTGTGTGTATTTCCCATAATTCTGCAATCCATTCATCTGTTGATGGAGATCTAGGTTGGTTCCATCTTTTGGCTATTACAAAGTGTGCTGCTATGGAACATGGGTATGCATATGTTAATGTAGTTCTCTGATTTCAAGCCCTTTGGAAAGATACTCAGGAGTGGTATAGCTGGATCATATGGTGGATCTATTCCCAGTTTTCTAAGGAATCTCCACACTGATCTCCATAATGGCTGAACTACTTTGCACTCCCACCAACAGTGTAAAAGAGTTCCTCTCTACCCACATCCTCACCAGCATTTGTTGTTGTTTGATTTCTTTATGCTTGCCACTCTGATTGGGGTTAGATGGAATCTCAGCATAGTTTTATTTGCATCGCCTTGATTGCTAGTGATATTGAGCATCTTTTCATATAACTATTGGCCATTTGTATATCTTATTTTGTGAAGTGTCTATTCAGAAAAGACCCAGAATAGCCGAAGCAATTCTCAGCAACAAGAACCAGGGAAGAAGCATCACAATCCCGGACTTCAAATTATACTATAAAGCAATAGTAGTAAAAACAGCATGGTATTGGCACAACAACAGGCAGACTGACCAGTGGGACAGAATAGAAGATACAGAAACAAACCCACACATCTATAGTCAATTGATCTTTGACAAAGGGGCCAAACTCATACACTGGAGAAAAGACAGCCTTTTCAACAAATGGTGCTGGGAAACTGGCTATCCATTTGTAGAAAGTTGGATCTGAATCTTTACTTCTCACCATGCACAGGAATCAACTCAAGATTAATCAAAGACTTAGAAATTAGACCAGAGACTGTGAATTTATTAGAGAAAGGCATAGGATCAACACTGCAACATATAGGCACAGACAGTAACTTTCTCAATAATACTTCCAAAGCGCAGGAAATTAAAGTAAGAATTAATAAGTGGGATCTTATCAAACTAAAATTTTCTTTTCATCAAAGGAAATCATCAAGAACCTAAAGAGGAAGCCTACAGAATGGGAAAAGATCTTTACCAGCCACCACTCTGATAGGGGGCTAATATCCAGAATATACAAAAAGCTCAAAAGACTTTGCACTAGTAAAAAGAACTTTTTTAAGCACATAGAATGCAGTCAATAATGGAGTGGAGATAAAAAAGATAAAGTTAGAGAAATTCGGGATACAATATAAAATTACATACTATAAACAAAAGATATAAAATACACTGGAGTAATAAACAGAAACTCAGGTACTGGTGGGACTCTAATAGAAATAGCTAACATTTGTGTCATCAGAGGAGAGGAGGAAGAGAACAGGGCTAGAAAAGTATAAGAAATAATGCCTTAAAACATCACCAATCTGTCAAAAGTTATGGACATACAGGTTCAAGAACATAATAAACAGTAAGAAGGATAAACACAAAGAAACCAACGCCAAAACATATGATCAAATTTTAGAAAAATTAAAGACAAATTCCTGAAGGCACTGAGAGAAAAATGGTACATTTATACTAGAACACTGATTTGCATAACAGCAGCTTTAACATATGAAATCAGATGGATGTTCCTTTGCAGTGAGCCTCAATGTCAAGGCTCTAAGTTCTGTCAAAAGTGGAAATTGCATTGTATCCAATAGAATATATACACCAATGAAAAGCATGGTGTCTTGGTGGTCTTCTCATATGTTGTGAATTTAAATATGGTGGGGCTAGGCCATAAGGGCATGGTTTTAATGTAAACGTTATTATCATTCTCTAAATTCTTTCAATATCTCTCCTTTAAAAAATTAATTGTGGCTTATTGGTAGCCTGTGACAGGAGAATCGCAGTTTTTAGGACAGCAGAGAGGTAACTTAGTGAGACCGTGTTTGAAAATAAAAAATAAAATATAGTTGAAGGTATAGCTCAGAGGTAAAAATCCTTTTTGTTTCACTCTAGTGTCACAAAAAATTAAATTGTGACAAAATACACCTAATGAAGTTTACCATCTTAAATTTGAGTGTACATTTCAGTAACAATAAGTGCATTTGCATAGTTGTATATCCATCTCCAGAGACCTTTTCATCTTGAAAAATAGAAATTCTGTACCAATTAAGCAATACTACCATATTCTCTTGTTCTGGATAATCATCATTCTACTTTCTATCTCTGAGTTTGACTATTTCTAGGAATCTCATGAAATCATAAAATTAGTTATTTTTTGACTGGCTTATTTCACTTACTACAATTCTGCAGAGTTCATTCAAATTGTAGCATGCATCATTATTTCTTGCTTTTGTATCTCTGTGTGTGGTGCTTAGGATTGAACCTGGGGCATCTTACCTTTGAGCTACACCCCCAGCCCTATTTTAATTTTTATATTGAAACATGGTCTTAATAGATTGAGGAGAGTCTCACTACTTGCCGAGGCTGTCCTCAAATCTTCAATCCTTCTGACTCAGCCTTCCAAATACTGTGATTACAGGTGTGCTCCACCATGCCCAGCTTTATTTTTTATTTATTTTTTAAATTTTGAAATAGAGTCTTACTAAATTGATGACTGCCTCACGAAGTTGCTGGGACTGGCTTGGAATATGTTATCCTCTCGTCTCAGCCTCCAAAATGCTGGGATTACAGGCATGTGCCACCATGCCCAGTTAATTTCCTGCTTTTTAAAGGCTAAATTATATTCCATTAATTATATATTAAGCACAATATTTTTGTTTGTTTCTTTGTTGGTGGACATTTGGATTATTTTGACTTTTTATTTACTGAAAAAATACTCTCTATCTGAGTGGTGGCTAGTAAAGATCTCCCATTCTGCAGGCTTTCTGTTTAGGTTATTTATGGCTTCCGTTGACGAGAAGAAACTTTTTAGTTTCATGCCATCCACTTATTAATTATTGCTTTAATTTCCTGCGTTTTGGAGGTCTTGTTGAGAAAATTACTGCATGTGCCTATATGTTGGATTGTTGAGCCTATGCCTTTCTCTAATAACTTCACAGGCTCTGGTCTAATTTCTAAGTGTTTGGTCCATCTTGAGTTGATTCCTGTGCATGGTGAAAAGTAAGGATTTAGTTCCATCTTTCTACAAATGGATAGCCAGTTATCCCAGCACCATTTGTTGAAAAGGCTGTTCTCTCGTGTACAAACTTGCCCCCTTTGTCAAAGATCAATTGACTATAGGTGTGTAGATTTGTTTCTGTATCTTCTATTCTATTCCACTGGTCAGTCTGCCTGTTGTTGTACCAATACCATGCTGTTTTTACTACTACTGCTCTATAGTATAATTTGAAGTCTGGAATTATGATGTCTCCTGCCTGGTTTTTATTGCTGGGAATTGCTTTGGCTATTAGGGGTCTTTTCTTTCTCCGTATAAAATTCATGACTGATTTTTCTAGGTCTATGAAGAATAACATTCTTTCATTTCTAACTGAAGAACTTCCTTTACCTATTCTTATAGAGAATATCTAGTGGCAATGAACTCTGTATGCTTTTGTTCATCTGGAAATATCTTAGGTTCTGTTTCTAATTTTGTAGGACAATTTGCTGGATATGAAATTCTCAGTTGCCAATTTTTATTTGGCACTTTAAATATATCATCCCAGTGACTGCTATCTTCCAAAGGTTTCTTCTGAACCCATTGATAATCTGGACCCCCTTATATGTAATGAATTATTTTCCTCCTGCTGCTTTCAGAGATACCTATTTTTCAACACTTTATAATATTTCTCAATATAGATATCTTGAGGTTTATTCTACTTAAAATTCATTGTATATCTACATCTATCTTCAAATTTGGGAAGTTTAGAGACTTTTTTTTTGTTTTGGTGGTGGCAATGGGGTTCCTGGAAACCCTTCTACATCCGGTCTACACTCCCAGGTGTATTTTATACTTTTTTATTTGGAAACAGGGTCTCTTAAGCCAGTGAGACCTGGCTTCGAAACTGCTCGATCTTCCTGTCTCCACTTCCCAAATGCGGGGATTACAAGTGTGCGCCACCACACCTGGTGTGAGACTTTTTTTTTAAATTATCTCCCCTTCCACTTTTCTATTTTGAGAATTCTATATTTCTTATTTCTTCTCAGACTCAATAATTTCAAATGACCTGACTTCAAGTTCATTGTTTTTCTTCTGACTGTTTCTATCTGCTATTGATCTCCTCTGTTGCATTTTTAATTTAATTATTGTATTTTCTTTTCTTTTTTTTTGTGGTACTGGGGGTGGAACCCAGAGGCTTCTAACCTCTGGGCTATACTTCCAGACCTATTTTTTATTTTATTTGGAAACAGATCACCAAGTTGCTGAGAGCCTCACTAAGCTGAGGCTGGCTTTGAACCTGTGGGATCCTTCTTTCTCAGCTTTCCAAGCAGGGGGATTACAAGTGTGCGCCACCACGTCTGGAAATTATTGTATTTTCCATCTTCAGAAATTCTTTTTGGTTCTTTTTTCTGATATTTCTCTTTGTTGATCATCTTATTTTGTTCATACATCACTTTATTTCTTTTAGTCCTTTGGGTGTTTTTTCTTCAGCTCCTGAGCATGTTTAAGGCAATTGTTTTAATATCTGTGTAGTAATTTTGAATCCTGTATTTCTTGTGTTTTTTGTATGTGTTTGTGTGTGTGTGTTATTATGGTTTGAAACAGCAAATGTTATATACCTGAGTAACAACTTCAGTCCTGTTTTATTTTAGTTTAGTTTTTATTTTGAAGCAGGGTCTTCATCCATTAACTCATACTGGCCTCAAACCCATGATCCTTCTGTCTCAGTTTCCAAAGTACTGGGATTACAGTCATGGACCACAGTGCCCAGCTTTTGTATTTTTTAGAGTAAGATTCTAGATATTTATTTATTTATTTATTTATTTATTGTTTCTTTGGTTCTATTTCAATACTTGTGTGCCTTGGGATAGTTTTTTGAAATGTGGATATTTGAAGAAAATTTAACAGTAGTTCTCACTTAGTCTTTGCAGAATGGCTCCATGCAGAGGAAGACATTCACTAATTAGCTTGTTAGGCTATTATATTTCTCTGCTTATAGTTTATTGTCCCAGTTATCCACAGCTCCGCCTCTTCTGCAATTTTCAAATGGTGTGACACTACTACTGTCTTCTGTGGTCTTTACCTTGACATAAAACTATTCCTTTATTCCCACCTGAGACTCAAATGAGGTGAGGCACAAACTGGCCCCTCAGTAGGCATAAAGTTTCAAACAAGTTCTAAATTTTTCCTTCTGTCCTTAGAGTAACTAGTATTTGGGTATCTTTCTCCTAACCCAATGTCATAGAATGGTGGTGAAAAAATATAATAAACAACAAAATTATCTATTTTGTGAACATGACTTTTCCTGAGTGTTTATGTGGTTGCTGCAGTTCATTGACTTTTTTCTAGATCCTTGAGAAAGCTATTTATTTACATCTGTTGTTATTGACATTTCCATGGGGAAATGAAAGCCTGAAGCTCCATAATCAGCAATCTTAACAATGTCACATTTAATAGCCTTTGTTTTAAAAACAGATTATGTATTTCTATGCTACCTTCTGCCATAACATTTTGCGTAGATTAAAAAGAAAAAACAGAAATGTTATTTTATAATGCCCATTATTAAATTTGCTTCCTGATAAAATGGAAACTTTGGTGTGACTGTGGAACTTGTGGCAATTCTAAAAGCTACTAATGCTGTTTTATTAACACTTAATAATATTGACATGTTACCCTTGCCATGAATAGCAATTACAGGTATCTACAATTATTAATTCATATATAATGGCTCATTCTACTGAAGGAAGAGGCCATATAAAGTCAAATTTCCAGTTCTAATGCAGCAAGCACAGTGTCTAGACTTCTGGTATTTGTTATAGTCTTTGGTGGATTTGTATAAATATCCCTCTGGTGGATCAAATAATCTATTTACAATCTATTTTTATAGTTTAATGATGATAAAATGTCCATGTCCACAACTAAAGGAGTTAGGATGGTTCATTATAAACATTTGGGACCCTTAATTCTTTAAGACACTTATCTGTCTGATGATTTAATGAATCTATTAGCTTCAGTAGAGTGTCATACATGCTTCATGTCATGTTTGGTGTGAGTCAAGGTATGATGCATAAAGATGGATGCCAATATGGTTATTTTCCTCAAAATGCCTTACCTCAAATATCAGATACTTATATTTTCCAGCACTGATGATGCCAAAGCCACAACTAAGCCACTGACCAGGATTCAGTAAAAACTATGACCTTTAGGAAATATTTGCCAGTGGTATACATATATACTCTACTAATAGAAATATCACATACATTATGTATATATCACATACTTTATGTAATTGAAGATTTGAATAGGAGTGATAGGCTATGGTTCACCATTCTGACTTTTTTATACCCCTAGATAACTCTATTGGTAAAGGAAGAACATTGCTTTTCTGGTATTGAGATTGTTGGCCATCTTTCCTCTGCCCCTGATTGAGTAAGAGCAAGAGGCATTTCTGGTTTATTTATTTATTTATTTATTTATTTATTTATTTATTTATTTATTTGGTGGTACTGGGGTTCCTGGAAGCCCTTCTACCTCTGAGCTACACTCCCAGAACTATTTTTACATTTTATATTTGGAAACAGGGTCTCTTAAGCCAGCGTGCACGGCTGGCTTCGAACCTGCGCGATCCTCCTGTCTCTGCCTCCCAAGCACGGGGATTACAAGCGTGCGCCACCACGCCTGGCTCTGGTTTTTATTTTTGAAAAATTAACTTTAATGCCAAGGCATGGGTCTATTTACTCATGGAGTTTTGAAGTTGTGATATTCCAATAGGGCCAGGTTTAGCCCAATCCTGTAAATATAATTTCCATTTTCATATGGATTCTCTGTTGTAGATTTAATTTTATAGAGACCTCTTTCTATTTTTCCCAGTATGTTCTGTTCTGAGCAAACATAGTTTGTGGAAGCAACCAAACATGATCTCAATCATTTTAAGAACATTTATTGCAATCGTGGTAAAGACACATTATTTTTAACACTTCACACAAACTTTATACAGCTTATATTTCAGGAGTGAAAGAGAGAGAGAGAGAGAAAGAAAGAGAGAAGAGAGATTAGTACAACCTGGAATGGCAGGTTAGGTAGTCCATTCCCCATAGAGCTCAGTTGGCAGTGTCGAGGTCTCAGGTCCTGGTCAGTTATGAGTCTGGTTGGGGTCTTCAGGCTGACCTTAACCAGTGAGAGCTTACCCCACTAAGAGGATTGGTGGGTGGTCTTGACCAGAACCACAACGGAGAAATTGTGTGGCAGCTACCAGTGGCAAGAGTCTTTGTCTGAGTAAGAGTTAACCTTATTATAGATGATCAGCATGGCACAGCTCTGAGCTGGACAAAGCCAAGAACGGTAGGTCTTAGGTGCTAACAGCTGTAGCCTTCAGGTTGCTAGAGGCTCATATTAGTTTCAAGTCTATCCTGGTTATAGCCTGGTGGAAAGCATTGCGCCTGCGCATTGCCTACCATGTTTGAGTGTTATAAATTGTTCCTGGTGTCTGTGTGTTGCCTGAAATATACTGGGTGTGTTGTTCCACACCTGTATGAGTTCAGAAAGTTACTCTTACATATTGAAAATTATGCTTGTGTGTGGTATGACACACCTGGGAGTTCTTTAGGACTTAAGTCCCTGCTTGGCATTAGTGGAGCTCTGTTTTGATATATGCTTCATGCATAGCACAATAGAAATCTATCTCAGGGCAACTGGATATACTCCAGTAAGTGCTTTCATTTTCAATAAGTACCCTGCATACCTGGCATTGCCTTTCTAGTGGGTCAGAGTCTGGGAGATGCGAAAATCTTTCATCTACCTATCTATTTGGTTGAGACTCCAGAAAGCAATTGTGGGGTGACTTTTGTATATTAAAGCATGCCCTAGAGACACAGCACTAAAGTGTAGCCAGTGCCTATTGCTGCTTACATCCGTACTGAAGAGTGGATGTTTTATGGATGCCTCTCTAAATGAAGGCCAACAAATAGTGGAGGTGAGGAATCTGTTGGCATCAGATTATTCCAAATGCTGGGCCCCCTTTTAACCATGTGAGAAATTATAGCATTAAGGGCTTATTTCTTTATCGGGAAGAACTCTTCCTTTTGAATTTAAAAAGTAATCCCCAAATTTAAAATACATGGAAGGGCCTTTTACCCTATGCAGAACAATTGCCTGTCCATTCTCAGTTATGATGTTTCATGAGAACAGGTCCTACTCTTGACCAATGATGAGAATATTTCTAATGGAAGTGCAGGAAACGTTTCTAACTCCTGTCAGCAAAACTTATCTACAATCTCAGGCTAGTAAGCACTCTATATGCAACAGGAAAATATGTACTGTTGACACTCAAAGAGTGCACTGAACTTTTTTAGTGCCTCGAATTTTTTACTAACTGTAAATGTTATCCAAAGATATAACATTAGACCATTTATACAGAATGTTTTTAATGTCATTCCTAAGGTGGCAATATTTGGCAAAGGTGCTTTAATAAAGTCGTTAGTCTTAACTCTGTATCATCTATAGTTAGCTTTCACTTATTATTAGTGACTTTAAGCACAGGAAATATCTGGACACTGAAAGTTGAAATCAGTACCCTTACTTGAGGTAAGTCATCTATAACAGGTTAGAATCCTTTGGTGATTGGCCTTAGCCAATACTATATACCATATTTACTATTGTTCCTAGTAGAGGAAAGATGAATTATTTCTGCTGAATTAATCCTACTAATAGTATAAAAGTCAAAGGCTTCCTTCTTGATGTTACCTGCTAATTGGGAGAGTTAGTTTCAATAATAGGGAGAGGGATAGCATCAAAATTATTCCTGACACTTGCTAAAATGATAAGGAAGATTTGTCAAGGCTTTTGTGATAGTTAGCTGTCAAGACTATTGCAATGTGTGTGTGTGGAAAGAGATTGAGCTTTATTGTTAATACAGCAAGAATAAATGGAGTTTATATCTAAGGAGAAAATTGGGAGGTTGGTGGATGGAAAATTACTAAGAAACATAAAAAATAGGGATATTCTTATTAGGCTGAGCTAACTGAATTTTTACTGAGGCAGGTCAGGGTCACTGGATATATGAAGAGTAGATGTCTCTAAATTGACTTGGCAGGATTCTTGCTAAAACTGGTCTTATGAGGACAAGGTGTAGGGATGGGCTAGTCAAAAATAGTTCAGAGGGGTATGTTTATATTTTGAATAGGGGAGAATATTTATCAATAGTCTTTGTAGAATAAACAACCAGGACAGAAGAATCTTTTAGTAGAACTAGATGCCTTATAATAGTTAATCAGGCAATTACCCCTTTAATAATCCCCCTCCCAAGCTTGTTAAATTCTCAGGGGTCCTATAAAATATAAGTGCTCATAGGATTAGGGAAATTTGGGGGAACTTATGTCTGGCAGAGTTAATCAATATATTTTAGTTTCTCGAACCCCAAATACTATTATATAGTATAAGGGCAGTTGCATGCTTGAAGGGGCCAGACTCTAGGACCATAGATCCCCATGTAGGAACATGTCCCTATTACCGCAGAAATCAAAGACAGGCTTTGAAGGCAAGGCTATCTTGGAATATCTACTAAAAATGTGATCTAACTCTGGTAAGTATGAAAATTGCTCCACCCATTTGCTGGAGATCACCAATGCAGGCCCACTTTTTTCCTTAGGATCCAATATAACCTGTCTATTTAGTTTCAGGGTTCACACTGAAGCAGGACCTAGCTATGGGTACTTTTTTTGCCCTCTAAAGGGAGCCATACCTCTCTTGATAGTAATTTTGATTTAGCCTAGGTAGAGTACTATTGTAGAGTTAAACAGACAACACTTGCATCTGCATTTGTCTTTCAAGAGTTTTTATTGAACCCGAGGGATCTACAACCTTCTGAATTATTTTAGCATTAGCCATAATTTACAGTAAAGTGGATTTATACTGGTCAGGAGTTCCCTTAAGGATAAAACTTGGTGGACTCAGGATTCAGTTCAGCCTCTTCTGAACTGTCAAATTATCATTTGCATGTAGGTATTGACTGATAAGCCTACTCCAACATTCTAGCTCACCAGGTGCACCTTTGGCCTTGGCTAATATTTAACATTGATAATGTTCCTGGGCTGTTATGAGGCCTAATGTAAGTTTTACAGCCTTCCAAGTCATAAAATCTACAACAATAGTTATGCATAATAGATTCCAAAATTTTCTCTGGGCTAATTCTTACCTTCCACCTAACAAGGGCTAAAACTAAACAGGGGTCCTTTAAAAGGGACATAATTTTCCAAGCCTGTACTGCAGAAGCCACTTGTTTCATTTTAGCTCTTGTTAGGTGGAGTTTTACCCTCCCAGATACATTATGTATAGCCAGGAAGACCCTGTCTCATTTGATTCTTGTGTTAGACCTTAAGAAGAGAGTAGGCCCTAAGCAGAAGGAGTTGTATTTCCTCCTTCACAGAAACCAATTTCTTTTTCTTGACCTTCCCTTCTTTTTCCTGTTTTTATTGTATTGCTTGTGATCAGCAACAAAGCAGAAAGTAAATTGGCCTCACCACTATCACAGAGATTATTAGGCTGTCTTTTACTCTAGAGGGCTCCAAACTTCTTCCCCAAAGTCCTCCCCTCCATCTCAGCTTCCCCAATCCTAGAAGTTGAATTTCTACTTCTTCTCTGGACTGCATCTTGGTGAAAAAACATCCATGAGCAGAGCCCAACACATATTTCATGGTTTGAAGCACTTTTTAGTAGTATTGACAATTCCTCTCAATTCCTGAGTGGTGTAAGAATACAAATTTCCTTCCATCTCATCCAAAGGGAGAGTTTCTAGACTAACATGCTCTGCTTTGAAACAGATCCCAGTGATAGTAGCAGGAAAATGCTAGCTGTTACCAAAAGTGTTTCTTCCACCTGTGCTTAGAATACTGGTCTATGTCTGACCTTTCCAATTGCTCACTTATTTGTCATAATGGTAATGAGAGACAAGGACATTATCTCATCTCAGAGTACTCTAAAGTTGCCAGTCCAACTTTGGGGAGTTCTTTCCACTCGAATTCATTATGTGATCAGAGATATCTTGCACTTTGTTGACATTTGTGAATGACTCTCCTTTTCATATTCAGGCCTACAGATCTTACTACATCAGAGGTGTCTACTGGTAAACCCAGGTGAGTAGGCAAACCTCATTTACTGGGTAACTTGACACCTCTGGTCCTTAAAGTTTATTTAGTGGTAAGATTCCACTTGAATACTGGCATTAGTTTTTGGTAAGATCAATGAGGTATAGAGTAGGGAACAAAAACCATGGTGTGTAATATTGTACAGGGCAATGCCATACCAAAATGATGTGCAACTGTTGCAGATTTTGAGTTTCACCTACTTTAGGGATTTGAGGACTGTTTTGCTGACTGACTGTCCTTCTTGATTACCTCTAAATTCTTCCAAATCTAAATTTGTAGAGGTCTTTTACATCTTTGGTTAGGTTTATTCCTAGGTATTTTATTGGTTTTGAGGTTATAGTGAATTGAATTGTTTTCTTTATTTCTTTCATTGTGGGTTCATTGTTGGCATAAAGAAAAGCAACTGATTTCTTTAGATTGATTTTGTATCTTGCAACTCTGCTGAATTGGTTAATCAGCTCTATTAGTCTTTTGACTGAGTTTTTTGGGTCTTCTAGATAAAGGCTCATGTCATTTGCAAATAAGGATAGTTTAAATTCCTCTCTTCATATATGAATTCCTTTGATTTCTTTCTCTTGTCTTACTGCTGTGGCAAGAGTCTCGAGGACTATTTTTAAAAGGAGTGGTGATAGTGGCATCCTTGTCTTGTTCCTGATTTTAGAGGAAATTCTTGCAGTTTGTCCCCATTCAATATGATGCTGGCTTTCGGTTTATTATATATTGCCTTAAGGATGTTGAAATATGTTCCTTCTATTCCAGCAGGTTATTCTCAAGAAGATGGAAAAACCTGGAGAACATTATGTTAAGTGAGATCAGCCGAGCACAGAAAGAGAAGGGACATATATTTTATCTAATATGCCCAAACTAGGGAGTATTAGGAATACCAGAGAGACTCCACATAATGGAAGGGAAACCTCAGTAAAGTTAGAATGGAAGGACAGGAGAGGAATAGGCTGAGGTTGATTAATGGAGGAGCTACATTCAAATATGTGTAAAAGTATGAATGTAGCATGATTAACCTGGACACTCATTGGGGGGAGGGGAAAGGGGAAGTGGGGGAGGGAGAGGCACCAAGCACAGTCTGAATGTATGCCATTTTCAATATGTTCCATTTAAAAAATTAAAAAGTAAAAAGTAAATCTAAATTTGTAGAGGATTTGAGGCACTTAATATCTGATCAAGGAATAAAATATAACCAAAAAATGACAGTAGTACATACAAACGTTTTATGTGGTGCCATTTTGACAGGTTTGCATGTGTAGGAAGTCCCTCAAAGTATTGGAGTAAAATCAGAGATTTTCACATAGAGGTCACCACTCAGAAAGGTGAACAGGGAAAGAGCATGTCTGGCAGGAGGAAGAAAGGTGGTATATAAGTCTAAATGATTTTATTCAGGGGCATATTGTTGCTCAGGGCATGACATCTAGGCAAGAGAGCTCCAAAGGGCAGCAACATCTTGGCATATTTATAGCCATAGGAATTAAATTATCTATGGCTAGTAATTTTCTTTACTCATCCTAGCCAGTGACATTGGGTAGAGTTTTGCAGGGAATGAAAAACAGGCATGTCTCTTTATTTAGACTGTGATTAAAACAAATTGAAGCAAGGTGCTGTGACACATGCCTTTAATACCAGTACTTGGAAGGCTGAGACAGGAGGATCACAGGTTCAAGACCAACTATGTCATCTTAGTGAAACCCTGTTTCAAAATAAAAAAATAAATAAAAAGGCTAGAAGTATTGCTTAGATGTTGAATGCCACTAAGTTCCACCCCTCAGTACAAAAAACAAAAACAAAAACAAAGTAAGTGCATAAAATTTGGGGTTTGGTGCTATTAAAATTTGGAGCTAATTGGTCATAGTTTGCTTTGAAGAATAAACAAAAAGAAGCCAATATACTGAGGCCATTTTTGGATTATATAATAAAGGCATAAATAACTAAAATATGAAATATAGGACACTGATAACAATTTTTTTTTCGAAACAGAAGTAATTTTAAGAGAATTCTGGGAAATATCATGTGGTGATAAATTGGATATGATAGTCAAAATAGCCAAACTCCTAAAAACATACAAACTATCAAATATAACACAGAACAAATAGATAATCTGAATAGACTTATAGCAAATAAGGAGATAAAATCCTCTTGGTCCCCCAAAGTCAAGGAATATATGGCTTTACATTCTCAAAAAAAAAGTTGTTAAATGCATATAAAAATTTAAGAAGGTATATTTCTTGCTAAATTATTCTATGACGTCAGGATTACCCTGATATATAAGCAAACACATAGAATAAAAAGAAAATTAAAATCTAATGTTAATTATAAATATAAAAATCCTCATTAAAGTTCTACACAGAAAACATACAAAGCCCTAAACAAAGTTATACACACAGTGGGATTTATTCTGGAAATGTAAGATTGGTTCAACACACCACATTTAATCAGTATAATATACCACATTAATAGAATTAAAAACACACACAAATGCAGTAATTTTCATTGATGCAGAAAAAGCATTTGGTAACATCAGACACTTTTTATGATAAAAATTTAATAGTCTATAAAGAGAAGGGAATTTCATCAACATGATAAAAGCCATATGTGAAAATTCCAGAGGTAAAATCACACTCAAAGACTTCAGGATTTTTCCCTAATATCTTGAACAAGACAATAATGACTGTTCTTGATAATTCTATTCATAATATTACTGTAAGTTCTATGCAGGAAATAAGGCAAAAAGAAGAAATAAAAGACATCTGACTTGGAAAGAAAGATATAAAACTACCTAAAATTACAGATGTCATTATGCATTATGTTACATCTAAAAAAGTCCTAAAGTGTATGTCTGTGAGCACACACACATATACACACACACATATACACACACAACTGTTAGAGTTAATAAAATTCAGTAAATATTGCAGGATAAATATTTAATACAAAAAGTTATATTTCTCTATACCAATAATTAACATTATGAAAATAAAATCAAGACTATAGTATCAAAAAGTATAAAATACATGAGAATAATTTTAAATGAGAAGGCACAAATCTTGTCAATGAAAACAAAAAAAAAATCTGAAAAAATCCTTAAAGAGGACCTAACTAAATGGAAAGACATTCCATATTTGTGGACTGGAAGGCTTTATATTTTTAAATAACAATACTAATGATTTACAGACTCAATAGAATCACCATCAAAACTACTATGGCATTTTTTTTGGTAAAAATGGACTCATCCTAAAATTCAAAAGGAATGTCAATGAATGCAGAATAGCCAAAAAGATCTCAAAAAAGAACAAAGTAGGGCTGGGATGTAACTCAGTGGCAAAGCGCCTGCTTTGCAGGTGTGGCGCTCTGGGCTTGATTCCCTGTTCCAAAAAGAAAAAATAGAAAAAGAAAAGAACAAAGTAGGATAAATAACACTTCCTTGTTTCAAAATATATTACAAGACTATAGTAATCAAAACAATGTGATAGTGGCATAGGCTAGACATATAGACCAAAGGAATAGAACTAAATACCAGAAATAAACCTACACATTTATAGTTAACTAATTTCAGACAAATATGCCAAGATTACTCAATCATAAAGGAAAACTCCTTTTAACAAGCAATGCTAGGAAAAGTGGGTATAATTATGAAAAACAGCCCTTACCTTATACCATATAAAATTTACTCCAAAAAGATCAAAGACTTAAATGTAAAAACTCTCAGAAAAAAAATCTAGGGGCAGTTCATTTTGATTCTGGATTAGGCAATAGTTTCTTCAAAAGACACCAAAAATACAGGCAACAAAATAAAGAAAAATAGATTAATTAATCTTCATTAAAATGTAAAATAAAGCAACAAATAAATGGCTAAAGAAGGACTTCTTGCCAGGTATGTTGGTGAACATCTGTAATCCCAGTACTTGGGAGGCTGAGATGGGGGTATCACAGGTTCAAAATCAGCTTCAACAAAGTAGTGAGCTCTCAGAAACCTAATGAGATTCTGTTTCAAAATAAAACATTAAAATGAGCCGAGCGTGGTGAAAACCATTTGGGAGGCTGAGACCGGAGGATCGAGGTTCGCGGACAGCCTCAGCTACTTAGTGAAGCTCTGTGAAACTCTGTGAGACCTAGTTTCAAAATAAAGAATAAAAATAGGGCAAGGGGTGTAGCTCAGAGGTTGAATGCCTCTGGGTTCCACCCCCAGACTCGCAAAAAAGAAAAAATTAAAATGGCTGAGGGTGCATCTCAGAGGTAGAATGCTCCTGGGTTCAATTCAGTATGAAAAAAAGAGAAATACCTCTTAAAAATGTGATAGAAGAAGAAAGCTGGGAACTTCAGAATGGAAAGGACATAAGAATAGGTAAAAAAAGTAAAAATAAATATGAATGTCTTAATTTCTTTGCATTTTGTTTCTTAAATTGTATGTGATGATTGCAGTAAAACAATCTGATTTGCTATTTAATATAAGTATAGAAAAGAATTGAGATAATTATGCCCAAATGAAAGGTTTCTACACTTCAAAGGGGTAAAATATCAGCCATGTGTGGGGGCACATGCCTGTAATCCCAGTACTTAGGAGGCTAAGACAGGAAGTTTTCAGGTTTAAAAGCAGCTTCAGCAATTTAGCCAGGGCCTTTGCAATTTGGCAAAACCCTGCTTCCAAATAAAAATAAAATAGGTCTGGGGGTGTAGCTTAAAGGTAGAGTACCCCTGGGTTTAATCCCCAGCACCCCCACATTCATATACACAAAAAATAAAGTGGTAACATGTCAATATATATATATATATATATATATATATATATATATATATATATATGTGTGTGTGTGTGTGTGTGTGTGTGTGTGTGTGTGTATACATATGTAATAAAACATATACATGTAATAAAACTTAGAGCATCTACTAAGAACATTATCCAAATTGATATTTTGGAAAGATATAAATAAATCATGATGAAGTCCTGAGTTATGTTAATTTAACCCACAAGGTAAGAAAAGAAGAAAACAAAGGAATGAAAACAGAAAACAAACAGAAACAAATAAAATAAAACTTAAACCTTTTTGCATCATTAATTACCTAAAATCTAACTAGTGTAAATATACCAATTAAAGACATAGATTTTGGAAAAAAAATTTCCAACACATTTTTTTCTGCAAGAAACTGACCTCAAGTGTTGTGGTACAAGTAGGATGATAGTAGAAGAATGCGAAGATATATGCCATGCCAACCATCATAAAAATAAAGGTAGGACTGGCTATATTAATATTAGATTTCTAGAAATGTGGTCACAGAGAAATTGTGTTATGGTGAAAGGATTAACCACAAGAATAACAGTTCTAAATGTATGCACACCAAATGACAGACTTCAAATACCTAAATCAAAAGCTGATGGAAATGAAAGAATAGAAAACATATCCACAGTTATGGTTGGGACATCATTATCCCACTCCTAATACAACTAGACAGAATACCGGCAAATATGTAGACTGTCTAAAGAACACCCACATCCACCAATATCTTAGAAGCAAATATAGAACATTCTACCAGTAACAGAAAAATGAACCTTTAAAAAAAGTGCTATGCAATTTCACCAAGATAGACCATATTCTGGTCAAGAAAACTAACATCAACAAGTTCAAGTGAGAAAATAAATGTAAGTGATCCACTTTAGCTGCTGCTATAGGTAGTAGCTTAGGGAAGATACAGTGAGGACTCAGAAATTGATGATCCTTGAAAGTCATGTTATATACTTGAGCTTATTCCTATTGGCAGGTGAAGACCATTGATGAAATGAGGGAAGGGTAATGGATGATACATGGTATCATAAATATGTAATGATTAATAGGTAAATAGTATGATAAAGAGGTAATGATGAAAAACCCTACAGTTTCCTGGAAGATGAACTATACCATGATAATGAGTTACCTAAGTAGGCTATGGAGAAATAGCATCTGAAGAGCCCTGATGTGGTCAGTGTGTAGGTGGCCAGATTTCATAAATCACTTACTCAAAAGATTATTGTTATTTTGCTGAGGTTTTTAAAATCAAACTTCTACACATGAAAATAAATGGCACTAAATGGTACTGCCACAAAAAGCGTCCCTTCAGACTTGAAGTCCTAAGCAAAAAAACTGAAGGATCTAGGGGCAAAGGAAGAATTTTCATCTTTTTTGGTCTAACTGAAGGTTATTACTATGGAAACCAAAGAGTCTAGTAGAAGGAAACATCTGGCCTTATGGAAGACTTCCAAGGGTGGGATTTAGTTTTAAGGCCTGTGTGATATGGGCACAAGCAGAATGGGATGCAGGCACTAGAGTTTATATTCCTAAAATAACTCTGAATATGAAAATTGACTGGATATTCACAGAAATAATCAGAAGAATCCTACACTGAGTACAGGAGAAACAAAATCTCTATAAAGTTTTGATTTAGACTTTTTTCCTAGTGCTCACAGAAGTAAGGTAGCAATGTTCGAAATGGGGCTTGGTTGCCTAGGAGTGGCCCTGTGGGTGTGGTCATTGGATTATATGGTTTTCTCCCTCTGTTCTCTTTCTTGCTTTCCTCCTCTGTGATATGAGAGCAGAGCCCTTGCTCTCTCCCTCTCTCTGCTTCACAATGCCATGCTCTGAGCACCATCACTTCCCCCTGGCATGGACTGAACCTCTAAAACTCAAAAACTGTGAGAAAATAAAATATCCTTCTTCCTAACTTGTATCATCAGTTGTTTTGGATTATATCAGTGATAATGGCATCTGAAAAAAATCACCTATATCAAATTTGGAAATGAACATCAAGAGAATGTCAGGGAGAAAGTGTAGCAATGTCCAGAAGCATATCAACAATACAATATGAGATAGGAATCATTTCTGTATTTCTGTGGAGTGTGTGTGTGTGTGTGTGTGTGTGTGTGTGTGTGATTGGCATCTACTGAAATTCAGAAGCATCTTAAGAATCCCAAGAGGTGTACCAGCCCTGAGAAAGCACTTATTCTCCCCACAGGGTGACACCCAGAAGGAACAGCATTAAGAAAAAACAAATAGAAACACAAGGGTCCAAAGGAACTTATGGAAGTACATCAGGTGGAGGCCTAATAAATGTACACCTGAACGGAGATATGCTAATAAAAGATTGAGGGCAATGGGAGAGGAGGACAGAAAGAATTGCTTCTTGAGTATATGTGATAGTCTCCAGGCTGGACAGAGAAAGTGAATGATGCTATCCTAATGGACACTAGGAGATGCTATCCTAATGGATACTAGCAGAGTGAGATATTACTTAAAAATGGAAATTGTTTTTGTGGTAGTGAAGAATGAACCCATGAGAGTCCTACCCCTGAGCTACACCCCTAGCCATATTTTAATTTTAATTTTGACACAGGGCCTCATTGATTTAGCATATGCTGGCCTCAAACTATGGAACTCCTGTCTCAGTCTCCCAAGTACTGGAATCACAGATGTGTGCCACTGTACCTAGCAGGAAAGGAAATATTTAAGAAAGTAAATGTGACTACATAATAAATTCTCTAGTTGAGTTAGGATTTAATTTTCTGAGTACTTAGTATGTTGCTAAGCTTTGTGCTGTCTACTGGGAATATAGAAATCAATCATAGATAGTCTCTGTCATTAAGGAGTTCTGAGACGTATAAAAGAGACTGACATATACACAAACAACATATGATAATGGGCAGGACCTATTGGATCACTTCTGCAATCTCAGTACTGGAGAGGTTAAGACAAGAGGATATCACATTTAAGGCCAGCTGTAATAATTTAGTGAGGCCCTCCACAGTTTAATGAGACTCTGATTCCAAATAAAAAAATAAAATAGCTGGGCATGGTGGCACATGCTCATAATTCCAGTACTTGGGAGGCTAAGGCAGGAGGATTTTGCAGATTCAAAGCCAGCCTCAGCTACTCAGGGAGACTCTCAGGAACATTGTGAGACCCTGTTTCCAAATAAAATATATAACAGATACGGGAGTGTAGTCTGGAGGTAGAAGGCCCCTGGGTTCCATCCCCAGTACTGAAAGAAAGAAGGAAAGAAAGAAGAAAGGAAGAAAGAAAGAAAGAAAGAAAGAAAGAAAGAAAGAAAGAAAGGAAGGAAGGAAGAAAGAAGGAAGGAAAACTGGGGGTATAGTTCAGAAGTAAAACACTTCTGGGTTCAATTCCCAGTGCCTTATATATGTAAATAGGGAAAAATACAAATGAAAAAAACATAATGAGCTAAAGTATAGCTCATAGATAAAATGTCTCTGGATTCAATTCCCACTGTCAGAAAAAAGGATATAGTAATAAAAGGGGCTAAAATACTATCTAGACATGTGCTGGGAATATTACTTAAAAGTAGAGTACCCAACAGATACATGCTTACCATGGTGACACTTTCCTTGCCAAGAAAGCAAAAGGAACAATTCATTTATTCAAGTGAGAAATATATGTATATTTATAATCTTATATTTATTGCAGACTGCATTTACCATTGAAACTATATCAGTGAACAAAATTAAGTTCTGAAATTGCTCTCATAGTTTATATGTTCTAGTGGAAGTAGGAAGACAATAAAAGATTCATATGAACTATATACAGCCTTATTGTAGAGAGATC
Source organism: Muscardinus avellanarius (assembly GCF_963383645.1). Classification (NCBI taxonomy): domain Eukaryota; kingdom Metazoa; phylum Chordata; class Mammalia; order Rodentia; family Gliridae; genus Muscardinus; species Muscardinus avellanarius. Next base: position 105,266,983 of record NC_137792.1, read on the forward strand.
GATGATAGATGGTAGATAGTTAGGTAATGTGAAGATATGAATGAATAGTGTTCCAAGCTGAATGACAGCAAGTACAAAAATTGTAAGAAAAAAAATGAGCCTAGTGATTCCCTTTAAAGAAAAGAGAAAAAAGTCCAGTAGGGTTGGGAAAATGTGAGGAAGAAGAGTGATAATAAGATGAGTCTGAAAAGGAAACTGGGAGCTGGGTATAATGCTTCACAACTGTAATCCCAGTTTTGAAGGCTGAGACAGGTGGATCCCAAGTCTAAGGACAGCTTCAGCAACTTAGAAAGATCCCTTTTAAAAATAAAAATTTAAAAAGGGCTGGGATGCCAGGCGTGGTGGCGCATGCTTGTAATCCCTGCACTTGGGAGGCTGAGACAGGAGGGTCACACAGGTTCAAAGCCAACCTCCCTCCTGAGTGAGGCTCTCAGCAACTTAGTGAGACCCTCTTTCCAAATAAAATATAAAATAGGTCTGGGAATGTAGCCTGGAGGTAGAAAGCCCCTGGATTTTATCCCCAGTACCATAAAAAAAAATGCTGGGAGTGTAGCTTAAATGTAGAATGCCCCTAGGTTCAATCCTCAGCTCCAAGAAAACCCCATAAATAAATAAATGAATAAAAATAAAATAAGAAATGGAAACCAGGGTCCTGACAATATAAGGATTTCTATTTTGTATTATGAGAAATTATAAGACAGTTTTGAAGAGGGAAGATAAACAGTCTGATTTACAATTTTAAGAGTTGTCTCTAATTTTTCCTGGAAAATGGGTGATAAGGAAGTGGAGTGCCAGTAAATTGGCTATTGTAGCAATCCAGAGGAAAGATAACAGTGATTTAGTATAGGGTGGTGTCTGAGGAACAAGAGAGGGCTAACTGAATTCAAGGTAGGTTTCAAGAGGCAGGGACCACAAAACTTGCTGGTGACTTAGACATTTGCTATAAAGAGGAGATGATGCCTATGTGTTTTTTTTTTTGTTGAAAAATAAAAAGACCCTTATTCTCTAGATTTAAGATGGATAAGATAGACTCACTGGTAATGGGTAAGTGAGAGAAAACAAGGGGAAATCTGGTTGTCTTAGGTCATGATATCTAGGAAACAGGATGGTGGTGATGGTAGTGGTAAGGTGATCCTTCTGTTCCCTCCACAAGACTCAAACTCACTTCTTAGCCTTGGACTGCCTACTTCTGTGCCATTCCTTCTTTCTTTTCCTCTTTTTTCCTTACAGCTTCCAGGACTAATTCCATTATACTCTTCCACTTCTCTCATCACAGTTCTCCTAAGATAGACAACAAGGTTGTAAAGAATATCCCAGACTCCACCCTTTCCTGCTGCTGACATCTGTTATACACACCTAGGGAAATCTCAAGTTTTGAATGATAGACTGGTGGTAGTGAGTACAAACTCAAACTGGTGATACGACAGCCATCTATCTCTTCTTCTGTTCTGTATCCAGAAGAACAAAAGCTACTTGAAATGGTACTCAGCAAATGTCCATATGCCCTCAAGGCAAATCTTATGTCTTATTTTTTAAAATAAACCTCAAGAAACATCAATAATGAATGACTTTTGGTAGCATTAGCAGTGATTTGCATCCTTGCTTTCTTTAGTGATGTTGTGTAACAGACACAGATGGAGGCCCTGTGAGTCAGGAAAAACAAAATAATCTCCAAGGGATGCATTAATTTCCTTTCATTTAAAGGCAAAACAGCATCTGCATACTTCATTCAACTGTTCTAAGAGCAAGCTGGGGCCTCATGGCTTCCGTTTGCCAGATATTTTCATTGAGCAAAAGGTGGGAAAACACCAGGCAATAGGCAATGTATTATATAAAAATCCATTCAACTTCAAAGGGAAATGATAGGTTTTGGTCTCTAGGGAGATCCCAACTGTGTCTACAGATGCACCTGCTCTTACTCTCTCCATAGTTCCTATGCTTCTATAATCCAGAAAACTTCTTGGTGCTCTGTGGCTGTACTATTTTAATAAGGATTAACATTCTGATTGCTTGCTATGCACTTGATAGTGCGCTAAGCCCTTGACCTTCATGATTTCATTTAGTCCTCATAACTACTTATAAAGAAGGTTCTATTTATTACCTTTGTTTTATAGTTGAAGTATAAAATAATAAAGCGATCGCCTCAAGAAAGAAATATTTGAAATAGATTAAACCTCTTCCTTTTATGATTTCAGTGGCTCCTTTTCCATCTCTATGTTTTTGCACGTGTCATTTACTCTACTTAGGATATGCTTCTATCTCATTCCTATGTGGGAAAATCCTATTTATCCCTCAAGACCTAACCTTATCTCTCCTCTATGAAACCTATACCTTTTCTGGGCAGAAAGAGTTGATCTCCAATTTGTGCTTATATGTTGATTGTATTGCTCATTGGGGAGCATTGCAATTTAAGTGGCCACTACTTGCTTAGTTTCTAGATCAGGATAGGGGCCCTTGCAGGAGATAAACTGAGCACAGATACTCAGGAAATGACTGATGGATGGATGAATGAATGGATAAATAACAAATGGTAGACTAGTCTTCAACACAAAATCCTGCTAAATCCATAAAGATAAATATAGATATGGGCCTCTTGGAAAAGAGGGGGAGAACTGAGGGAAGGAATTCATCTCTTCATTAAGAATTGCTGTTTTCCTAACATCCACTTCACAATTGGTTGTCATGTTAACTAAGCAGATCCAGGGAAGACTCATGGGCCAAAAGCAGGATGGCACAAAGAATATCTGATTATTTGCACTGACAGAGGAAGGATGGATTCTAATCTGTCTGGAAAAACAAAGGCTGAATTGGGGTGGAGCAAATAGCCAAGAGTGAGTAGAAAATGGAGAACAAGCCCATATAATGAATAGTATAAAAGAGAGGGTCATACATTGTTTTCCAAATCTTGTTGGACTGAAATAAGCTGCTCAGAAGTTGTGAAGTATAGTTTGAGAATCAACAAAAGCCCGTCTTATCTCACCCAGACAGGTATACCTCTTCTAGTGATGGTAAATCTGAGAAGAAAAACATTGTGGTTTAGATGAACATCTGCTTGCTAGTTGTATATAAGATTTAAGAGGAGCTCAGAAATGCTTTAAACATGGAAGGAGAAGGACAGCTTGACTTCTAACTCCTGTACAGTTCCTGGAACTGACCCTGGCATAGGATTTTGTCTTCAAGTTTTACTTCCTTCTAGATGTAAGGGCTCTGGAAATGCTAGATAATTCTTCCTTTAGGATTGGCCCCTAGAGACTGAACTTTACGCCCTAAATAGCTGTGTCAAGATTATTCTATCTTAAGCCGGGCGTGGTGGCGCATGCCTGTAATCCCAGCATTTAGGAGGCTGAGACCGGAGGATTGCAGTTCGCGGACAGCCTCAGCTACTTAGTGAGGCCCTCTGCAACTCAGTGAGACCCTGTTTCAAAACAAAGAATAAAAAATTGGGCAGGGGGTGTAGCTTGGAGATCAAATGCCTCTAGGTTCCATCCCAGACCCCCCCACACACAAAGATTATTCTATCTTGAACATCTACCTCTCTTAAGAGGAAAAGAATCAGACTCTTATTAGGCTGCATTATACTGGTCTTGTGCTAAAGCTGGCTTATACTGAATAGTGGGAGCCAATTGTGTGTATCTGTTTTCAACATTGTGTTCAGTGTCTTCATTTTGGTAGCTTGAAATTGGCCATAAAGGGAATATTTACACTACAGATAATAACAAACATAAATCAGGGCTTTACATGTTTCCCAGAGATCTGCTAATTAAATGTCTTCCTGTCAATAGTCAGAATGAAGATGTTTAGGTAAAGCTACCCATCTGCTAGAGTCTTTGGGAAAGACATTTTTAGTTAGAGAAAATACAAACAGAGAAATATGTATTGAAAACATAAAAGTGTTGAAACACTTTGTCTCAGAAATCTCCCAAGAATTCATCCTAAAGCAATAGCTTAAATGGAAATGAAAAGAAAAAAGCAATAAAATGTTCGCTGTAGTATTGTAACTGAGAAAATTTAAATAGTCGAAATGATCAGCAATTGGATAATACTTAAGTAAATTATGCTGCAATCTCTCAACAAACTGTTATACAGCCATTAAACATAACTATAAAATCTGCAAAAATATGGAAAATACTTATGTTAATTTAAGTGAAAAGCAGAAAATAAAATTATCTGTAGAGTGTGATTACTACTGTATTAGAATCATTCTGATAAAAACAAAGGCTGGAAATTAAAATTTAAGGACAATGTTAATTGTTTTTAGTCCAGAGTAGATAGATACTCAATATGTATCTTAGTTTTCTGCTTGTGTGGTACTGGAGATTAAACACAGAGGTATTCTACTGCTGAGATACAGCCCTAGCCCTATCTTAGTTTTTATTTTTGAAGCAGGTTCTCACTAAATTGGTGAGGCTGGTCTCAAAGTTGTGAACTTTCTTTCTCATCTCAGCTTCTCAAGACCTAGGATTACAGGCCTGTGTTAACACGGACAGCTATTTCTCATTTTTAACTCTGAACATTTTGTCTTCAGCCTTATTTGTGCCATGTAGAATACCAGTAACTGAGGATTCAGAAGCAGTCCTCTTTTTTTGTGGTTGTGCTGGGGACCAAACCCAGGGCCTTGTGCATGCTAAGCAAGCACACTACCACTGAGCTACATTCCTAGCCCCAAGAAGCAGCCATTTTTTATGGGATTATTTTAGGTCACTGGAATAATAGTAGTTCGTTTTTCTTAAAATCTCTTCTGCAAATGTTATTGACATAGTTTAACTAATGGAGAAGTTAGAAAAATAAAAGAGAATAGAAAGTAAAGATGCTTTGGGAAGGTGGAAAGCTATGAAGAAATAGCCAATCAAATTATGCAGCTGCAAATGATCCCCGAGTAAGAAGGAAAAAAAGAGGTAACCAAACGGCTGGGAATTGAGATTTTCTTCGGAATCTCTTTACCAAGCATAGTTTTTGGAAGACTGTAAACCAAAGATACAAAGATAAGAGTGTATAAGCAAGGATGAATGTAAGAAGGAATACAGGGTTGCTAAAGCAGCCTCTGGAGATTGATGTCTACCTTGAGCTGAGATTTACCAAAATACAAAGGACTTTCTAGGTTGGTTGGCAAGATTGTAGATTATCAAGAAAAATGTAGTCCTACTGGTTAGGCAAGATTATAACTGTGCTGGATGATATCATATGTTAACACTCAAAATCTGGACTGTCTGGCATAGGCTATAGGGAACTGTAGGGAATAAGCCAGTTGAAAATGCATATCCATCCAATGATGTTGGTACTCTGCTGGATACTTTCTCTGATTTCCCTAAATTATTAGGAACATGGAAGCACCTATTTCCAGCCTCTTTTCATCTAGCCAGATTGATGGCATTTTTATCAGAGCTTTAGCTATGTGTGTAGCAATTCTGAACAACTACATGATTATTGTTCACCTTTGAGTAAACTCACATGGGGGAAAGATTAAAAGAATGGGAAACTGGATCTGAATGGATTCGTTCTCCAACATAAATCTTCCTCTTAAAAATCATCCAGTTTGAATACTTATTGGAGTCCACAGTAGTAGTTTTTATATTTGTTCAGAATTTTAAGTTGTAGTCTTGTGGGAGAAATAGGTTCAAGGCCAGCCTCAGCAACATGGTGAGACCCTCAGCAACTTAGACCCTTTTTCAAAATAAAAGATGTGAAACACAAGTTACCAAAGATCACTAAACCATAATTAGGTAACTCGAATACTTCTAAATTTATTAAAGAAAATAGATTTGCTATTTAAACATTTCAAAAAAAAGAGAAAACTTCATGTTCAATCGGCTTATATGATAAATTCCACCAAAATTATAGGGAAATGCGGATTTACACAATCTCTACTAGGAGAAGAGGTACCTAAAGAATATTCCCCAACTCATTTAATTAGGCCTTGACACCAAAACCAGCCAAAGATATTACCAGGAGAGAAAAGTACAGATCAATGTCCATTATGAACATGGGTGGAAAAAACAAAATATTAAGAAATAAAATCCAGCCACATTTAAAAGTGATAATATATCACCACTAAGTGCATTTTACCGGAGGAATGTAAGATCTAGTTGGAAATCAATGAATGCATTTTATCATTGCAATAAAATAATAACAAATATCTCAAAGAACTACTGAAAAAAGCATTTGACAAAACCAGCATCCATTAATAATAAAAACTCTAAGCCAACTAGGAATAAAAAGGAACTTCTGTGATCTGATGATGAGTATCTACAAAAATATAGGAAATAAATAAATTTATTGTCTGTATTTACAAACATAATGGTTATCTATATTTAACCCCCCTAAGAATTTACAAAGAGTTCCTAGAATTAAAAAGTCAATTTTGCAAGTTCATAGAACACAAGGTTAATATGAAAAGTTATTTATATTTTATATATTAGCCATGAACAATTACAAATAGGCATTCAAATAAACTATAATTTCGGTAACATTGAAAACGTGAAAAGTATTTAAATATAAGTATAACAGAAATTGCATAAGTACTATATTTTAAAAACTATAAGGTACTTGTAAAAGAAATCAAAGAAGACCAAAACCAATGGGGAAATGAATAAGCTTATTTATTTTTTTGCTGGTACTGGGGTTCCTGGAAACCCTTCTATCTCTGTGCTATACTCCAAGACCTGTTTTTATACTTTTTTTATTTGGAAACAGGGTCTCTTAAGCCAGCAAGGCTGGCTTCGAACCTGATCCTCCTGTCTCTGCCTCCCAAGCACGGGGATTACAAGTGTGCACCACCACGCCCGGCTAAAAACCTTATTTTTATAAATATAAATTATCCCTAAACTAATCTATAGATTTAGTGAAATTTTACTCAAAAATCCAGAATAATGTTTGCAACTATTTAAAGTTGTTTCTAAATTTCATATGAAAATGTAAAATAATTAGAATCACCATAATAATTTTTAAAAATATAATACATTTGAAACACTTACACTTACAGTAATCAAGGCAGTGAGGTATTGCTAAGGGCAGACACATCAATAGATCAGACTGGAAAGCCTAGAAATAGAATCATGCATATATTGTCAATTAGTTTTTTCTTTATTTTTTGTGTTGCTGGGGAATGCAATTCAGGGGGATTCTACCTCCGAGCTATATCCCAAATCCTATTTTATTATTTTATTTAGAAACAGCATCGCACATAGTTGAAGATGGCCTCATTAATTTCTGAGGCTGGCCTACCAATTACTAGGATTACAAGAGTGCGCCACCATGCCTAGACAATTGATTTTTTGGAGGGAGAAAGAAAGCCTCTGGGTTCAATCCCCCCCACCCCCCCCCCACACACGAAGAATCCTGACACCTCGTGTTTTCTTCTTGTTTCTCTAGATTGCTTTGGCTATTTGAGGTCTATTGTGAAACCAATCTTTACAATATTCAGTGACAGTTCTACAGATTGCATTTTCAATAAATGGTGTTGAAACAATTAGAAATCCATATGCAAAGAAAAGGAATGTTGACACACAATTTTTACAAAAACAAAACAGGAAAATGGTCATAGGTCTATTTGTAAAAAGGACAACAAGAAAAGGATATGTAATCTTGCCACTTTAAAATAGTTCTATAAGTCCTATCTGGGGCAAATAGGCAAGAAAATAATCAAAGCTACCCAAAACATACAGGAAGAAATTAAATTTTCCCTGTTTGCAGACAACATAGTCTTATGTAAAGAAAACCTAAAGATGTCACCTCCCAAAATTAGAACTGATAAACAAGTTCAATAAAGTTTTAATATACAAAAATCAACATACAAAGTCAGTTGTTTAAAGGACACAAAATTTCAGAGACAGAAGTAATATATATATATGGTCTGGGAGTGTAGCCCAGAGGTAGAAGGGTTTCCAGGAACCCCAGTACTACCAAAAATGTAAAATAAATAAAAAATAAAAAATAGGGTTGGGGTGTAAATGGTACTGTTTACTGTTTCCTTTATTTTTTGTGGGATAGTTCATTGTTAATGTATAAAACATAACTGTCTTAATGTCTAAAGTAATACTTTTTACTTACTCATTTAATTGATATTTTTCTGACAAACAGCATGATTTCTGTGTATATGTGTGTGTGTGTGAGAGGGGGGAAGAGAGAGAGAATACATTGTGTAATGGCTAAGTAAAGCTATTTTTTTTTTTTCCGATACTGGATATTGAACTCAGGGGCATTTTTCCTCTGAGATACATCCTCAGCTCTATTTTTTAATTCTTTTTTGAAACAACTAACTTAACCAAGAAGGAAAAATACCTATAACACTGAAAACCATAAGACACTGACGAAAGAAATTGAAGAAGAAATAAATATTTGGAAACCGACTTCGTCAACATTCTCACTGCTGTAATCCAAAAGATTTGATCATCTAAGTTAGAAAAAGGAAGATTTATTTGCTCAGTTTTCTGGAGATTCTGGCTTCGGTCCATGTGAGGCCAGGATCTGAGGCTCACATAGGCCTAAAGCAACAGAGAGAGAGCACGAATTGGGGGCCATATATAATCCACAAGATCACACTCCCAGGAACTCACCTTCTCCAGCCACACTCCACCAGCTGAGGTTACTACCAAGATAAATTTATCTGCTAGATTTATCTATTGATGAGATTACACCCCCCTTAACCAAATCGAATCATCCCTGAACATTAATACATGAGCTATTCAGGGGCCACTCTCAATTGAACCACACCAGAAAGGTACTCTGTGTACATGGATTTAATGAATTACTGTGTGAAATGTCTATAGTACCCAAAGGAATCTATAAATTTAATGCAATCTCTATCAAATTGTCAAATTGTTTGCAGAAATAGAAAAAAATTAATTCTAAAATATGCATGATTCACAACGGACCTCTAATAGCCAAAGCAATCTGGAGAAACAAGAAGAAAGCATGAGGTGCCAGGCTTCTTCTTCCTCTTCCTCTTCGTGTGTGTGTGTGTGCGTGTGTGTGTGTGTGTGTGTGTGTGTGTGTGTGTTAAGGATTGAACTCAGAGGCTTTCTTCTTTCCCCAAGCTATACCCTCAACCCTTTTATTTTTTATTTTGAAACAGGGACTCACTAAGTTGCTGAAGCTGGCTTTGAACCTGTAATTCTCCTATCTCAGCCTCCCAAACACTGGGATTAAAGGTATGTGTCATGACACCCAGCAGCATCACACTTCTTAAATTCAAATATCACAAAACTGTAGTATTCAAAAAAGTATGGTACTAGCATAAAACACACAAATAGATGGAAGAGAATAAAAGCACAGACAAGAACCCAGGTATACTATATAGTGTCTAATCTTTGGCAAGAGGCCAAAAATACATAAGGGTGAAAAGACAGTCTTCAATAACTGTTTCTGGGAAATAGGATATACACATGCAGAAGACTGAAATTGGATACGTATCCTATACCATATAAAATTAACTCAAAATGGATTATAGACTTAGATTTATTTATTATACTTTTATTAGTGCATTGCGATTACACATCATGGTGAAGTTCAATGTGATACAAAGATATCTGCACGCAAATCTTGGTGTACTTCCCTCCACATCCCATCCAGATCCCCCCCTACTTCCTTTCTATACGTGTCTGTAAAATTGATAGTAATACCTTCATATACTGCCAAAGCATTATTTGAACTGTTACTTTTCTCAATCCTCATTTTCCCCTCCCTATCCCTCGCCCCTAAACCTCTTCCATCACTCTATGATGTCTTCATTTATCTAAGGTCTCTTTTTTGCTATTTTCACTCCACCTTCCACATATGAGAGAAAACCTACAACCCTTGACTTTATGAGCTGAGCCTGGCTGATCTCACTTAGTATAATATTTTCTAGATCCATCCATTTTGCTGCAAATGAAGCAAATGATATTCTTTTAGCCAAATTATGGAACCAACCTAGGTGTCATTAACTGATGAATGGATAATAAAATGTGATGTATATACACACAATGGAATTCTACTCAGCCACACTGAGAGCTCATCTTAAGACCCGAAGTCATAAGACTTAGAGGAAAATGTAGAGCAAAAGTTCATTGACTTTGGTCTTGGCAATATGTTTTTAGATATGACACAAAAGTACAGGCAACAAAAAGCAAAATAAGCATATGAGCCTCATTCAAGCTAAAAAGCTTCACCACAACAAAAGAAATAGTGTATAAAATGAAAACCTGCAGTATGGGATGAGGTATCTGATAAGGAGTTAATATACAAAATATGTAGTAACTCATGTAACCTAATAGCTAAAACAAAAAATAAATGTACAAAAAGAATACTACAAAATTCATTTAAAATGAATCATTTCTTTATAATGGAATATATTTAAGCCAATAAAAAAGAAAAATTTTTCCATTTGCAACATTAGGGGTGAATCTAGAGAACATTAGGTCATGTAAAATGATAAGTCATATGCAGAAAGACCAATATCATATAATCTCACTTACATGTAGAATCTAAAAAAGTAGAGCTTATGGATAGGAGCATAGGATAACAGAGGTCTTAAGGCTGGGGCTTGTGATGGTGGAAATAGAAAATTATTTGTTATAAGATGAATGAATTCTGGGGTTCTTATGTATAGTGTTGTGATAATGGTTGACACTGTATTATTTACTTGAAATTTGTTAAGAGTAGATACTGAGCATCCTCAGTATGTGTGTGTCCACATGCCTACAAACACACACAATGATAGCTATGTGTGGTGATGGTTGTATTAATTAATTTGATTGCGGTAGTCATTTCACAACATATGGGTACTTCAAATCATCACAATATACACTTTGAACACATACAATTCTTATTTATCATTTGTACCTCAATAAATCTAGGGGAAAATAATTAAGATGATTCTGGGAACAAATGTTTCTCATAATTGACTGTCATGGATATAGCATATCATTAGACATCTGGCTTTGTAGAATACAAGGGAATGAAATTCAGTCAGACAGACCTGAGACAGAGTTTTTACTTAGCCACTCACCAGCTACATGATTATGGGCTACTTCACTTCTCAAGTCTGAATTTAATGGCCTCATATGTAATGAGTATGCTGATAGAACCTAACTCATAGGCTTTATGGGAGGATTGCATGAGACTGCTTATAAAGGATTTACCACACTGCCTGACACATATGCAACAGGTATACAACAATTTGTAGTTGCTTTTATTATGTACCTTAAAAGTGGATTTGCATGTCAGAGTAGTATACAGAAGGACATACAATTTTTCTTGCACTATCTAAATTATTTTTGCTTGTATATATTTTGTACCCATTTTGCTTTCATGAGGCCCACTGCTCATCCTTTTTATTTACAGAGAGATAAAGACCTCAGTCTTTACTGGGCACAGTTCTTACCTCAGAACCAATTAAAAAGCCCTTTCTTTCTTTGACCTACCTAGATCTATTTTTCTTCTGTCATTCTCTCTTTATATTCCTCTTTCTCTCTTCCTTTTGTTGCTCCCTTGTCTTTTTCCTCCTTTGTGTTCTTCTTTGATCTAGAAATTTATTGTTATTTTTCTTATTCTTGTTGTTTTATAGGATTTCTTATTTATTTTTTGGTACTGAGGATTGATTGCAGGGTCTCTCTGCCCAAGCTACACTCCCAGGCCATTTTTATTTTTATTTTATTTTATTAATTTTTATGTAGTACCAGGGATAGAACCTCTGAGATACACCTCCAGCCCTAATTTTCATTCTTTATTTGGAAACAGGGTCTCACTGAGTTGCAAAGGGCCTAAGTAGCTGAGGCTGTCTCTGAACTGGGATCCTCCTGTCTCAGCCTCCCAAGTACTAGGATTACAAGTGTGTGCCACCATGCCTGGCTATTTTATTTTATTTTTATTTTGAGAAAGGATCTTGTTAAGGTCTCAAATCTGATCCAGGGTCTTTCAGACCTCAAACTTGTGATCTTCTTGTCTCAGCCTTCCAAGTGTTGTGATTACAAGTGTGGGCCACTGCTCCTGGCTTATAAGACTTCTTTATATATTCCAAATACAAGTCCTTTGAAGATGTATTACTGCAAATATTTTCTTGATATATGATTTGAATTTTCATTTAATAATGGTATTTTTATTAGCTGAAAAATTTAAGCTATATGTATTATTATTTCTCATTTATTTTCTTTTGTGATTAGTGATTTTAAGTCCTATCCAACTAGTGTTTGTCTTCTTTAATATTACAAAGATATCCTCCTATATTTCTAGAAATCTCATGATTTTTGATTTTATTTTATAACTATGATCCATTCACTAGAAACAAAAAAAAGCAGATAATGGAAAAGCTAGAAGAAAATGAGTGTGTTTCCTAAGGACAAGTACTCTTCCAAACCTAGCAGGATCCTGGGTACAGGTAGATGTTCAACACATGAATTAGTGAATTTATGAATGTGTTTATATAGTAATGGATATATTATAGAAACAGATATTGACATGGCTGTTAATGTGAGACAAACTGGTAAACTTCATATTTCTAATATTTATAGCACTTATTTTTCCATTAAAGTACATTTTGTATTTTGCATAGCTTATTGAGACCACATTTACATGATGACTCTCTCCAGGTAAGATTTTAGGGATAAGTAAATATAGATTTACTACAAATCCATATTTATGTAAGACTTCTTGTTTTTCTGGTTTTCCCATGAGTATGAGAAGCACAGTAAAAAGTTTCGAGATGCCTCTGGTGAAATGGATGTGAATATGTTAATTGATGTACTTTAGGTAGAATAGAAGTAATAGTTCTCAACTCTGGATTTATATTTGAAACACATGTAGACTGTTTAAAAATGTCAACCCCATCATCCAGCTATAAAGTGTCTAATTTGATGTAATATAAACTTATATTCTCTATAATGTCTTCTAGCCCAAAGTGTTTATCTTGAGCCCATAAAAATATTTATAAATAAATTCCAGTTTATGAGAAATTTAAGCGATAAAGAAACAAACCAAATCATACCATAAGAAAAAACAACCAGAGAAATCAAAACGCAAAGGTCTACTACAAAAACAAGTACAAAGTATATTTTGGAGATTTTGGTTATAAAGTAAGTTTTATTGAATACTACACAAGATAAAATATTGATATAAAAGGACAGAAAACTTTAATTAAAATAAAATGACAAGATAGCATATTTAACATGTTATTAGGTTTAATAATACATGCTCTCTAACTTTCTGTATTGTCTATTTATTGCTGTCATAAAAAGTATATTTTTGAAGAACTCATTCCAAAAATTGTGTTTTAATTAGTCTGGGATGTGCTCCAGAATTTTATTTCAAAGCATTCTGTGGAATCTACTGGGTAGCCATGGTTTAAAAGGACTTGTTTTTGGTTAACACTTGGCCATGGAAGATAGTTTTTAGAGCCCAGAATACTTGTAATATCAGTACTTGGGAGGCTGAAACAGGAGATTCACAGGTTCAAGACCAGCCTCAGCAACTTAGTGAGACCCTGCTTCAAAACAAAAATAAATAAAAAAGGTCTGGAGGTATAGAATGCCTCTGGGTTGAATCCCCGGTATATTAAAAAAGGAATGATGACATCTGTGTGGTTCATACATTTAAACAAGCAGGAAAAAGTAGGAAATGAGAGCTTTGAGAGGATTAAGAAATGAGTTATTAGAAGTCATTGAGAGTGTTTACAAAAGCTTCACAGAGGACACTTAAATTGCGCCTTGAGGAATGAATAGGAGTTTTCAAGGAATATAATAGAAGTGAGTTTTACTGAACATTACACAAGATAAAATATTGATATAAAAAGAAGAGGAAACTTTAGGAAACTTTTATAATGTATATGCAAAATGAAGCCACTGAAGATTTCTAAGGTGAGTAGTGAAATAACCCAATCTATATTTTAGGCAGATGTTTTTGTCTGCAGAGTGAGACATGTATCTGGAAGTGATGGGAAGGAAGACATGGAGACTAGTTAGAGACCTGTTACAGTGGTCCAGATGAGGGATACTGGAGATCTGGCCTAGGGTAGAGAGGATGGGAAGGGGTGTGAAGGTTGGGAAATTTCCTAGAGAGGATCAACAGGTTTTGTGTATAGAGTAAGGAGGAGACTGAAATGAATTTTTAAATTTTACTTTGGTATTGGGGATTGAGCACAGGGGCACTCTACCACTGACCTACACCATCAATCCTATTTTGGTTTTTATTTTGGAACAGAGTCTTGCTAAGTTGTTGAGGGTTTCTCTAAATTGCTGAGGCTGGTCTCAAACCTGAGATCTTCCTGTCTCAGCCTCTCAGGTACTTCAATTACAGGCATGCACCACCATGCCTAACTTGAAATAATACTTTTTTTTGATGGTACTGGGGTTTCTGGAAGCCCTTCTACCTCCGGGCTACACTCCCAGACCTATTTTTTATATTTTTGAAACAGGGTCTCTTAAGTCAGCGTGGCTGGCTTTGAACCAGCGCGATCCTCCTGTCCCCGCCTCCCAAGCGCGGAGATTACAAGCGTCCGCCACCACACTCTGCAAAATAATACTTTTTTTTTAGCATGGGTGACTACCTGGCTGATGACATCATTAAATGATATAATGGAACAAGAGGAAGAGTTGCTTCTGGAACACATAACTGGAATCTTTCTTTTCTTTTCTTTTCTTTTTAGGTGTTAGGGATTGAACCTAGGGACTTTCTATTTTTGAGCTGTACTCCCAGTCCTATTTAATTTTGGAACAGGTTCTCACTAAGTTGTGGAGGGCCTCACAAAGTTGCTGAGGCTGGCTGTGAACCCCTCACCCTCCTGTCTCAGCTTCCCAAGTGCTGGGATTACAAGTGTGTGCCACCATGCCTAGCTCTGAACATTTTCTTACCTTGCTGAATTTGAAGGATTGCTGGATAATTGGGTTTGAGATAGTGAACAGGAAGTTAATGTCTGGATCTTAGGGAAATAGAGACCATGATCAGGAACAGAGTGAGGTGAGCAACACATTAATCTAGAGCAATAAATTTAAGGGATCGCAAAGTCCTCTGATAATGATGAATTCGTGCAATATATTAAAAAATCAAAATTAATGCAAAAATTTGTGATGAATTAGATTTCAAGCAAAGACATGATCAGCATGACTGATTTTTTCTTTTACTAAAGGCTCCATGGTGTACACTGCTGGGAACGGGATGTACAAAATGAGAAACAAGTGTCTTGTCCTTGTTTTCTTTTGCTCAGCACAGACCTCTTTGGCTAAGCTTCTGGCAAACAAATGAAGTTAGATGAAATAAAGTTTTGGTCTTTGTGTGTGTGTGTGTGTGTGTGTGTGTGTGTGTGTGTGTGTGTGGTACTGGAGATTGAACTCAGGGGTACTCTGTGATTCAGCTACTATCCCAGCCCTTTATTACATTTATTTACTTACTTACTTATTATTTATTTATTTATTTATTTAGAGACAGGGTCTCACTAAGTACCCAGGCTGGACTCAAACCTTGGGATCTTTCTGTCCCAGTAACCCCAAGTACTGGGCTTACAGGTGTGTGCCACCAATAAAGTCTTTTAAGTTTGGAGCAGATACATTTGAACACTCTCCTCACTCACATCAACTCTTGCACTCTAATTTGTAATTAATCACGCTTTACATTACTTAATGTCAATCTGAAAGGGTCCAAATTAGAAGTAAATTTTAAATACCCTCTAGACCTTCCACAGTTCTGAACAAGAGAGACTCCGGTGATTAGCTACATTTTATCAGTGCTTTGACTGCTACTCCTTCAGCTCAGAACCAAACTGCTAATTCTCAACCCAGGCAGTTCACATGGTTATTACCTGCTTCTCACTGGGAGCCGTTTCCATGGCATTTAATTACTTTCCAGCAACAGATTTACATTTCTAAGGAGGGACTAGAATGGCAAAATCTAAGCAGATTTCTTCAAGTGAAATCATAAATGTCTCTAATATTATGATCTGGTAGGTTCAGCAAAGCCCACAGATTCAGTAAAGCCTGACTAGGGAGAGAGTTGAAAGCCTCAAATCAGGGGGAGCATGCAAACCATTTCCACAATTTATGATGGGAAGGGACATCTGGGAAAGAAGTTCTCCCTCTCTTGAAGTGTTTGAGTAAGGATATCCATCCTTATGCAACAGTGAAGGAGAAAAATGGGGAATTCAGGATGCACATAAGTTAGTTTGGACTGGGAATTTTAGTGATGTTTTAATTTTGTTGAATCATGGTATGGAGTTTTTTTCTTTATGTATAACCAAATGCTAAGGACTCACATCCTCTCTGTATTCATGGGATTTCATTTATAAATTTATCATCACCTAGTAGGGAAGAAATAAAAATAAACCGAAGTTTTGTGATATCTTCTCCTCTTCCTCCTCCTCTTGTTCTTCCTCCTCCTCTTTCTCCTCCTCCTCCTCCTCTTCCTTTTCTTCTTTCTTTCTTCTTTGGTATAGAGTATAAACAGACGCCAGGGACATCCTAATTCTGAACTACAACCCCAAGACCTTCTGATTTTTGAAATAGGGTCTGTGTAAGTTTCTGAGTTTGATTTCTAACCTATGATTCTCATTTCTCAGCCTCCCAAGTACTGGAATTTATAGGCTGCCTTGTAATTCTTATAAATATTGAAAGTAAGGATTTATTGTTATAAGTAAATTTAGCTCAGCAAGTATTTATGAGCACAGTCTCTGTCTGTATATAGCTAGTTACAGCCTCTCGATAGTTATGTACTGGCATATTGATATACCTTTAATAGGTTACAGATATGCCAATATTTCCATCCACTCAGTCCCAGAGTAACCAGGCAAAGCTCAGGGTAGCTAGAGTCCCCATATAGCTACCTGTAGGTTATAGCAATCTCATCTCTTTTATTCAAGATGCCTTTGAAAACATTTCTCAAATCTTTCAAGTATATATGTCATCTGTGAATACAGTTTTACTTCTTTCCAATCTGTGTGCCTATTCTTTTACTTGCTGTATTAATCTGCTCAGGCTGCAATAACAAATTACCGTAGACTGAGTGATTTAAATGACAGAAATTTATTTTCTCATAGTTCTAGAGACTGCAAGTCCCAGATCCAGGTCTGGTAGGGTTTAATTTCTGGTAAACTTTCTCTTCTTGCCTTGTGGATAGACACTTATCTCTATGTCCTTGCATGACCTTTCCAAGGTGCCTGCTGAGAGAGATAAGAGACAGAGAGAAATGTCTCTTGTAACTCTTCTTAGAAGAACACTAATCTTATTAGATCAAATCACCATCATACAACACCATCAACATTAACTACTTCCTTAGAGGCTCCATCTCCAGTTACAGATACACTGCAGGTTACAGCTTCAGCATACGAATTTTGGGAGACACAATCCACACCAATTTTACTAGGTAGAATTTCCAGTTTACCATTGAATAAGAATAGTGACAAAAACATCCTTGTCTTACTCCTGATCTTACATAGAAAATATTGTCCTTTATCATTATATGTAATGTTACTAGTAGATTTTTTTAGTTGCTATTGTCATGTTGATGAATTTTCTTATTTTTCTAGTCTGAAGAGTTTTTAATCATTGATGAATATTGAATTTTGACAAGGCTTTCTATTTATTGAGGTTAATTTCATGTTTTATGAGATCATTTTTGGGTTTTAAAATGTTAATATGGTGAATTGCATTGATTGATTTTTTAATATTAAACAAACCTTACTTTACTGAGATATACCACACTTGCTTATTGTATATTACCCTTTTGATATGTAATTGAACTCAATATATGTGTATGTAATTTTTATTTTTTCCTACAATTACTAGTGCATATAAATTGTGCAAAATGATGAGATTCTTTTGATATTTTCATACATATATATATCTATCTATCTATATATATATATAATGTACTTTGGTAGTATCCATCCTCCATATTACTATATTTTACCCCCTATTCCCTATGGTTCTGGATCCCTTCCGTAATATTTTCTCTACTGCTTTCATGACATCTTTTTTTTTTCTAGATTCCACACATGAGAGAATACACATGATTCTTGTCTTTCTGACACTGGCTTATTTTGCTTAACATTATGATTTACAGTTCAGCCCATTTCATGTAAATGACATGACAGTACTTCTTTGGGGATGAAATATATATATATATATATATATATATATATATATATATATATATATATATATATATATCCGCTGATGGGCATTACAGGCTAACTTCATAACTTGGTTATGAATAAACTTCATATTTATTGTGAATAGTGCCACAATAAATATGGGTATGCTGGTTTCTCCATACAATGCCGATTTTGATTCCTTTGAGTAAACTACCTGGATCATATTACAGTTTTATTTTTGTTTTTGAGGAAACTACAACATCATTCCCATAATGGCTGTACTGGTTTCCATTCTTATCAATAGTGTATAAGAGAACCTTATTCCCTGCATCCTTGACAGCATTTGTTAGTTTTTGTTTTCATGATAATAGACATTTTGACTGGGGTGAGGTGGAAACTTGATGTAGCTTTGATTTAAGGTCCTTCCTTCCTTCATTCATTCTGAGTTGATTTTTGTACAGGGTGAGAGATAGGGAAGATAGGGAACTAATTTCAATCTTCTATATGCAGAAATTTTTCCAGCACTATTTTCTCCAGTGGTATGCTTTGCTCCTTGGTTGAGGATTGGTGGGATATATATTGATATATGTACAATCAATCCCTAGTACAAAAAAGTTATGCAAATCAATATATATATATATATATATATATATATATATATATATATGTATTCCTGTTTTCTCTATTCCATTCATTTCATCCACCTATTTTTATGCCAGTACCTTGGTGTTTTTCTTACAATTGCTCTGAAGTATATTTTGAAATTGGGTATTGTAATACTGCCAACATTATTCTCTTCACTCAGAATTGCTTTGGCTACTTGGGGTCTTCTGTGTTTCCATATGAAATTCAGGACTTTTTTTTCTGTAAAAAATGTCACGGACCTTTTGATGGGCATTAAAATAAACCTGTGTATTTCTTTAGATGTTTTGACAATTTCAACAGTACTACAATCTCCAAAATAAATACTCGATGTATTTCATCTTTTAGTGTCTTTAATTTATTCCTTTGCTATTTTATAAGTTTCATTGTGGAAGTCTTTCACATTTTTGGTTAGGCTTATTCCAAGATATTTTATTTTTAAGATTATGTAAATAAATGTTTTCTTGATTTCTTTCTCAGAAAATTCATTGTTGGTGTATTGGAAAGCTAGTAATTTTTTAAAATTTATTTTTTATCTTTCTACTTTGATGGATATGTTTATCATTTTTAAGAATCTTTTGGTGGCCACTTTGTTTTCTAAGGTATAGAATCATACCATCTGCAAATGGTGATAATTTTACTGTTTTCTTTCCCATTTGCATTCCTTTTTAACTTTTCTCTTGCCTGATTTCTCTTGGTTAAGTTTTTCAGTAGTATAGTAGTGGTGAGAGTTGCCACTCATGTCTCCTTTCTGATTTTAGAAGAAATACTTTGAGAATTTTCCCATTTAATATGATGTTAAAATTGAATTTGTCATATATAGTATACTTTGTGTTGAGGTATAATCCTTTATAATTATTTTATTTGTGGCTTTTATCATGAAGTGATATTGGGTTATATCAAATAATATTTTGCATCTATTAAGATGTTTATGTGTTTTCCTTAATTCAATTTATGTGATTTATTACATTTATTGATTTGCACATCTTTTGTTGTACTAGGGATTGAATCCAAGGATGTTCTATCTCTAGGCTATACTTCAAGCCATATATTTTATTTTGAAACAGGGTATTGCATAAGTTTCTGAGGGTCTTGCTAAGTTGCTGAAGCTGGCTTACAACCTGAGATTCTCCTGTCTCAGCATCGCAAGTGCTGGGATTAAAGGTTTATACCACCTCACCTGGCTCTGAGTTTTATATCTTTTTTTTTGTATTTCCCTTTTTTACATTTTAAGTTATATTTATTTATTTATTTACTTATTTATTCTATATAGTCTTATTGGCGCATCATAATATCACATCATATTGGAGTTTAGAGTGATGTACATGAACACGGCACTTTGTGGGTTTCTTTTTACAATCCATCTTGCTTTCTCCTCCTCCCTCCCCTTACATGTTAGTGATATTGGTAGTGATACCTTCATAAATGAACATAGCTTGATTTGCATATCTTGATCCAAAGTTACATTCCTGGAATGCAACCAATTTAATCATAGTGTGTGATATTTTAAATGTAAAGATAAATTTGATTTCCTTTATTGAGTATTTTATTGAGGAGTTTTGCTTCCATGTTCATCAAGGACAGTGGTCTATTGTTTCTTTTATTCCCCCCTTTTGGTAAAAAGATTTTGGTAATAGAGCAATACTAGCTTTGTAGAACGAGTTTGGAAGAATTACTCTCTCTCTCTCTCTCTCTCTCTCTCTCTCTCTCTCTCTCTCTCTCTCTCTCTCTCTCTTTTGAGGGTCTGGGGATGGAACCCAGAGGCATTTGACCTCCGAGCTACAACCCCTGCCCTATTTTTTATTCTTTATTTTGAAACAGGGTCTCACTGAGTTGCAGAGGGCCTCACTAAGTAGCTGAGGCTGTCCGTGAACCACAATCCTACGGTCTCAGCCTCCAAATGCTGGGATTACAAGCGTGTGCCACCACGCCCTGCTGAATTACTTCCATTTCTATTTTATGGAATATTTGAGGAGCATTAGTATTAGTTCTTTAAAGTCTGGTAAAATTTAGCAGTGAATCTGTCTGGTCCTGGATATTTTTTTTGTTGTTGTTGGAAGCTTATTACTGCTTAAATCACAATGCCCAGTGTTGAGCTATGTAGGTCATATATATGTATGTCTGCTTGGTTAAATTTTGGTAGGTCATGTATTTCTATACATGTTTCTTTTTATCTAGATTTTCCAAAATATTAGCATACAATTTTTCAAAATATTTCCTAATGGATCTTATGGATTTCAGTGGCATCTCCATTAATATCTTTTTTGCCTCTTAATTTTCATCATTCATTCATTCACTCATTTTTTTCTTTTCTTCTATCTTTCTTTCTTTTGGTTAATTTGGCTAAAGGATTATCAATTTTGCTTATCTTTTAGAGAAATAACTCTATGTTTCATTGATTAATTGTATTGTTCTTTAGTCTCTATTTCATGGATTTCAGTTCTGATGTTTATTATTTCTTTTTTTTCCTCCTGGTTTTGAAATTGATTTGTTCCTGTTTTTCTAAGGCCTTGAGATGAATCACAAAATTATTTGAGATCTCTATTTTTTCTAATATAGGCACTTATAGCTATAAAATTTCCTATCATAACTGCTTCACAGTATCCCATAGGTTCCTGTAGGTTGCATTTTCATTTTCACTTGATTCTAAGCATATTTATATTTTCCCCTGATTTCTTTAATGAACTACTCCTTCAAAAATGTATTGTTCAATCTCTATGTGTTTGTATATTTTCTGTTTCTACTTGCTGATGACTTCTAGTTTCATTATGCTATATTTTGATAAGATAGAAGAAATTATGTCAAATTTTGTATTTGTTAAAATTTGATTTATGGCTTAAAATGTGATCTGTTTTTGAAGAAAACTCCATGTGCTGATAAAATGTGTATTCTGTAGCTGTTGGATGAAGTATTCTATAGATTGTTCAAGTCCATTTTATCTGTAGTGTAATTTAACTTTGATATTTCTTTGTTGATATTTTCTGTTTGGAAGTACAATCTATTGGTGAGAGTTTGGTACTAAAGTCACCTACTATTATTGTATTGGGGCCTATCTCCCTCATGGAATTTTATGTGGGAAAGTTATTTTCTGGTCATGCCTATTTGGGGTTCTAAATTCCTTCTGTACCTGGATGTCCATATCTATCTCCGAGATTTGGGAATTCTACTATTATTTCAAAGAATAAATTTTCTATGACATTACCTTGGCTCCTTCATCTAAACCAATTATTTGTGGGCTTGGTCTCTTAAGTCCCATCAAACCTGTATATTTTCTGTGTGTGTATACCTATACATACATACATATATATATATATATATATATATATATATATATATATATACATATATATGCAATTTCTACATATATACATATATTTATTCATATATAAATTTAAGTTATACATATAATTATAAATTATATACTTATCTATAATTTCTACACATAAATGCATACATATATATATATATATGTAATTTTTAACTTTGAATCATACCACTAGTCCTTTTTAAATTTTTTAAAATTTTTACATGAAAATATACAAAAATTTTTGAAACAAGGTTTAAGTTACTGCATGCTGGACTCAAACCTGTGATTCTTCTGTCTCAGCTTCCCAAGTACTAGGATTATTTACTGTCTGATACTTTTTCTTTATTACTGTCTGAATGCGATAATCATCAACCTTTTCTTTTAACCTTCATTTTTTTTTCACTAGATCCTGTCAATTAGTTTGGTCTTCAATTGATTTTTTAATTTAAATTACTGGGCTTTTTACTTCTAAGATTTCTTTTTGGTCCTTTCTTCTTTAGAATCTCTATCCCTTCATTGCATTGCTCTTTACTATCATATATTATCTTAATTAATCCATTTGCTTATTTGTATTTTTTAAATCATTGTTCATTTTTACAAATCAACCTTTAAATTTTTTTCTTGGTGCATTGTAGTCATACATCTTAATGGAGTACAAGATGGTAGAAACATACATGCACACATCACTCATTTAGCCTTTCCCCAATTCCCACCCTATTCCCTCCCTGTCTCTTCTTCTCATGTTTGGCTTACTGATTGACTTTGCTATGTTTGTGAATATATATCATGTACATTGGAGGACTTTCCTCTTCCCCTCTCCCATCCCTCTCAGTCTAGTATCTCATCTATTTGATTTCTTTGGATTTAATTACTGAAGTTGTTACATTGCTTTTATATAATTTTTGTTTTTCTATGTTAAGATTTGTGCATTGTTGGGATAGATATCACTTCTATTTTTATGTGACTCTTTGAGCAGACCTCTCTTGAAGATTCAAGCTCCAATAACACAAAGACAGAAAAACAAAATTCATGGTAACAACAAAACACAAAGACAAATCAGACGAATAAATATGGTAAAGATGGACTGGGTGTGATGGGACACACTGTATTCCAATACTTGGGAAGCTGAGACAGGAGGATCACAGGTTTGAGGCCAGCCTTGGTAGCTTAGTGAGAGACCATGTTTCAAAAAATAAAAAATAAAAAGGGCTGAAGGTGTAGATCAGTGATAGAATGTCCTGGGTTCAATCCCCAGTACTAACCCTCCAGAAAACCCAAATAAAACAAAAAAAGAATAGAAAAAATAATATAGAATTAATTAAATATTAAAAATAAAGATAAAAGTAATAACAATAGAATAACAAAAAGGGGGCAGGAAGTAAGATATAAAGAAAGGAAAGAAGGTTAAAAAGAGGAGGGGGGAGAGAAAGAAAGAGAGAGCGAGCAGTTAGAGTAAACAGTCCAAATAAAGAGCAATTAGAGCAAAAGTCCAAAAAATAAGTAAATAAAATCAGATTAGAAGAAACAAGGAAAGAAAAAGAAAAATGAGTCTATCAAATTCTTCTTTACCTCAGTGATTGGATGGGAGAAGCTTCTTTCCAAGTAGTCTTAATAATAGAATCTACCAGGTGTGAGAGTTAGTGAGTTGCAGCTAGGTCCTGTTATAATTTTTCTGTGTTCCCACCATAAAGGTCAGTGCTGTTTGTAGGCTAAGTCCTGTCCTGTATTGCTTCCTAGTCCAAGCTGGTTAATGGTGTGTTGTCTGTAGCAGGGCTGCATTCACTTCAGTGGCTTTTTAAAAATGTGTACCCAGAGCTGTTGTTAGCCAAATCAGCTTCAGGACACATGGGCCAGGCAGTTATGCACTGTCTACAGAGGCCCCCAGTTTGTATACCTAGAGCTGTGTCAAATGTCCAACCTGAGGCTTATCCATAAATGCACTGGAGAGTGGGAGAAGGTAATAGAACACTGAGTTCTGCATTGGACCTAGGCAGTCCCAAGAACTAAGCAGTCTACAGACCTCCTTCTCTGTGCTCTCAGACCCAGTTCCACAGGAAACACACTTGAGGGGTCTGGTTCTTCACCCCAGAGGGTGGCTGACCACAGTTCTATACACAGCTGGATTTTCTCACTGCTTAAACTTCCCAGTGGGTCTAAAACTGACCTTTTCTCTCTCCATGAATATCTTGCATGGTTCTCTCCTCCTACCCAGCCACAAGGTATCACTGGAGACCTTGAATTGATTTAGGATAGACTAAATAGAAGAAATATATAGAAAGGAAAGAAAAAGGGAGAACATGGAAAAAGTAAATTTAATATAAAATCCTATGACAAAATTCTCCAATACCATATATATGCTCCCCAGCCAGCTCCCAACTTAGTTCAGGTATCTGGAGAATTTACAAGTCTTTCCCAATTATCCTGGCATTGTTGATTATCCTCAAAGTGATAATGTATTGATCAGACAAGAGAGACCACAAAAGATCCAGAAAGGTGGCTGGAAATGCATTCACTTACAAAAAACCTTGAACTGCTATTTATCCAAATTAGAAATATTTATTCAGGAGATATCTATTGGTCAGAGGACAGAGATCACAAGAAACAGTAATCTTCTTCAGCAGGATTGAATAGTTTAAACAAAATGGACAACTGCTGATAAAATAGTGAAGGCCTGATCAGGGCCTGAAAGATGATTGAAACCCCTTAAATTATCCTGTGTTTACCAGGTAGATGTCATCCTCACATACATCCATCTACCCAAACCTCATGAAAGTCTTCTATAAATGAAAAGCTATGTACCCCCAAATACATCTCTCTCACCCTGAAGATGGCCCACATACATCCCTGAATATGTATTTCTTGTTTCCTAAAATAAGTATGACTGGCTTATGGTAAAATTCTTTTCTGTCATGTAAGCCAAAGACCCTCACTGGTTCTTAGTTATGTTGTCCTCTCTCCTATCTTGAGAACTGCTTTAGACTCTTCAGAGAATCAACTCTTCCCTCATGACAAAACTGTGTTTGTTTGGATTTTATGATACACCCAGTGTTTCAGCTCCAAACTACAGGCCCTCTCTTAAGATGGCTTCCCTAGTTATATATGTTGAGCGCTGCAATGGATTTATTTTTCAAAGTTCACCTGCCATGCAGGAATCCACTTCAGCCCAAATCTCCATACTAGATTTAAAGCTTGCAAGAAACATGAGTTTCTCATGGAGCTAGTACTGCTGGTTCTGTTATCTTTATGGCTGCTTATGCTCTCTAGGCTTAATTTATTTTTGTATGGTTGAGTTTCCCTCCTGCTGGGAAGGCAGAGTTGGGGTTGTTAATTGCATATTATTTTTCTCTCAGTTGCTTTTCTGCTTCTTACACTCTTTAACTTTCCTGTAGACACTTTATTCCTGGAGTGCTATCATACAAAGAATACTTCTATTCTGCCATCTTACTCAGAAATCACTTACAAGTATCTTATTAATGGACTTTTAAGAATTTTTTGCATCATGGTACATGTGATATACACATGTAGTTTTCCTTTCCTGTTAAATCTTTTTCTGGTTCAGGTTTCAGGATAATGTTGGCCTCATAAAATGGGATGGGAAAGCTTGTTCTCCTTTATTTTATCAAAGAGGGTTGCTACTATTTATTTCAATAAACATTTGAGAGAATTCACTAGCAGTGCAATCTAGGTTTCAAATTTTCCTTCTGAAAAGACATTTAATTACACATTCAATTTCTTTAACAGCAACAGAGCAATTCAGAATTTCTGTTTATCTTAAAGCAGAGTTGTTTCCCCCAATGATTTTCTACATTTCATCTATATTGTTGAATGTATTAGCATTAAATTTTTGATAATGTTCCTGTATTACTGTATACATTTTCTAAGATTTGTTTGGATATTATTTGTTTTAATGTTGGATATCGATAATTTGTTTGTAGGCTATTTTAACTTGTCTATCTAGATAGAGACATTCATTTGATTGATCTTTCTAAAACCAGTTTTATTGCTTTCTCTGCTGTGGGCTAGTCCCTCCTTTTTATTTTTGGTAAGTGGGATTGAAATCAGGAACTTTATACTTCTGAGCTACAATACTATTCCTCTCTTTTATTTGGAAATAGAGACTCTGTAAGTTGCTGAGGCTGGCCTTGAACCTGTACTCCTCTTGTCTCAGCCTCCCAAGTACTGGGATTACAGGAGTGCATCAGTGAACATCACAAATTAGTGCAACCACTTTGGAAAACAGTATGGAGAATCCTCAGAAGAATGGGAACAAATTTACCATTTCATCCAGCAATACCACTTCTGGATATTTACCCAAAAGAAAGGAAACCAAACTAATGCATGTGTATCTATGTTCATAGCTGCACAATTCACCACAGCCAAACTATGGAACCAGCCAAGATGTCCATCAACAGATGAATGGATTACAAAACTGTGGGATATGTACACAATGGAATTTTACTCAGCCATTAAAAAAACACAATTGCAGCATTTACAGGGAAATGGATGGAACTGGAGGACATTATGCTAAGTGAGATTAGTCAGTCATAAAAAATAAGAAAGTGCATGCTTTCCCTAATACACAAAAGCTAAGGAGAAATGGGTCATAGGATGAGCTCAAGAAGAAGGAAAGCCTACAGAGGAGCAAATAAGACAACTTAACTGAGGGGATAGGAGGGGGAAAGAAAGAAACTCTCTAAAGCACATGATGTAATTAAACACTACCACTAAGGCAAGCATGGGAGGGAGGGATTAGGAGGGAGTGGGGACTGGGTGGGGGCTGGCTGGGTGATGTGTGCATTTATGTCTACTCAAGTTTTTTTTTTACCCCATTATGATGTATAAATACAATGGACCAATAAAATTTTTTAAAAGAAAAAATAAAGAATTTTGGTTCATTTTCTTAATTTTTATTGGTGCATTATAATTCTACATCATAGTGAGATTTATAGTAATACATTAGTACATTCACACAACATCACTTGGTCTGTTTCCTTCTTCACCCCACCCCTGTCTTCTCTCTTCCCCATACATGGTAGTGAGATTCTTAGTGATACATTTATATATACACATAATATTATTTCGTCTGTCCCCTTTCTCACCTCTCCTCCTTCCCTACTTCCTTTCTCTTCTCATCCATGATTATGAGATACATTGCAATATATTCAAATATCATAAAATTTTATTTGCTCTGTTCCTTCCCGTACCTCTCTTTTCCCTCCACTCCTTTTCCCCCCTAATCCCCGTCACTACTTTCTTGGTCTCCTCTTCTTCATCAAGTCCCTTTTATCTCAAGCTTCAATATGAGAGAAAATATGCAGCCCTTGATTTTCTGAGTCTGGTGGATCTCACTTAGCATGATATTCTCTAGTTCCATTTATTTTCCAGAAAGTGACAATTTTGTTGAAGATATGTGCTAGGGATTGAACACAGGTTTATTCTACCTCTGAGCTATATCCCTAGTCCTTTTTTAGTTTTTGAAAGAGGGTCTTGATATCTTTTTGAGCATCTAAGTTGCTGAGGCTGGCCTCAAACCAGAAATTCTCCTGTCTCAGCCTTTCAAAAATAGGATTATAGATTCGTGTCACCATTCTTTACTTTTATTTTTTTTATTTTTTAGTGCTTGTGTTTTCTTTGGTTTTACTTTTCTTCTTTCTTAAACTATAAAGTGTATCATTAATTTGTATTTTTACTTTTTTTTTTGAGGTACCAGGGATGGAACCCAAGGGCATTCTACCTCCAAGCTACACCCCAGTCCTATTTTTTGTCTTTTTATTTATTTTATTTTTATTTATCTTTTGGTACTAGGGGTAGAACCCAGGGCCTTTTTCTACCTCCAGGCTATACTTCCAGACCCATTTTATACTTTATTTGGAAACAGGGTCTCACTAAGTTGCTGAGAGCCTCACTAAGTAACTGAGTCTGGCTTCGAACCTGTGCGATCCTCCTGTCTCAGCCTCTCAAGTGCTGGGATTACAAGCATGGGCCACCATGCCCAGCATGTCTTTTTATATTTTGAAAGAGGGTCTCACTGAATTGTGAAGCTAAGTAGCTGAGGCTGCCGGCAAACTGCGATCCTCTGTTTCTGCCTTCCGAATGCTGGGATTACAAGCCTGTGCTACTATGCCTGACATTTCTGTTTTTACTTATATGTACATGCCCAACATTTGTGTTTTTACTTATATGTACACGCTTATGTAAAGCACTAAAATTAAATTTCCCTTTGGGAAGTGATATATCCCATAATATTTGATTTGGTGTGTTTTCATTTTCCTTTACTTAATATTTATCAATTTTTCTTGCAACTTTTTGGTTTTTGACATAGATTGTCTATAATCATGGTGTTTAATTTCCACATATTTGTTGATTTTCACATATTTTTCTTTTATTGACATATTTACTTACATTATTGTCACAAAACCTACTATGTATTTCCAACTTTTTAATTTTATTACTACTTATGACCCAAAATATGGCCTATGTTTGTGAATAGTCCATGTGAAGTTGAATAGAATCTGTAGTCTGCTTTTTATTTTTTTATTTTTTTGGTGGTACTGGGGGTGGAACCCAGAGGCTTTCTACCTCCAGGCTATACTCCCAGAACTTTTTTTAAAATTTTATTTGGAAACAGGGTCTCACTAAGTTGCTGAGAGCCTCTCTAAGTAGCTGAGGCTGGCTTTGAACCTGTGTTATGCTCCTGTCTCAGCCTCCCAAGCGCAGAGATTACAAGCGTGCGCTGCCACACCCGGCTTGTAGTCTGCTTTTTAATATCAAGTTTCTCTTGGTCAATGGTCTTGGCCAGCTCTGTATTATTATTTATTCTATTAACTTTTTTTGTCAATTATTAATGTAGAAGCACCGAAATCTCCAACTATCATTACTTGGTTTGTATGCATGTTTGATTTATGTATGTGAAACTCTTTAGATGGGCGCAAACATTTAACATTAATATATATTATTGATTAGTTAACTGCTTTCTCATTTTATTTTGTGTGGTACTAGGGGTGGAACCCAGGGGCTTTTCTACCTCTGAGCTATACTCCCAGACCTATTTTATTTTGAAACAGGGTCTCACTAAGTAGCTGAGAGCCTCACTAAGTAGCTGAGGCTGGCTTTGAACCTGTATGATCCTCCTGTCTCATTCTCCCAAGTACTAGGATTACAAGCCTGCACTACCACACCCATCTTACTTTCTCATTTTAAAGGTCCCTCTTAGCCAGGAATGCGTGAGCACATTTGTAATCCCAGAATTTGGGAGGCTGAGACAGGAGGATCACAGTTTGCAGACAGCTTCAACTACCTAGTGAGGCCCTTTGCAACTCAGCGAGACCCTGTTTCAAAATAAAGAATAAAAAAAAAAAAGAGGCTGGGAGTATAGCTCAGAGGTAGAATGCCCCTGGGTTCCATCCTCAGTACTGCAAAAAAGTCCCTCTTTACCTCAGTAATATTTCCTTTTCTGTTCTATATTACAATTTTGGGCATTAATATAAATATCTCTCTCTCTCTCTCTCTCTCTCTCTCTCTCTCTCTCTCTCTCTCTCTCTCTCTTTCTCCTCCTCCCCCTGTCTCCTGTCTCTTTTCTGCTGGGGATTGAACCCAGGGCTGTGTGAATTCTAGGCACTAGACATGTAGTTTACCACTCAGGTATGTAGATAACATGATTAGGATTTTCAAGGTACATCCTTTTGAAAAGTATTTATTTACTTTTGATGTGTGAGGAATTGAAACCCAGGCCTCACATATGTTAGGCTAGCACTCTACTACTGAGTTGTATACCCAGATCGTTAATTCATTTAAATTAATATTTACAAATGGTATAAGAAACAGGTCCATATTCATTATTTGAGCATATGAATATACAATTGCCTCAGTGCTGTTTGCTGAAGAAAGTATTCTTTTTTAATTTAATGGTTTTGAT
This sequence comes from Muscardinus avellanarius, assembly GCF_963383645.1. Lineage (NCBI taxonomy): Eukaryota > Metazoa > Chordata > Mammalia > Rodentia > Gliridae > Muscardinus > Muscardinus avellanarius. The sequence goes on from NC_137792.1 coordinate 105,296,896, forward strand.
ACCCTTATCAAATCAATTGATCACATTACATGTAGATTTATCCAAGCATGGTAGTACATGCCTATAATCTCAGTAATTGGAAGCCTATGACAGAATGATTTCAGTTTTATGGCCAGCATGTGATAACTTAGTGAGACCCTGTCTCAAAGTAAAAAGTAAAAAGGGCTGGGACGTAGCTCAATGTTAGAATGTCCCTGGGTTCAATCTACAGTACCATAAAAATACATATATGGATTATTTCTGGAATCTTGATTCCATTCCGTTGATCTACATTTCTATTTTTATACCTGATCCACACTCCTTTGCTTGCTGTAGCATTGCAGTACATATTGAAATCAGAAAATGTTAGTTCTCAAACTTTTTTTCGAGATTGTTTTGCTACTTGAGGCTCTTGAAATTCCATGACTGTGGATTTGATTTTCCATTTTTTCAATAAAAATATTTTTCATTTCATTTTTAATAGACTTTAATTCTTTGGATAGCTTTAGATTTATAGAAAAAAGGTGGAAACAACAGAGAGTTTGCACATGTCCCCTTACCTCACACCTTAATTTTTACTAATACATTATTGACATTTTGCATTAATAAAATATATTGTTATAATTTATGATGCATAGCTATTTTTAATTTTTATTGGTGCATTATATTCATACATCATATTGGGGTAAAAAACTTGTGTGTACATACATGTACACATCACCGATTTAACCCCTACCCAATTCCCACCCTATTCCCTCCCCACCTCTCCTTCCCTTACTTGGCTTAGTGGTTGACTTCGCTATGTGTAAGTACGTTGCATGTTTTAGAGAATCTCCTTCTTCCCCCCTCATAGCTGCACAATTCACCATAGCCAAACTGTGGAACCAGCCAAGATGTCCATCAACAGATGAATGGATTACAAGACTGTGGGATATGTACACAATGGAATTTTACTCAGCCATAAAAAAACTCAATTACATCATTTACAGGGAAATTGATGGAACTGGAGGACATTATGCTAAGTGAGATTAATCAGTCACAAAAATAAGAAATCAGATACTTTCCCTAATATGTGAAAGCTAAGGAGATATGATGCATTACTATTGATGCATTCATTAACATTGATACACCACTATTAGCTAAAGTCCATGGTTTATTTTAGAGTCACTTGGTGATATACATTCTAAAAATTTTGAAAAACACATAGTGACATATATCCATTATAAAAGTATTAGAATATTTTCAGTGCCATAAATATTCTGTGTTTTGTGTATTCATCTTTGATATTTTTACTATTTCAATTTTGACTTTTTCATAATATTTGAGTCATCCAGTATGCAGTTTTTCTGATTGGTTTATTTTACTGGGCAGCATTCATTTATGTCTGCTCTATGTCTTTTCATGGCTTGATAACTTATTTCTTTTTATTGGTTAATAGTGTTTCAATGTGTGATTCTACTACACATTGTCTATTGAAGAATATCTGAAATTATGGATGAAGCTACTATAAGCATACATGTGCTTATTTTATGTATACATAAGTTTTTACCTCATTTGGTTAAAATGTTGATGAGTATTATTTCTGTGTTGTGAAGTAAAAGTTTGTGTAGTTTTGTAAGAAAGTACCAAATTGAGTGGTTGCACTCTCATCACAATGAATGACAGTCCTTGTTGCTCATATGTGGTAGGGTTTGGTGTCATTAATTTTTTGACTTCAGTAATATTAATAGATGTGTAATGGTATGTAATTATTATTTTAATTGCAATTTTAAGGACATGCACCAATGGAGCGTTATATGCAAATTTGTTACTTATATATCTCTATGTTAACATTAATATTTAGACATTTTGCCTGATTTATGATTAGGTTGTTTTTATAGATATTATTGAGTTTGAGGAGTCATTTATATTTTAAAGATTATTTCTTTATTGGGAATAATTTTGCAAAGGTTTTATCCCTACCTGTGAAATATTGTGTAAGTTTTAATATTGTGTAAGTTTAACATTGTGTAAGTGGTACACTTCAGATAAATGAAGTTTTTAATTTTAATTATGTCCAAATAATTTTTATTGGGATTTTAATTGGGATTGCATTGAATCATCAGTTTGAGTTTTGCCAGAGATTGCATTGAATCTGTAGATCAATTTTCGATATATAACAACCTTAATAATATTATCTTCTCATTAATGAATAGATTATTTTTTTCTATTGATGTATGCCTTCTTTAATTTCTTCCAACAATATTTTGTAGTTATATATTTATAGGTCTTGCACCTTGTATGGAGAACTGCATGAGATTTTTCATGCTACTATTGTCTACTAAAACTTTTATAAATATTAACTATATCCAATATAATAGTATTAATAAGTATATTATTACAATATTTAATAATAATTGATATTAATTATGTAATTACTAACATTGACTATAATTAGTTAATATTAATTTAATATCAGTTAACTAATGTCTATTTCAACTAATATTAGAGTTATGAGACCAGGAATTTAATAATAGTTTTTAATATGTTAAAAACTATAATGGTAAAGTAAGGTTATGAGGAAGAACAGATGGGTAATTTAAATTGAGAGATGGAAATTCTAGAAAAGAATAAAAAATAATACTAGAGATCAAAATCATTGAACCAAAAATGAAGAATATCTACGATGAACTCATTAGTAGACTAGATTCTGCTGAATAAAGATCTCTGAGTTTCATGAAATAGTAATAGAAATTTTCAAAACAAATAAAAGAGAAAGGAGATGAAAAAATGAATCAATGCATCTAAGACTTGTGCATCTAAGGCAGATGCACTTGTGCATCTAAGACAATGCATCTAAGGAAGCTACAAAATTACTGTGTGTCATGTGAATTTCTGAAGGAGGAGAAGGAAAGGAAAAGGAAAATTTTTGTAGGATTAATGACCAAGAATTTTCCCACACATTATGTCAGTTACCAAACCACAGATCTGGGAAGTTCAGAAAACCTAAAGCAGGATAAATTCCTGTCTTAATGCATCAGAGTAAATAAACTGGGTAGTTTATAAACAATAGAAACATATTTTTAATGGTTTTGGAGGCTGAAAAGTCCAAGACCAAGCTATATTCAGTGTCTGGTGAAGACCCACTTTCTGAAGTATAGACAATGCCTTCACATATTGGAAGAAGTGAAGGTCTCTACTGAGCCACTCCTCCTCCTCTTCCTCCTCCTCCTCCTGCTCCTCCTACTCCTGCTCCTCCTCCTCCTTTAGTGCTAAAAATTGAATCATGTGGTGTTCAACCAGTAAATTACAGCCTCAACCCTTTGATTTATGACACAGCCTCATTGAATTGTCCAGGCAACCCTTGAACTTGCAATACTCCTGCCTCAGCCTCTCAAGTACTAGGATTATGGTTTAAGATACACCACCTGTCTTGAGCTTCTTTTATATGAGGGCACTTACCTCATTTATGAGAGCTCTGCACGCATGACCTTATTACAACCCCAATACCGCACCTTATAATTTTATTAACTTGCTAGTTAGAATATCAACATAGGAATTTGATGTGGATACAGATATTCAGAAAACAATAATGTTAAAATCATGAAATTTATGTATATCATATTCAAGTTGCAGAAAAGCAAAATAGAGCAAAAATCTTGAAACAAGTCAGAGGAAGGAAACATAATACGTACAGAGAAACAAAGATGAGAATTACATCTTAATTCACCTCAGAAACCATGCAAGGAAAACTAAAGTGGAATGAATGTTCTAATTTGATAAGCCTTTAAACAAGATTGTGTTCCCTCTACATGTTTTGTTGTTTCTATACTTTTAAAATACCATTTTTGTAATGTTTATACTTTTGTCATGTTTGGCCATTGCCCTCTTAGCTTAGGAGACAGCTAATGTTTTATCAAAGCTTTCTTAAATATCCATATTTTTTTTAAAAGTTGCTGGGTGTGGTGGTACACACTTGTATTCCAAATATTTGTTTTTCTTAAGTTTATAGCAGTATTTATTTATTTAATTTTTATTTTTTTATCAGTGGAACCTATTGAGAGTGGTGTACATTTACATTGTGCTTCATGCCCTTCCCCATCCCTTCCCCTTCCCCCAATAGAGAGTGTCCAGGTTAATCATGTTTTTATTTATGCTATTACACATATTCGTATGTAGCTCCTCCATTGAACAACCTCAGCTTTCTTCCTCTCCTATCCTTCTGTTCAAGCTTTGCTGAGATTTCCCCTCCATCATCTGGAATCCCTCTGGTATTACCACTACTTCCTACCTTGGACATATTAGAGAAAACATATGTCCCTTCTCTTTCTGTGCTTGACTAATCTCACTTAACACAATGTTCTCCAGTTCCTCCCATCTTCTTGCAAATGCTATTATTTTATTTTTCCTTATAGCTGAATAAAATTCCATTGTGTGTATTTCCCATAATTTTGCAATCCATTCATCTGTTGATGGAGATCTAGGTTGGTTCCATATTTTGGCTATTACAAACTGTGCTGCTATGAACATGGCTATGCATATGCTAATGTAGTTCTCTGATTTCAACCCCTTTGGAAAGATACCCAGGAGTGAGGCTGAGATAGGAGGATGGCAGATTCCAGGCCAGATTCAAGAACTTCATGATGAGATCTTGTTTCAAAATTTTAAAAAATGAATAAAAGGGCTGGAGATGTAGCTCAGAGGAAGAATTCTCCTGCTTTTAATCCTTAATACTATCACTACACACAAAAAAGCGAATGGAAGGGAAAAATATTTTGCCAGTCCTTGTTAAATGGCTAAGGGGCACCCCTTCAACCTTTAGCCAGGACATTTTGAGTTCTGCCTTAGCTTTCACTTCCTGCTCACATAGCACTTAAAAATTTGCCAGAAGTGAAAATTCTGGATCTTCTCATATTCTCATGATTTCTTGTGTTTTTTTTGAGCATCCATCTAGCTCTGGATATGTGTGTGGCCTTCAAAACTCCCAGGTGATGTATGAGAGGTTTTTAAAAAAAAACATTTCTCCATGTATATATATTTTTTACAACCTCTTCCCACCCAGGCTGTCTATTTTTCTATTTATTGCTTGTCCTGACTCTTATCCCTTGCTCCAGGCTGCTGTGGCTGAGGTTTTACCTTCAAATACTTTCAGTAGATACTGCTTGGTAAACTCTCCAGTTCTAGGAACACTCCAGATTGAATGAAACAAATCAGGCCTTCATGTTGGTACATGAGTGAGTTGCCAGACCAATCAAAACACAAGCTACAGTTCTTTGAGAATCGGTTTATATTTCTCCCCCTGGCACTAGCTATCTGCACTAGTGTTACTTCATCACTCCTGCTGATGTGAGCAGCGGGGGATGGTAAATAGGCAATTTAAAATGCCACAACATCCTCTAACTGCAATGCAGATGCTTCTTTCTTCATTAAGCTTTCCTGTATTTCTAAATTTTTGCCTAGATTCCAGAGTTCTGGAAAATTTGATTATAATGGCTTTTGTCAGAATAGCTGCTTTTGTTTAGTGTCCCACAGCTCCCTACTCTGACAATGTTAGGTGATATCAACACCAAACTCATGTTATTATAAGTTTATTATCTCATTAAACTTTTGTTATAATGGGTCTCAAAATTCTGTGACAGATTGTTGGTCAAGTTGTTTCCATTAAAAAAGAACTGATTTTAAAAACTAATAACTTTGAATTGCCACACACATGAAAACAAATGGTCCACAAAACATTTTCCTTTCCTCCTGAAGGTTTTACGATTCATGGTTATCACTAACCAATCTTTTGCTATTGAACTTAAGTGGCCAATTGAGACAAATAGTTGTTCTTCCACTGCTTGTGAAGACTGGGGTGGCAAGTGTTAGGAGTGATATTTGTTAAGTCTTCTGAATTTTGGGGGCAGATGTGGTGACCTTGTTCAACTCTAGCAGCCTTTTTATCTATTGCTTTGATGATGCCCAGAGAAATTGTCTCCTATCACAAAAAAGCAAAGTGACCCAGAGGATGATAGAGAAGCTCCCAACACACACACAGGCTTGCATAGAATCCTATCAACAATGGCAACATCAGCAGATTTCAAGAATTTAGGACCATCTTTCAGCCTCTTACCAGAACTGTGATCTGTGTTTCAGCTCAGTAAAGCCATTCAGCAGCAGTAAAGCCACAAGCAATGTGAACTGAGTGGCATTCCAGTACAGGGACCTAGCCAGTGCTGATTTGGCCTGGATCCTTCAGGAGAATCATCTGAGAAGTGGAACAAGCTGCTTCCATTGATGATTCACTTTTGCTCTCATTCACAGTGTTGCCACAGATGATCTTGTTTTGATACTGAGGATTGAATTTAGGGGTATTCTACCTCTGAGCTACACCCTCAGCTCTTTATATATCTTTTATTTTTTTGAAGCAGAGTTTTGAGAAGTTTCTGAAAGTCTTGCTACATTACTGAGGCTGGCCTCATATCTGTGATGCTCATGTCTTAGCCTCTCAAGTACTGGGATTACAGGCATCTGCTACTGCACTGGGCTTCACAGTGAACATCTTTGATGGACTTGTTCTTAACATTGAAGACCATGTTGTCTCCAGAAAGAGCTTCACTTGAAGCTTCATGGTGCATTTCAACAGACTTTACTTCAGTTGTGATGATGACTGGAACAAAGCTGATTACCATGATGAGTTTAAGAACAGCACTCTCTACTTGCCCCCCAATTCCAATATCTTAACGATTTATTTCTCTTTTGGCTATAAGGTATCTTGGTGGAATCCATTCTGTTAACACTTCAATTTTTCACACTCAGTGTGTAAGCCAGAAAGGCATACTCATGGGTCTTCCTATTCTTGCAAATACCAACTTCAAATTCATCAACACCAGCAGCAACAATTAGAACAGCATATTCAGCCTGATATTTGCCTATAATTGTGCTTTTGATAAAGTCTCTGTGTCTGGGGGCAACAATGATAGGCATATAATACTTTCTGGCCTCAAATTTCCAAAGGGAGATGTCAATGGTGATACCACACTCACAGTGAGCTTTCAGTTTATCCAGGACCCAGGCATAGTTGAAGGAGCCTTTCCCATCTAAGCAGCCTCATTTTCAAAATTTTCAATGATTATTTTATTGATCCCATGGCATTTGTAGATGAGATGGCTAGTAGTGGTGAACTTGCCGAAATCTATGTGTCCAATGGCAACAAGTTGATGTATTTTTCATTCCTAATTTGGCTTTAATGTAGTGGTAATTTTCATGACTCCTGGCAGCGAACTTTTCGCAAAAAAAGGCTTTTTATAACTATAATGGATACCTAATATTGTTACTTTGTTGTGTCAGAATTTTATTATCTTTTCTTAATGGATATTGAAATTTGTTGTTAGGCAGTTAAGGATCAACATTTATCCATTTGATAGCTTTTTTTTTTAAAGCTGTAAGGGAGGTTAGAGTAATCCTTACTTTAGGGATTGCTTAGCTTTCATGAGTTATCTGGGCTATATACTTGATCTCTTAGCTGGGAAATGAGAACTTTTGCCTGTGATTTACTAGAATTGGAACTTTTCCTATCACTCATTATTTTCAGTACTGGGGGTTGAACCCAAAGGTGTTCTACATCGAAACAACACCCTTGGCCCGTTTTATAGTTTATTTTGAAACAGGTTGTCACCAAGATGCCAAACATCTCTTTAAGTTGCTGAGGCTGACTTTGAACCTGTGATCCTCATAACTCAGCTTCTCAAGTACTAGGATTCCAGATGTGTGCCATCATGCCCAGCTGTTTTAGGACCTTCACAGCTGCTAGGTCCATCTTTGTTGTACTTTACAGGGTGTTACTTTATGAGTTGTGCCATATTAAACAGCAAATACTCAAAAAAAACTCTTATGAAAGTTTCTTGAACTCTTTTATTAACACAATATAAGACTCTTTGGAATTTTATCCCGTAACTTCAATACATTTCAGTCTCTGAACTCTGTTCTTTGTCTTTTGAACTTAATGAAACCTCTAATGGGGATTCCACTATTGTTCCTGTTCAGAAACATTCCACACGGTAAGACGAGGTGATCATGGAGCTCACTTAATATTTTTATTCTGTTTAAAGAATTACAGCACTAAGATGTCTGTTTCCCAGTGATTGAAAATAAAAGTTTTGTATGATTTGCCCAGTATTCTTTTTTTGTTGTTGTTGTACTGGGGATGGAACACAGGGTCATTCTCCCTCCAAGCTACAACCCTGGCCTTATTTTTTATTCTTTATTTTGAAACAGGATCTTACTGAGTTGCAAAGGGCCTCACTAAGTAGCTGAGGCTGTCCTCTAACCAAGATCCTCCTGTCTCAACCTCCCAGATGCTGGGATTACAAGTGTGTGCCACCATGCCCGGCTCTATCCAGTATTCTTGTTGAAGAAGGAAGGCAGTAGGCAGGCATGGTGGCACACACTTGTAGTCCCAGTACTCAGAAAACTGAGATAGGAAGAGTGCAGGTTTGCAGCCATTCTCAGCAACTTAGTAAGGACCTCAACCACTTAATGAGATTCTGTTTCAAAATAAAAAAAATAGAGTAGGATTGGGATTAGGCTCAGAATTAGAGTGCTCCTGAGTTCAATCCCTAGTACCATGAAAATAAAAAAGAAGAGGATAATTTGATCATTGTACTATTGTTATTCAGTCATGACTATAAGCAGTCAGACTTTTGATATAGAAAACAGACAGCAGAGAGCCATTAGTGAAAGAAGTGGCTTTTTTCATTAGTGAAAGAACAGTTACAAGGCTATTGCTAAAATCTAAGAAAAAGCAAGGGTGGTTTATACCAGGGTAAAGGTAGTGGAATTAATAATTTGGAAGAAGTACTATGTAAAGAGCAGTTAAAGGAACTAGATTTAATTCAGCTATAAAAGATGTGGGATGGGACAAAGATAGGTACTCAGAAATCTGATGAATTATTATAAAGAAAAGTAGAATTTTGAGTAGTCCAAAGTATAGAAAGCAATACAGTTCAACTTAATACAATAATAAAATTTGAAAAAGTATAAATAGCATCATCTACTAGAGGTCATGACAAGTCCATTTGTAGAAACAAACTAGAATGAGGGTGAGTGAACATGTTTTCTATGATGATTTAAAATTATTCCTACATTTGTGAGGATATTGGGTTAGAAGACTTCCAAAATTTCTCCCATGTGTAAGGTTTTCTCCTTAGAATCAAGTTGCTTACATTGGATTCCTATAGCTATAATTCTTCATTTTATTATTATTAACTCTGCTTGCTCTTTTTTTGAAAAGAATGTTTACAAAGATGAATGTTTGTACCTTTCTTTCAGAGGAAAGTAGAAGATAAAGGATAAAATAAATAACCTTTATAGAATACCTATTATGTACTCTATGAAAATATTGTCTCATAAAATGAAACAACCCTATGAGAATAATGTGTTCATTTTTATTTTACAGATGAGAAATTAAATGAGGTTGCCCAATTTATCAAATATCACATAACTAGTAAATCATAGAACTGGGTTTAGACTTACATATTTAACCACTAATGCATAATGTCTATTCATAGCGGAACAAGGCTCACATACCTAAAGTCTGGGCAGATTGGAAAAATGGACACTCTAATCCTTGATTCAGTGAACACTTACATAATAAGACATAAACCCAGGGTAACTTTGATTTAGAGATAATAGAAGGTGAAGTTGTTGCTATAACATACTTAAAACTCCTGTCTTCTAAAAGAAAATATAAGCAGGAGGGTTACCAGAGAGCAGAACACTGAGAACAAATATCATGGTATAAATTATGTGAGAGGAACTGTGGAAACACTTATTTCCAACAATAGGTAGGCACTTTATGTCCTATTTTTATTGCATTTTGACAAACTCTTCCCATTGTGTAAACTTCAAAAGTATTCCCATTTGCAAGCCAATCATTTTACCTGCCATACCATGATTATTTACTTTCTTTTTACATATACTTTTTTGGTACATTGTAATCTCACATCTTAATGTAGTTTGTAGTGATACTGGCATACATGGACACAGCACTCTGTGACTATTTACTTCCAAGTTGACTTTTATTGCCAGAACTGTTTAGATTCTCTCTGTAGTGGTTGGTCTTAATTTTGCTAAAGTATTTATTATAAGACATTCTTCAGAGATAGAGAGTTCTCTTAAAGCATCTCCTAAGCCATTTTTAAGACAACTGCTCTCTTTCTACACTAAATGTTAGACTTACTACTTAATTAGACATTCCTTTCGTACTTCAATGCTGATTATCTTAGCTTATCATTGTCAGAGATCAACAAGCATGTTTTTATACAGCCATTTCATACTTATTCCCTAAGCTTAATTTGATTTCACTTACTGGCAAGTTTTATAATTTAATGCTCTATCACTCTGTAATCCAGGGATCACTACATGATGAAACCTGAGTCATAGGTTTATGAGTCATGCTTAATGCATGTTTGTTTATCTTACAGAGTGAGCAATATTTTATGGTAAGTAATTGACAACATATGAATGAGATAGTTTACATTAAAGTTTATATCTCCAACAATTCATTTGTGCCAAGAAGCAATTGCTAATTTCTCAGTCTTCATTGCTCCCTGTTGCCTCATATCAGATAAACCCACTTACACTACTATCTAGATTGAGTTTATGACCCTTGATCAAGATAATAGTAAATTTTCTCTCTTTCACCAATTTAGTCCTTCCCAATTGGAACACCAGTGTTCTTTGTTATGCTAATAGTCATTCCTTGGAAAATTATTCCAGGATCAAATAAATTTGAGGAACTTCTGCATAAAATGACCCTTTGGAAATTAAACATGTTTATTAATTTATCAAAGACGCCAGAAATCCTGCAGTATTGACCATGCAATTATATTTATACCTAATTCAATTAAAATCTTAAATACTAGAGTTCCACAGAATACACAATTGATAATGGCAGCTAAGACAATTTTTACTTTTTATTTTTATCATCTAATCAGTCTTATGTTTCTATTGAAAGCTATCTGATTTTTTGAAAATCACTGAAGTTATGATAAAGTAAAAAATATACAATTTTCACTTGCTGTCAATAGATCCAATGAAAATATTTTCCCATATTTAAGGAGAAGAAAAGATAAAGGAAGAAACAATATCCGAATTGGAAAAGTATGCCCCATCCCAAGAGGACATTCTCTACCTGGTAAAAATGAATTGCTGCCATGCAAGTATGTGTGTTTGCCAAAGCTTATCATTTCTAAAGAAAAGCTAGAAGCTGGGCGTGGTGGCACATGCTTGTAATCCTATCATTCAGGAGGCTGAGACTGGAGGATTGCAGTTTGCGGACAGCCTCAGCTACTTAGTGAGGCCCTCTGCAACTTAGTGAGACCCGGTTTCAAAACAAAAAATAAAAAATAGGGCAGGGGGTGTAGCTCGGAGGTCAAACACCCCTGAGTTTCATCCCCAACACCCACACAAAAAAAGAAAAGCTAGAGATTTAAATTTTTATATGAACTCTCCCAGCATAGCTTCCAAAAACCAAAATCTTTTGTATTGCTTCTTCATTTTCCCCATTTTATAATGACAGTAAGAAGTCTGTAGTTTCTACGTACCCATCTAAATGTTGAGTCTTCCCAAATTAAAATGGGTGTTGTTCAGAGCCAGGGCATCATTTGGTGAATTTACCCACCAAGATGAAGAAATTTTAATGAAAGAACCATTTTAGTGGTATGGACAAAATTAAGGAAACCACGAGCTATTGGTGAGACATTCCAAAACTAGCAAGACTTCCAGGGCTAAAGGGACAAGGGGGTGGCATTATTACACCCCAGTATGAACTGGAGCTACAGAGATGAAGTCACCTGGCAGAAACTACACTCATAGAGAAATGTAGCTGAAGCTAGAAATTTGATACTAAATCAGGGAAGGAGTATAACTGAAGAAACACCATTTCCCTTCTTTTGCCTCCTTGCCTCCTGGCTCTTTCTCATTGACTAAACTCAATAAGAATCCAGGAGGCAAGATAATTTTAACAACAATACAGAGGACAGCTTCTCTGGGCACAGAAAATGGCATATGAAAAAAAGAAAAAGAAAAAAGAGGGGGAGAGAATATTGATCTGTGTATGGGGGGGTTGGAAAATAAGTAGCACACCTTGTTATTTCCAGCAAAACTGGCATGATAAATTCCTCTAATTTGCAAAATGAGAACATGTATGCTTTGGACCGAATTGTCCAAGTAATGAGGTAATGTAGAGATGTTCTGGGCTAGGATAAACTTTTTTTTAAAAAAAGAACTCTTCTTTCTTTCTTGCCAGCCCACTCAGTTCACATCCTGTCAGCAGGCTGGAAAAGGGAAAGAAAAAGTGGCCTTTTGAATCATCAGCTAAGTGAAGGGCACATGGCTACACTGCTGATTTTAAGACAGACTTGCCAATGGCAATGTTTGTTTTAAGTTTACACATTCCACTAACTAGTTATTCTCAGTGATTGTTTTATAATGTTAGATAAATGCTAGCAATTTCTGAGAAAAATATCACTTTGGATTAATTATTAACAAAATATACCTCTTCAGAAAATCTCCTCTCAAAGTTTCTCGGATTATGGAAAGCTTAAACGGTGGCGAATGAAATGAGTTTGAAACCTCTACTGGGAAATCTTCCAATTCCTGCTAGTCCCTTCCACATACAACCCATCATATGTTCACATCTTCCTAGGCTGTATGCTGAGCCCTGGAGACAGAAATAAGAAATTATTCTCTCTACTCTCAGGTGACTGAAGCAGATAGATACAGAGATCTAAAAGATTTGGGCTTTAGACCTATACATTCAAATTCCTACTGAACTCACCTATTTGTTCTTCAAAACTACTCACCTATTTGTTCCTCCTCCTCCTTCTCTTCTTCCTCCTTTTCTTCTGTTATCTATTTTAGGCCACTGTCATATCCATTCACCCAAGGCAAAAGTATAGTGAAACTTCCAGTTCCATTTATTTCCCCCCTCTTCCAAGTTTGCTCTGCATCTTCATCCCAGGCCTATATTCTAAGATCTAGATCTATACATCTATATAACAGACAAGTCCACTTAGATGTCCCACAGGTTCCAACATGGACTCATAATTTTCTGCTGTGTTTTCAAACCTGCTCATCTTTTGGGTATATCAATTTCCACTAAGGAATTACCATATGCCCAGTCACTCAACTTTAAAACTTGTCAGCCTCTCTCCTTCTCTCCCTATCTTCCACCTCTTCCAATTTTGTGACAGATGTTTTCATTTGCATAATTTCAATGCTGTTAACTTTCCTTTCCCTTTTTTGCTCCTACTGCTATCATCCTAAGTCAAGCCCTCATAGCTTTCCACTTGAATACTTTGAACCATATTCTATAAGCACATTTTTTTTCGGGTACTGGGGTTCCTGGAAACCCTTCTACCTCTGGGCTACACTCCCAGACCTATTTTTATACTTTTTTAAATTTGAAAGCAGGGTCTCTTAAGCCAGTGCACATGGCTGGCTTCGAACCTGGCGATCTTCCTGTCTCCGCCTCCTAAGCGCAGGGATTACAAGTGTGCGCCACCACGCCCGGCGTCATAAGCACCTTTAATGTATCAGTCACTACAAGGAACAAAAAACAGATCTCTTTCCAGAGTTCATCATCCAGCAGAGTTCCTCAACCAGGTTGGCTTACCTTTCCTTTTAACAACATTACTCATTGTCCCCCTGGAAACCTACCTTCATTAATCCAATAAATATGCAGTGACAAATATGCATTATGTACATTCTTTATGTATCTATATTTTGTTTCAGCACCCACCTTTGGATCTTTGGGTAATGTAGTGGAAGAAATGGAAAAATGAAGACAATTTATATTAAGAGTGATGAGTCCTATCACAGTAAGGCTGAAATGTTTTGGTAAATGGGTACAAGACTATTGCAGATCTAGATATTTAGAGAAATCTGACTAAGGAGGCTAATTGGAGAAGTGTCTGAAGCTCTTAAATACCACTCAACCCTAAGGCATTAAGTATCAGACACTCAACCCTCAGACTGGACTCTACTTCAGTTTCCCTACTAGATTCATATACTCTTCTTGGGATATACAGCTAATTCTGAATTCCAAGCGGCTTTTATGGAACCCTGAACAGTGCCCTTTCTTTATGAGACACTTCCAAGGAGCTGAGTTATGATTTTCTATGCCCTTAATCATTGAGTCAAGTCCTCTTCAAATTACTTTGCCCTATCTATGTTTTACCAAACTTTATCTTATTTTATCTTCTTACTAAGAATTTCAGGCTTTGAAAGTAAAATGACATGCCCAATGTCACAACTAAATAGTTGAAGAGCCCAGTCATATTTTCATGTTGACTGAATTCATAGTTAATGGTCTATGAATATATCATAGTGTTTTCCTTTCCCCAGGTTAATGCAGTCTCACCCACCTATCTAGGAAGTATTGTCAAAATCCAGAGAAATCTCAGTGCAATGTGTGATTTTCATCATGATTCAGCAGACTTGTCTACACTTTGCCAGTACAGTGTCAGAACATGCCAACACTTTTACTTCTTTCCCTGGCATATTCTCTTTCTCTTTTTGGCTATAAGAGTAGATTCAAGTGTCCCGGAGCAGGGGCTTGTAAAAGAATGGCGAGGGTTTATCTTGTACTGAGCAAAGAAAACAACTAAACTCAACTGAGTGAACTCTGAGAATTTAGTGCCAGCTGTGCTATCATCCTAAGTCAAGCCCTTATAAGTTTCCACTTGAATACTTTGAAACGTATTACATAAGCACCTTTAATGTATCAATCACTATGAGGAACAAAAATATTTTATTTTCCATTGGTCTTGGGAAAGGAATAGCCTCCCATACTTACCCCATGAGAAGACTGGACAATTTCCTATTCTAAGCCTCATCCTAAACTGCTTTATCACTCCTAGCACCTAAGATTACTTTAAAGGCATGGGAAATGAAGAACAGACAAGAGAAAGACAGGATAGAAGTGTTGAATGACAGTGGACTGGAGTTTCATAGGGTAAGAAAGAAGAGACACAAATTTCACTGCCTGTGCTGCTTGATTGGAAGCATTTTCTTCACTCTGCATACTCAGGAGATTGGCTGATATTTAAGAGCACTCAGGAGGGCTAAGCGTATTAAAGATATTGGTTTGTTTATTTTTTTACTCTCAGGTTGGAGCCTCAAAACTAATGCTGACAGCTTTTAATGTTCTGTGAAGGTTAATTCCAGAAGGCCTGGAATTACCCTGAGCTATTTTCTTAAATTCCTACATAGTGCCGATGCCTGGTCCAGGCATGAATCATATTGATTAATAGTGTTGCTCTGTAACCATTGGTCCAAGGATTCTTGGGGTCGTTTGCACCAGCCTGTCAACACTGTTTACTGATAAGTGTGAGATTTATGATTTACTCCTCGTCTTGGTGAACTAGGAAATCTGTTATTTAGACTGGTTATGTAATAGTGCAGTTCCTTTCTGACCAGCAAAATACTTTAAAACATCAGTCACTTCGGAATCCTTTTTTCATTGCACATGTTATTATTTTGTGATTTTTAAAGAACATTAATTCCTTACCCTTATAGAAGGAGAATAATAGAGACACTTAGAATAGACCTATTCCAGAATGCTACATTTTGGATTTTAAAAATTCCCCAAAGACCTATTTGGTAAAGTTCTGATCCTCAGGATGGTGCTATTGGGAGGTGGTACAACTTTTAAGGGTTGGGGACTAGTGGGAGGTCTTCAGGTCATTGGTTGCATACCCTTGAAGGGGATAGTAGGACTCCAACCACTTTTTCTTTTTTTTTTTTTCACTTCCTAGCCAAGAGCTGATTTTTGTACCATGTGCTTTCATCACGATGTCCTGTCTTACTTAAAGCAATGGTGACAGTCAGCCATGGACTGAAACCTCTAAAAGTGGGAGTCCAAATAAACCTTTTTATAAATTGATTATCTCAGGGGTGTTTGTTAAAATAATGGAGTGCTGATCAATGTACTATGAGATGTCTTTTTTGTTTCATTTATTTTTATGCTTTTATTAGTATATTGTAATTATATATCATAGCGAGGTTCAAAATGATATAAACACATGCACACTTGGTCTATTTCCTTCCCATCCTACTTAATTCCCCTTCTTTTCTTCGTGTACATGTTATTGAGATTGGTAGTGATTTCTTCATATATGGACATGGTATTATTTGAACTGTTTCCTTCCTCAAACCTTTTTTTTAAAATGACTTTGATTGTAAAGCATTTTCTACTTAAATATTGTTATTTTGTACCTTTTCTGCGAAAAACTGTACATTTGTAAATACTTTCATTTTGAATCTTGTGGATTTCATTTAGCAATTTAGCCTCGTTTTAACTGCCACTGTTAGTACACAGGGCAAGGGAATGAGGCAGAACAAAAGATAGAATAGAATAAGCTCTCTCCTTTGAAAGAGTAGATGATTAACAAAATTGTTAATCATTAAAAGCTGTGAAAGTAGTCTGGGGCTAACCATTAGCCTAGATAATCAAGAAGAACCCTGGCTTTCAGGGAACCATTTGTGTGCAAGGCATTCTTCTAGATGCTTTATGCTCATTATAATATTTCATTCTCTTGTTGATACTCAGTTTACAAACATAAAAAATGAAATTGAAAATGGTTAGGTAATTTGCTTAAGTGATAGCTAACGAATGGTAGAACCAGGAGTCAAATACAGAGCTATCTGGCTTCAAAGACTGTGTTCATCATTATATACTATAGTAACTTACCAGAATGCCAGAACCTCAGAGTCAGGGGTTGGAAGCAATGTGGAGTGACAAAAGGAAAGTTGTGAATGTAGTCTGTGGCTAACCATTAGCCTAGATAATCAAGAAGAACTCGTAAAGTGCTCTCAACTTCCTTTGAGTATCAGACATAGTGGCACAGTAAATAGATGATCATGGCTAATTAAGGTACAAAACCTACCCTTGGCTTTCCTCAGCTACTGAGATGGCATATCTCAGACCTGCTGGGAGATTTTATCTTTTTTATAAAACAAACTCCTATTACCAGTCAAGGAATTATAGTCCTTCAAAATTGGGCCTAAGTAACATTTCCAGCGTTAGCTATTACTCTTTGTCACAGAATTTAAGCTTCGGTCATATACTTGTTCTTCTTGTTCTACCAAAAACACTTCTATTTCTACTTTATAGTTTCTATTTCTTTCAATAAAACAAAATTCCTGCCCTCATGGAGCTTGCATCTCAGTATATGCTACATCTGATGATGTTTAGTGCTATGAGGAAATGATGTAGATTGGAGGTGACTGTTAGATACTGTGCTGTTAGAGAAGGCATTTCTTTGGAGACAATGTTAAGCATAGACGGAAATAAGAGAATGAGGATGTGAAGATGTGGAAGAATACTATTTCAGGTAAGTTTAGACATGAAAAGACCAGTAAAGTTGCTATTAAAATAGTCTAAAGAAAGTTGGTGAAATATGAAACCAGGGCAATAGCGATGAAGGTAATGAGAAGCTATAGGATTGGGGGCTATTTTGAAGGGAGAGATGACAGAATTTATTTGTTCATGAAGGGAATATAGGCAGTGAAAGACAAAAGTCAAGTATGACTGTAATGTTTCTGTCCTAAGTAACAAGAAGGCTAGAATTGTCATTTAACTGCAATGAGGAAGACTATGTGAATAGAAACATTTTCCCCAGGGGGGAGTATTTGAAATATATTAAATATTTGGTTCACTACATGGTAAGTTTTAAATGTCTATTGGTATTGAAGGAGAGATGTTGATTATGCAGTTGCATGCATATGAGTAGAATTTCTATAAAAGATTGAAGCTGAAGATAAAATGCAAATGTTATTAAAGTATTTAAAACCATTGTATTGGGTTATAATCTTTACCTATCACCCATATATATTTATCAGTATTTTTATATTTAATATGGGAGATACTGTGATATACTAATGAGAGTGATTCAATAAGTAAAGGTTACCTGGCTGTGCTGGCACATGACTGTAATTGTAATACTTGGAAGGCTGAGACTTAGAGCATCACAGGTTTGCAGTCAGTCTCAGCAACTTAGAGAGCTCCTCAGCAATTTAGTGAGATCCTGTTTCAAAATGAAGAACAATAAAGAGCTGGGTGTGTAGCTCAAAGGCAGAACACCCCTGGGCTCGATCCATAATATAAAGAAAAAAAGTAAAAGTTGACAGTATGTAAAAATAGGGGAAAATTACTGAATCAATGTCTAAAACTAACTGGAAGAATGTGATCAAGCATTTTTATTTTTCATAAATGAATGGTCTAAAGGAGAATCTGGAACATCAGATATTTTCTAAAAAGATATCACCATTCCGGTTGCCTTTCTATTCTACTTTTGAGGAGCTTTCCCTAGCAAACATAGGGAAATTGAAACTGCTATAGGGAAGATACCAATAAAAATGTCTAATTTGTATGAAAAAGTATAGGAGTAATCATTTGTATATATTTGTATATAAGAAGAAAAGATATACACTAAGACCAGAATATATCCAAAAGTGAGTACATTTAATTGACATGAATTGGAGATCAACATATTTTTAATCTAGTTTCTCTTACTCATTGTTTGACCCTTTTTCTATAGGCTTTAGTACCCCTATTTGTAAATTGAGAAATATTTGACCATACTTTCTAAAGGTCCATCAACTTTTAAGGCTCTGATGATCCTAGTTCTATTCTTACAGCTAATGTTCTTTGAAGAACAAAATGTTTAAATATTTTTACAGTATTGGAGATTGAACCCAGAGGCATTTTGAAATCAATTTTCTTTTCCTTTTCTTTTTTCTTTCTTTTTTAAATAATTTGCTTTTATTGGTGCACTGTAGGCTCAAATAGTAACATAAATCATGTCGACAGTGACATACATGCACACAGCACTTGATGCACCCCACTTATCTATTTCCCCCTTCCCAAAACAGAGTACTGAGATTGATGTTGGTATATTCACATATGTACACATAGCTGATGTTAGTATTTTCACTGATAAACCTCAGTCTTTCCCCAACCCTTCCCTTGGACCACTTCCCTGGCTCCACTGAGGTTTCTCCTCCATTGTATGGAGTCCTTCAGGTATCCCAATTATTCCCTAGCTTGTGCATATTAGAGAAAATATATGACCCTCTACTTTTTGTGACTGGATAATCTCACTTAATAATGTTCTCCAGGTCCTTTAATTTTCTTGAAAATGACATAATTTTGTTCTTCTTTATTACTAAGTAGAATTCCATTGTGTGTATTTCCCATAATATTGTAATCCATTGATCTGCTGGTGGACACCTAGGTTGCTTCCATAATTTGGCTATTATGAATTGTGCTGCTGTGGACATAGGTATGTATATATTACAAACCTGAGAACTTTGAAAATAAGAAAAAGGAATAGCAAGAAAACAATTAACTCCCACAACTCAACAAGGTAGATCACCAATACTGATCTGCAGGAAAGGCAAGATGGAGAATTCTGAAATTTGATTTTCTCTGCTTTTCTTAGTTAGCTTATATATTTTCTTGTTGTGTAGAACTCTTTGTTTAACCAAAGTTGAGAAGATTTACTGCTATCTTTTCATCTGGAGTTTTATGATTTTATGTGTTAAATTGAGATAAGTAGTCTATTTTGAGTTAAATTTTCTGAATGGTGTGAGATAGTGGTCAAAGCTCAATGCCGTATGTGGATTATCAGTGTCTCAGCACTATTTGTTGAAAAGATAGTCTTTCTCTGCTTAGTTGTCTTGGCATCCTAGTTGAAAATCAACTCACTATGAGAGTTTATTTCTAAATTCCAAATTTTATTGCACTGATTGATATGTCTATATTTATGCCAGTACCATATAATTATTATAATTTTGGAATTGGAAAGGGAGACTATTCTCACATTGTTCCACCTGTTGGCTTTGTTTAGTATTTCTAAACATTTATATTTTCTTTAAAATATTTTGTACATTTTAATGTACTGGTTTTGTGCTTATATCAATTTCTTTTATTCTTATTCCAAGCCTTTTATTTTTTTATCCTATTTTTAGTGATAGACTTATCAACACATAATTTTACATAATTCATCCACTTAAAGTGCAGAATTCAATAGTTTTTAATATATTCACAGGGTTATTCAACTATTTTCATAATTGTTTTAAATATTTTATTCCAAAATATATCACCGCATTCATCAGCAGTCACTCTATTTCCTTACAACTCAACAAGCTACTGGCAACAATTAATATCTTTTATTTTTCTCTGAATTTGCCTACACTAACATTTTGTGTTTGTTTCTTTTTTCTTTTTCTTTTTTTTTTTTTTTTTTGAGACAGAGCCTTGATATATTATCCGGCCTGTTCTTGAACTCCTGGGCTCCAAGTGATCCTCCTGCCTCATTGTTCAAAGTAGCTGGGATCAAAAGTATCTGCTACTCTACCCGACTCTAGCATTTTTTGATGGAATCAGAATATGAGGTTGTTTGTGATTGATTTATTTTACTTATTGTAAGTGAAAGTTTTCAAGATTTATCCTTATTGCGGAGTACATAAATTACTTAGTAACTATATTACATTCTCAAATAATATTCATCTAGTGATATACTAAATTTTATTTATTCACTGATATATGATCTTTTGGGTTGTTTTCACTTTGGGGTTATTATGAATAATTGTGCTGTGATCAATGGTTTAGAAATTTTGCTTGGGCATTTATTATCAATTCTCTTGCATTTATACATCATAGTAGAATTGTAGGATCATGTAACTCCATTATACATTTTACCAGAAGAGTATTAGGGTTCGGATTTATCCAACACTTGGGTTGATGTGTTTTTTTTTGTTGGCTTATTTATTTGTTTAGTAATGTTATATTTTGAATCTCTAATGCCCTCCAAAAGCTCACATGTTGAAGGCTCGGTCCTCAATGCAGCAGTGTTCTGAGATGAGGCTTTGGGGAAGTGACTGGATCCTGAGGGCTCTGATATTATTAGTGGATTGATGCATTGATGGCTGAATGAACTACTGGTAGGTGGCAGAAACTATAGGCAGGTGGGGCATGTTTGGGGGAAGTAAGTGACCGTGGCATACCCTTGGGAACTTTGTCATGTTCCTGGCCCTTTTCTGTCTGTCTCTGTCTATATGTATGTCTCTCTGTCTCTCTGTCTTTGTCTCTCTCCTTCTTGGCTGGGCATCTTTCCTTTGCAGTGCCCTTCGACTCTGACATGCTGCCTGATCACAGGCCCAGAAACAATGGGGCCAGCTGACCACAGACTGAAACCTCTGAAACTGTGAGCCAAAATTAACTTTTCCTCCTTTAAGTTGTTTATGTCAGGTGTTTTGTTCAAAGTGATGAAAACTCAGGATAAACACTAGTGATTTGGCAATTTTAATGAAATCTATACACACAGTGTGAAGTGTCTCATGTGCTTCCCTAGGGGTCACAGCCTGTGGCATGTACACAGTCACCCTGGGGTTATAGTGGTTTTAGCAAAAATCTCTTTCACCATCTCTCTGATTTGTCTGCTGAGATGTCTGCCTTTATTTGTATCACATCCAGCTGTTAGACTACACTAATTGCTATCTACATGTTGCTTTAAACCACTCTCTGGGGAATAAGTTCCTCCACCGCCTTATCCAATTAAACTCAGGCCCCTTTATTGTGGTAGTTATTGGGGTTAGCCTTAAAGTTTTGAGTCCGTTGAGGGCTTTCCTTAGTTAGCTCTTTTCTGAGTTTTCTCTAGTGAACAAGCTTAACTATAGTTTAGCTTGTTATTTTTACAGAGCTATCAGCGTCATTTTACTTTTTCTACCCAAATTTCCCATGTGTTTTGTGGGGCTGGAGATATATCCCAGGACTTCATGCATTCTAGGCAAATGTACTACTGAGCTTTACCATCAGCTTCTTCTTTTAAAAAAATGCCCCACACTTCTTCCCAAATAAAATTGATTTATTTGGACAGAAGCAGTAGTGCACATTTGTATTTCTAGTACTTGGGAGTTTGAGACAGGAGGACTGCAAGTTTGAGGCTAGCCTCAGCAATTTAGCATGACTCTTTTCTCAAAATTAAAAAATAATAAATATAGAAATAATAATAATAGAAAGTAGGGGTGTAACTTGGAGGTAGAAAGTTTCTCAGTTTAATCTTCAGTACCAAAATTATTTATCTGGGAAGAGTTTCACAGGCATTTATTTTAGTAGCCCACAAACCCTCTGAGCAAGATTTTTTTTTAAATTTTAAGTGATATCTAAAATTTCTTTTTGAATGACATCTCTGTTTTATTATGAGGTTTCTGAGTGGGGAAGTAGCCGTTAGTGTTTTTAGTTGGCTTTCCAACATGGAACCTCTGCCCTAAAAGTGAGCTGGGACTTGAGTGACTGGGACTATTTTTTTTTTCAGATTGATATAACTAGAGTGAAATCTTCATCCTGTGGGTTGGTGTTGAATGGAGTAATAAAGCCTCCAACTTCCCAATCACTCATGCCTGGTATTTAACCTCTGCAACACGGGCAAAAATACAAAAAAGATACTGGTGACTCTTCTTCTGGGGAGATACTCTGAATCTTGTCTCAGAGCTAGGGAGAGGAATTCTGTCTTCTTAGCCACCTTCATCCAAGAATGGAGAGTCGGCTATGCTGGGATGAGGAGAAGGGAGAATGGAAACGAATGGGTTAAGGCTCAAGTGCCATAGATTTTACTCTTACCAAGATTTTGTAGGTAATCTTGAACATATTTTCTCCAATTGCTTTATGAGTTTGGGACACTTTCTAAGGACTTTAAATGACTGTTGCTTTCTATACCATTATTTTCAACCTCATCACTGAATCTTTTCCTTGTGCGATAGGAATTGTTTTTTGACTTGTTTCTTTGACTACAGTATTACTCTCTTGAAATAGAGTCGTCATCCTTCCATCAGCTTTGACAGAAGGATCTGGTACCTGGTCAGGTCACTTGGTTGTTTCAACATTCTGATGCTTTCATATTATTTACCTTTTTATTACATTTTGTTTTGTTTTGTTTTGTTTTTGTGGTGCTGGAGATCAAACCAAAGGCATCATGTATGCCAGGCAAGTACTCTGCCACTGAGTTATACCTCTAGCCTCATTATATAATTTATACCTGATGAAGTTAAAACTTCAGAATGTATTATTTTAAGCCTTTGTGATTTTATCTCTGACTACTTTACTATCCATAAAACTATATCCTGAACATGCCACCACTTTTCTGACCTCTGAGATCTTGCTTATGCTATTTGTTCTATATTGAATGTTTTTTCCCCCTAACTTCTTTTCTGCCTGTGAAATGTACTGATAGTTTAGGGAACATGCTTATGTTGCCTCCTCGATGGAGCAATCCAGGATTTCTCTCCAGACATAATTACTATTTTTTCTATTCTTTCAACATGTCCCCCTTCCTTCTAATTAGCTTTGATTAAATTTGTCTTATTATTTGTGTTTGCAAATATATATTTTATACATTGTGCTCATTGAGGATGGCAACTGTATTTTGATGTGATCCTCATGTCTTATACAGTACATAATACATTGTAGGTGCTCAGTAGGTTTTAACTCATTAAAAATTTTATGGATCATGTAATTAGTGATCCTGACTCCAGGGTCATTTTTAGAGTTTTCTTATTCCTTTTTCATTTTTCCAGATCTTCTAGGGGAAACTGGCAGCCTGAGTTGCAGCTGGGGCTGCCCAAATCATAGTTACTATGGCAACATTGCTTTTAACAGAGACTTTCTCTGGCCTGACAAAGGGTTGTGGATTTTAAGAGGATGGTGAATGTGTGTGTATGTGTGTGACTCACACAAGTGTCTACTGAATGGCGGGATTGGAAGTGGAGGATGTGAAGCTGTTTGTCCACACATTTAGCCATCTAAATCATTCAGGAATGTTTTTCTAGATTATTATTTCACTTCCTTTTCTGATTTTTTGTTTCTTTTTCAATTTTAATGGAACTTCAGCAAACTTTACTTCCATTTTGTTAGTTGTAGCATATTCCATTAACTCACTTATCGGCTTTTTTTGTTTTGTTTTGAGGTACTCTTAACAGCAACTCCCCAAAAGTATCTTGAAAAATAAGTAACAGGGCATAAAATTTCTCTGTAATTTTCCATTTTATACTCAGTGATACAGACACATAGAAGGCAATTTCACAATCCAGCACCTGTTTGCTCATAGCTGTATGGAGGGACATTAGCTAAGTGAATCTCTCCACTGTGAGATAGATGTTGGCAATATAATTCCTGGCTTGGCAAATATGGGATCTTGGGCTTCCTGTACTCAGTTAATTATGAAGCTGGGTATAGGTGCCCTCTGGAGCTGCTGTTATTTTACCTTGGAGCTTTCCTGAAGGCAGGTGGATTAGAGAGTGCCATCTAGCCAATGGGCTTGCCCACACTGGTCATCATCCTGCTATTGAGAGAAGATCCACAGCAATTACATTAACTGAGTAAGGAAACTGTCTCATAATAGAAAGACTACTTTCTAATTTTTTAGTTAGTCAGACTTGGACTCTGCTACTTACTAACCATGTGTCCTTGAGTAAGTCTCTAGAAATTTCTGGATTTCTATATTTTTTCTTAACTATAACATAACCCAAATTATGTGATACAAAGGGAAAACTGATATGGAATAAAAGTGAGGAGAGTAGTTATTAACATTTATGAAGTATCTACTATACACCAAGCATAACACTTATAATTTATGAAAATTATTTACTTAATTACAACCATGGCTTTGTGAGTATTAGGCATATTCTTCCTGTTACATAGTCAAAAGTGATGCTTGAAGTGGTCAAGAAATACTTGAAGTATGTATTATATGGCAGGCAAGCAGCAGAGAAACTTTTCAATCTCAGACTGTCTGAAACCAAATCCCATATTCCTTTCATTATATTGTTTGGCCTTGGTTCTTTTGCTAACCTGCATAACTGGAGTCGTCTTCCAAACACAGATCAATGGGGCCCAGAACTACAGTATCTTTAGATCCAGATACTACAGTATCTTTAGACACCACTGAAGAATTCAGCCCTTCAACCAATACTGTAGGCAGGTGGAGTGAATATGAAAGCTTCTTAATAGTCCTTTAATGCTCTTTTGGAGATGTGTTGTCATATACTTCCTAAATTCCTTGGAAGATGTCCCTTCCTTAAGCGAGACTGTCTTATCACCAGGAGGTCCTGGGAAAATGTCTAGTGAGTCAGCCTAAGTTTTTTTCCAATGGAAAAAATACAAGTTAGGAAAGAGAGGATATTTGATACATTGTGGAACCCGCACAAGATCTCAGATCTGGGTAGTCTGGTGAGGATAACCTTCCTCACTAATTAGAGAATAATGACTCCCATATCAATCCATCATTCCAACTCTCAAACCATTAATGTTCAGGAAAAAGTGTGGCTTACTGGAGTTTTTCTCTGCTCTTTTTCAATGTCTCTGACTTTTGGCATTAAATGTTACAAAAACACTCAGAATGTGGTATAAATTCTGTGGCCCTGTCCCTCTGGGGATCATCTTGGAGCCTCTTCTACTGGATATTGATCCTATTAATCACCC
Organism: Muscardinus avellanarius; assembly: GCF_963383645.1. Lineage (NCBI taxonomy): Eukaryota > Metazoa > Chordata > Mammalia > Rodentia > Gliridae > Muscardinus > Muscardinus avellanarius. The sequence continues at coordinate 105,322,379 of NC_137792.1, forward strand.
TGGTTGCCATCATTATCACACTAGTGTGATTTCAACCCCCTCAGCCAGCTGGGATCATCTGATAAATTCAACCCTGCAGGTGTCTTATATAATATTAATATGAGAGTTTTATGAAACACTTTCTTAGAAGCTCAGAAACCCTCCACAGCTCAAAGTAACATAGATTCTCACCATTTCTGATAGCTTCAAGTAAGGTCACAAAGAGGGCCAAATTGCTTTCCTCCCCACCACCACATAATTTCCTCCCTGACAATCACACTTTAAGTCAACAGCTGCCATGCCGGATCAAATGGTGAGAGTCAACACAGGACTTTAATCTTTCCCATATTCTACTGCATGTGAAGTCAGGGGAAGAAGCTGGGTTTCCTGTCATTGGTGATAGTCAGAGGAACAACAGGTGTAGCCTCACTAGGGTTTGCCTGAAACTGACATAAATGAATGAAAACCTTGAAGAGATGAGTTATTTTTTATTATAAGCTTAAAGTTTTATATTTCCTACTAATTTTACCAACCAAACCACTTCAAACCTCATGTGTCCAAAACATTGTTCTCTAGTTTGTCTGATTGCTAGCAAAGATGCTTCTCACCTCCCCACTCCTCTAGCAGCACAGACATTGCCTTGGAAGCACATACATACAATTTAACTTAGAATACTAGCAGAATAATTATGGATAAACTCTTTGGTTTCAGTTCACCCTCAGTAAAATGGAAATAATTTACCTAATAGGGTTATACATTTTATGAGAGCTTGTTAAAGTATAATTCTAATGCCAAGCCTTATATATTTATTTTTGTTGTTGGTGGTGGTTTGGCACTGGGAATTGAACCCAAGGTCATTCTACCTCTGATATGCACCCCTAGTCTTTAATTTTTTGTTTAGAAACAGGGATTTGCTACATTGCTGAGGCTGGCCTTGAACCTGTGATTCTCCTGTTTCAATCTCCCAAGTACTGGGATTATAAGGGTGCACCACAGTGCCTATTCTACTTTTATTCCTTCTATTTTGTCCAATTTCCCTCCCTTTCTTTCTGTGAGGAAGAAGGTGAAAATAATTCAATATGAGTCATCTGTTCAGACTGCTATCTCTTTTCCCTCGAAGAAAGAGGCTAGGAACTTTTTGCTGATATGTGTCACTATCAGCAAGTGTCTAAGGACGTTCACATTTTAGATTTCAGTTAAGTTTCAGTATCTCACTCATGAATAGAATCAGTAGATTCTTGAAAAGTAAAGACTCAAGTCAAGGATTTGGCCAATCAACATGTGCACATATTCTTTATCTTGTTTTATCATAGGCAAGAGGAGAAGGTAAGGTTTCTACTCTGTTCCTTGAAGAGTTAATAAAAATGTGTGAGAATTGGATAAAAAAGACCAGAGTATGATAATGTATGAATTATATTGAGTTATCAGGTAATAGTTTCTCATAGCAAGAAAGAAAATTTATAACGTACCTGTCTCTGTGCATCTCATTTACACCTCTTAACAAGCAGCACTATGAGCATGGGAATAGTACTTGGAATTGAAAGGGAACTATTCTAATTTCCACAATGATAGAGAAAGGATTTGAACCTAGCTCCACCTAGCTCTTCAGCCTGTCATATCCCCACCACACCACACTGCTTGCCAAGTACCAGGTAGGCCACAGCGTCTCGAGAAGTGTATGAAAGAACTTTATACCTTTTATGTCCCTTCAATTTATGGCTTCAGCAATTGTGTCCTCTGTCACAAAGGTTTGTATCTATCTTATGCACTGTAATATGCTGAAAACCAGCTGTGAATTGTAAATTTTCTAATTTAGTTCGTTTCACATATTACTTCCCTTTTATGAATGAGCCTAGATCATGCTTTATACCTGAGAGTAGTATGGTGGTATGTCTTTAAAACAATCTTTGATTCTAACTCTGTTCTATCCATCTACTGTTCACAACCCTAGCCATGTGATTGGCAATTCAAGTATTCCTGCGGCAATGTTAGTCAGACTGGCCTGGGAGTCTCTTTTATTTTCACTGAGTGACTGCTTCTTTTATACTGCTTCTTCTTTACTTCATGTCTTCCGTTCTTTCACTTATTTCCTCCCACCACTTCACCCCTGCCTGTAAAGATGCATCCAACTGATTGCAGGGGTGTGGAAGGCTAGAGATGCTACGAGGAGATAAGTTTGGGACAAAATGGTATAGTGACACTGACTTCTACTCTCTCCCTCATTTCCAGCCAGTACTATTTTCTTGTAAGCTGTCATTGCTTCTTTTGCTTCACGTCACTCCCGTCTCAGACAAACATCTCTGCTTTATGTAGTCAATTTCATTTTGAAATTAAATGTACCACAGCACGGCTTCCTGCTGTGGTTTCTTGTGGCAGAGAGAGAAATGGTAAGAGGCATGAGGGAAATGAAGAGACCTGATAGACTCAGTGTGGAAACATGTCAGCTCTTCATAATAATTTCTTTAACGGTGAAGAAGAACAGTGGGTAGGCTGGGTGAGATCCACTTACCCCATCCAGCCATAAATTCAGCTTTCGCTTGTCTGTCTTGCAGTGGGAGTTAAGAGGGGGCAGGAGAGATGCAGTCTTGTTTTTACTTTAAGTACAAAAGATTAGAGGATGGTTTACAACAAGTTGGAAAGATGAAACAACATACACATGAGAAGATGAAATTGTATAAGGCATCCTGGGATTAGATGCCAAAGTGAATGTTGCTAACAGCCTTTGCAATCTGTGGAAGCTCTGGGAAGAGTGTACTTTGGATTAGCTGGGGTGGGAACAAAGTAAAATAATCCTTTTGGAGAGTCAAGATAGAGGTTGATATTCTATTGAAGGAGAGAAGCACACATAGCAGGAAGAGTCAAAGGCTATACAAGGTGATGGTTGAAGTTTGTATGTGGGCTGCAGACTTGGCTGATACTTTGGCAGTACTTGAACTAGCCCAGCTGACTTTTAATAATTGTTGCAGTCATTAATATCATCCCCAATAATCATATCTGAGTACTTTCTATGTAACACTGTGCTAGACGTTTTACATAAGTAATTTCAGCTTAATTTTGTTCAAGTATCACCACTGCATCATCACTGTGTAAGCAAATGTATGAATTGAGAATCACATAAAGGAAAGACACAGGTGACAGGTCATGTAGCCTAGTAGAAAGGGTGCTTTGGAACTCAAGTAACATCAATTTTTTTTTTGCCACTCCAGGTAGCAAGTTCCCTTAATATCACCTTTTTGTTTTCTTTTGGGAACTGGGGATTTCGCTTCTGAGCTACATATCCAGCTCTTTTCATTTTGAAACAGGTTTTCACTAGGTTGCTAAGGCTCTCACCAAGTAGAGGAGGCTGGACTCAAACATGTGATCCTCCCATCTCAACCTCCCAGCAAGGAGTACATCAGCATGCTGAGCCTAATGTTATCCTTCTTAAAGAGCTGTTACTCTCTATACCTGAACACAAGGTATAGGTAGTTTGGTTATTGGCTTAAGGACCCTTAAAGAATCTCTGAATAACTTGACATGCTGCTACCTGATAGATTTTCTGCTTCAAAACTCTGATCAATGCAGGGATATGTGGCCTTAGCAATAAATAGAGTGATACTTCTGACCTACTGTTCCTTTTGCACATAATGGCCCAGAAGATCTTTAGGCATATGTCGTTATCTTCACCCACTCAGAAAGCAAAGTTGGTACTTGTTAATAAACACTGGGACCTGAGCCCTTTGCAGTTAATTGGCTGAGTCATTCTTCACTTGCAGTTTGTCTCTGTCTCACTTGTTTTCTTTAAGACATGACAGAAAGGAAAAAAAGCTAGATATTTTCTGAACTAGCACAATGAACTGATAAATCTGAAAAATGATTGTATTGCAATGGTTGTTAAATTAAGCTTAGCTACCTATGAATTTGGTTTTGGGAATGGCAAATTTCTCTTGTTCCTACCCAATTATATGTTTGCACCTGGTTCCTAGCTTGCTGACCTACCTCTAACGGTTTCCAGTCAGCTCTTTTTCTTCCTTCCTTCCTTCCTTCCTTCCTTCCTTCCTTCCTTCCTTCCTCCCTTCCTTCTTTCCTCCCCTCCCTCCCTTTCTCTTTCCTTCATTTATTTCCTCCCTCCCTCCTTCCTTCCTGTTTCTTTTCTACAAATTATTTTTGTTTTCAGGATTAGACATACAGCATTAATTATGCTATAGATTATTATGTAATTTCAACATGCTGTGATGTAATTATACATCATAGCGAGGCTCAAATTGATATAATCATACTTGCAAACAACACTGTGTGTTTCCTTCTAAATTCCATCTTAGTTCCCTTTATCCTTGTACATGTTAGTGAGATTAGTAGTGACATCTTCCTATACAGATATAGCACTATTTGAACTGCTTCCTTCATCAAGTCTCTTTTTTGCCATGTTTATAGTAGCATCATTCATAAGAGTCAAATTTTGGAACCAACCTAGATCTTCTTTATGAATGGATACAAAATATGGTATATACACACAGTGGAATTTCACTTAGCCTTAAAGAAGAACAAACTAATGTCAATTACAGGAAAATGGATGAAACTAGAGAACACTGTGCTGAGATTAGCCAGTCTTATAGAGTCAGGAGTTTTCTGCCATATGTGGAAACTAGAGAAAGTAGAAAATGAAAAGGACTTCATGAAAATCAGGAGTATGACCAGTAGAATAGTGGAAGGGGATTAGATGATTATAAGTTGATATCCAAACAAGAAGACCTTCAAGGGTGAAAGAAAGAAAGGGCTATAATAACTATGCTGGGTAAACAAGTATAAAAAGGTACTGTCTTGAAAAAGTTTAGGAATATGATCATCCTATTTATGACTCAATTTCTATCACCAGACCATTGCCTGGCATGGTCCTTCTCTTCCAAGCTTAGATGTTACTCCCTCATAGTTGCATTCTATGGGTGCTCCCAATGTACCCCCATCACTATTCTGTATATCTGTATTCTATTTATTTTGTAAGTTATTCTTGCAACTTACGAATGTATATATATATATATATATATATATATATATATATATATATATTCCATATTTATTTGTTTAGTGATTTAAAGTTTCTTTTTTTATCTCTAACCAAACTATAGTCTCTAAGATGGCAGGGACCTTGTCTGCTTTGTCCATAAATGTATATTCAGTGTCTAGCACAATGCTTGGTACATAGCAATAAGAAGAATAAACACTTACTGAATACACACCTGGCAATGTTATAAGAAATTCTATCTCTATTGATTCAATTAATCCTTGCAACAATCCTGTAAAGAAGGTTATATTATTAACCTCATTTAACAAATTAGAAAACCAAGGACAGAGAGGTTAAATGATTTGCCTCAGATCATCTCATTGGTAAAAGTAAGATACAGCATTCAAATTCACATAATCTAACTTAATGATCCATGATCTTAAACATAATATTTCATAGCTATTTTGTTGATGAATATATGGATGTCAAATGGATGGATTGATTCAACAAACTTTTACTGAGCATTTTCCATGTTTTAAGCAGAGGACATTATTGGTATACTGAGATGAATGAGATCTCATAATGGATCTAATAGCTTTGTAGGATCCCTGAACTTTTCTGGATTCAGTAGATAAGCTCATTTGTAGCTACCTGAAATGAGAGACCCACACAATGACTGGTAGGAATATGGTACAGTGAAAAGAACATGGAATTTGGAGTCAGACAGCCTGGCTCTATTATTGACCAACTGTGTGACTTGGAGCAAGTGGAAACAATGAAACCTATATCACAGATTTTCTATGATGATTAAGAGGGAAATTGTGGGGCAGGTACAAAGTACACACACACACACACACACACACACACACACACACACATATATATATATATATATATATATATATATATATATATATGCCAGATGTGGTGGCACACAGTTGTAGTCCCACTTTTTGGGAGGCTGAGATAGGAGGATCATGAGTTCATGGCCAGCCTCAGCAACTTAGTGAGGCCCTCTGAAACTCAGTGAGACCCTGTGTTCAAGAATAATAAATAGATCTGGGTTATAGCTCAGGGGTATAATGCCCCTGGGTTCAATCCCCACTACTACATAAACAAACAAATACATAAATAAATAAATGTATTTTATAAGCCCAATACAAATATGTATTATTTTCTAAGGATTTTACTACTTCTAGTGAAATGGCATATTGGAATTGGAGTCCAAAAGAATAAGCCTCAAGTCACATAACTTGTTAGTGGCTAAGTTGAATCCAATATGCCCAAGTCTCTGAATGCACCTAAAGCAATGTGCTGGTCTCCTCTCTACCTGCAATATAATTTTTAATCCAAACAGTTTTTTTTTTACCTCCACTGTAATTTTCTTCTGCATACCAGCATCACATCTCATCTGGGTTACAATAGTAGTCATTTTGCACTACCATCTTTGCATTTTATAATTCACTTTCCACATTTATCAGTTGTATCCTGCTAAATTTTAAATTAAATTATATCACTCTCTGGATTAAAATCCACTGATGACTTCCCATTTAACTTTGAATCAAATTTATCTGAACTTCTAGCTTGAAAGAAGTTTATCTCATAATGCTCATTTCTTGTCTCTTTGGCTCTAGCTATACCTGCATTTTTGGTGTGTGTGTGTTACTGGGGATTCAATCCAGGGGCAGCGGAATTACTACCTCTAAGATATACCCCCAGCCTTGTTTTAATTTTTTATTTTGAAACAGGGCCTCACTAAGTTACAGAATACCTCTTTGTTTCTGAGGCTGGCTGTAAAACCTGCAATTCTGTCTCAGACTCCCAAGTACAGAGGTAAAAGGTGTGCACTACCACACATAGCTCCTACCTGTGTTTTTTATGTTTCTTAAATATGTCAAGCCTAGTCATACTTCGTGAGTTTTAAACTTGCCTCTAAATCTGACAAAATTGTTCTTATGCCATATTCATTTCTAGTAATCATTCAGATTTCATCTGTGATTATATTTTCTCAATTATCATTGTCTGAAATGATGCTGTTTATTTGATATTCATATATTAGTGCTGTCAATCCCTATCCCTATACGGTCCACATTAACAGAACATTTTACCTTATTAAGTGTATCTGCTCAATTAATATATATTGAATTAATGGATGGATAGTAACCCCAAAACTTTAAAGGGTGATACTGAATATCAATGGAAGATCTATTATGTTTCTAGGAGGAAGTGACATCCACAACTGCAATATTCATGCTTTTATAAGGTAATGCTGAATATCAATAGAAGATCTATCATGTTACTGGGAGGAAGGATAAAAATGTCCCAGAATGACTTCCTAGATAATGACTTCATCACTTAGCTTCATTTGGTGTCTACTTGGCACAATTTGAGAACAAACAGCTCAACCAGGCCACAAGGATTCAGTACCATCCCTAGAGGATGATGCTTGGTGGTTTCTATGGAGACCAGAACAACAAAACAATCCCTAAGGTAGATCAAATGGGGGCAGTCACATCAAGCTCTGTGCTCAGATGGACCCTTGCTGTGATAGAGACTTGAGGAATAGAAATCATGTAGACAGTAAAAGATGGGAGGGAGAGAAAGGTGGGATAGTTTGGTGGAATGGAAAAAAAAACTAATCATAGGAGAAAGGAGATAGAGTTTTAACATTAGGCTCAGCAATATCTAGCTGGATGACTGTGGACATGCAACTTCAACTCTCATAGCCTCCTCAGTTTCCTCATCTGCAAAACAGACTTACTTAAGTTCTTCAGAAAAGTTGTTAAGTTGCATATGTGTGAATGTTCCATTATAGCATCTGGCATATAGTGCATATTTATATACCCAGATTTGAAAGTGATGAGGCTGAAACCATTGAAGCCCTTGCTTACAAAAGCCTATTTTTTTGAGCATGGTGGTGCACGCTTGTAATTCCAGCATTTGAGAGGCTGAGACAGGAGGATCATGGTTCCTCCAAGAATGTCCAAGAATGGTTCTTGGACAGCCTCAGCTACTTAGTGAGGCCCTTTGCAACTCAGTGAGACCCTGTTCCAAAATAAAAAAATAAAAAATAGGGCTAGGGTGTAGCTCAGAGGTAGAATGCCCCTGGATTTCATTCCCAGTACTGCAAAAAATAAAAAGACAGGGATGGGCAAAATGATTATATTTGGCAAAGTGTGGTGGCACACACTTGTAATCCCAGCATTCGGGAGGCTGAGACCAAAGGATCAAGGTACAGGGACAGCCTCAGCTACTTAGTGAGGCCCTCCGCAACTTAGTGAGACCCTGTTTCAAAATAAAGAGTAATAAAATAGGACAGGGGACGTAGCTTGGAGGTAGAATGCCCCTGGGTTCTATCCCCAGACCTGCAAAAAAAAAACCAAAAAAAAAACAAAGTTCATATTTGTGGTTTTGAAAGATTGCTTTGGTTGCAGCATGAAGAGCAGATGTCAAAAACATGAATTCAGATACAACTTGTGGGAAATTATTTGAGTAGTCCAAGTAAATTTCAATATCAATACTAGAAATAATGTTATTGGATATAATAATAGTTTTCAAAAGAGGATTGAAAATAGCAGTAGGATTGGAAATAATGTTATTGGAAATAATAATATTCAAGAGATATTTAGGAGATAGGTTTCATTAACAGGACCTGGTGATAAAGTGGATATGTGGGTGACAAGAAAGTGAAATGTTAGGAATGACATACAGGTTCCTGGATGGGTGGTGGAACCATTCACTGATGAAAAACCTGGAAAATAATCACATGTGGGAAGCACAATCATGTTATATCAACATGGAGGAGGATTTTGGCATAAAAGTAAGAAAGTCATCAGGACAGTTGGATATACAGATCTAATGTTCAGAAAGGAAGACAGCCGGGCATGGTGGTGCACACTTATAATCCCAGCATTTGGGAGTCTGAAACAGGAGGATCGTGGTTTACCGCCAGCCTCAGCTACTCTGAGGCCTTCTGCAACGCATGAGACCTTGTATCAAAATAAAGAATAAATGTATGGCTGGGGGTATAGCTCAAAGGTAGAATGTCTCTGGGTTCCATCCCCAGGACTGGAGAGAGAGAGGTAGGGGGGGGAGGGAAAACTGGGCTAGAGATACAATTCTGGGAGTTTTCAGAATGTACAGGATCTTGGACAAGATCAACTAGGAAATAGAGTAGCTACAATGAGAATTAAGTACAATGGAAGGGTCTGAGCTTCAGTAGGAACTTGGGAACACCTGGTCTCTATCCTGTAGAAGCACATGGATTCTGTGAAATCACTGTGTGGGAGATAAAGGAGCACTTCCCAAAAGACTGAGCTCTCTTGAGATGGAATTGCATGCCTTAAAAAGTGATGCATAAGGTTCATACACAGAGACTGGATGTCTTTCCATCAGAGACGCTATACAAATCTTTAAAGCATCACATGAGGTGAGTGACACAAGATACTCTCTAAGCTACCAACTATTTCCTAAATGTAGGTCCAATGCTACAAAATGCCACATTCCAATATGCAAAGTAAACTAGAAATGTATAGACAGGTCTAGGGAAAGAAAACTTGGGATCAATGCAAAGATCTGGGGATGCTCAAATCTCTCAAATACATTATCCTGAGTGGTCAAATACCTGAATTAAAAAGCTGACTGTCTTCATCTGGTAATACCCAATATATGAAAATGCTGTAAGTATGTTGAAGTCTTTGCCTGATTTCTTTTTCTGTGAGTTCAAGAATCAAATAATAAAATTTAGAATCCTGAATTACAGCTTCATTTTGAAACCCTGAAAAGTTCTGGGAAGGAAAAAGATACCGGATATTTATCATTATCTAGGTAGTTTACATCTCAAAGCAGCCAGGAAAGTAAATATTATCCCCATTGAGATGAATAAACTAAAGTGTCTAGATGGCAAACAACATGTCCAAGATAATATAACTAGAAAGTAGCAAAGCCAGGATTTGAACCCGTGTATTCCTGAATCCAAATCTAGCAGGTTGCACCTGAACTCTAGACCATTTACTATTGGTTCATAAACAAAATATCAAGTATTGTTCATCATTAGGATCTTACTACTACCTAATTTTTAATTTTATGCATTCAATTAGATTCACAAGAAATACAAAAATGTTCCACAAATATTCTCATGTACCATTCACCCACTTTTCACCATAAAATCTTCCATAGCCATAGCACATTATCAAAGTCAGGACTCTAACGTGGGCATAATATCCTTTACTAAACAGCAAGAGGTGGGGGTGTGTCTCAATGGCACTTACCTAAGTGTACTTACCAAGCATGCAAGAAGCCCTGGGTTTCACACGAGCATTGAATAAATACATACATACAAACTACAAACCTTATTAAACTTTCACCAGTTTTTACATGTGTATAGGTGTGTGTGTGTGTGTGTGTGTGTGTGTGTGTGTGTGTGTATGAAAGTCTATGAAATTTTATCATATGTCTAGATTCCTACAATCACCATCATAATTAGAATACAGGACTGGCTCATCAAGACGAAGAAATTCCCTGGTATTATCGCCTTTATAATCACACCCTCCTGCAACTCTAACCAGTGATAATCACTGATCACTGATTATTAATAGTACCTGGTGATAGAATGGATATCACTCTAATTTTGTAATTTTGGGGTTATCATATATGTTAGCTTCTCATCACTGTGATGAAAATACCTGATAAGAACAACTTAGAGAAGAAAACGTTTATTTTGGCTCATAAATTCAGAGGTTTCAGTTCATGGTTGACTGCTTTGTGCCTGAGGTGAGGCAGAACATCATAAGAGAAGGATATGGTGGAGGAAATCTCCTCAGTTCATGGTAGCTAAGAAGCAGAGAAAGAGGGAGGAAGGAACCAGGGACAAGATAGAGTCTCCAGAGACCTACTTCCTCTAACGATGCCTTACCATCCTATAGTTTCTACCTTCTCTCCATAGTTCATTCAAATTATTTTATTTTATTTTTTGTGGCTCTGGGGATGGAACTAGGGGCATTCTAACTCTGAACTACACCCTCATCCCTATTTTTTATTCTTTATTTTGAAACAGGGTCTCACTGAGTTGCAGAGGGCCTCACTAAGTAGCTGAGGCTGGCCTCAAACCATGATCCTCCTGTCTCAGCCTCTCAAGTACTAGGATTACAATCATGCACCATCAGTTCAAATTATTACTCCATCAAGGAGATTAATCCAATTATGAGGTTAGAGTTATAATGATCCAATCACTTCCCAAAGTTCCACTTCTGAATATTGCTGCATTGAGGACCAAGATTTCAAAACATGATCATATGGGGAGCATTCCAGAGCCAAAGTAGAACATCATATAAGTAGCATTATACAGTATATAAGCCTTTGAAATTGATTTTTCCACTTAGTATAATCATCTTTGAGTTCTATTAAAGTGATGTGTACTCATAGCTCATTACTTTTTACTGCTGAATAGTATTCTATGATACTGATGTGCCTTACATAATTTATATGCCCTATTCAAGGGCATTTGTGTTATTTTCAATTTTGGCATTACATGTAAAACTACTATGGACATTTGTGTACAGGTTTTCATATAAACATACATATTCATTTCTCTATGAAAATAAAAGAGTGCAAGTGAATATTTAGTTTTATAAAAAAAATTGTCAAATTGGTTTCCAGAACAAATATTCCATTTTGCATTCTCACCAGCAATGTATGTATGAGCTAATATCTCTGCATCTTTGCTTTCATGGATATGGGGACAATTGCCCTGTTCTCTTGTATAAGTATTTTAGATTTGTTAAGCAAGTAACTGAGAAAGCAAGCACATGTTGTGAAACATGTGCTTCCTTTTGTAATCGTGGTATGATATATTTCAAGCCAGTGTCTGCATGGCTGGGTCAAATGGAGTTGAAATCTCTCCAAAGGAATACTTTGGCAGCTTTTGCTGAGCCATAGATTAACAAAATGTCAGAGCTGGAATATCTCTTACTAATGGAAAAACTAAGGCCCAGAGCATGAAATAAAGTTACTCATGGTCATAACAAAGATTAACAAGATACTTCGGACTAGGACACAGGCTTCCTGACTCCTAGAACAGAGAGGAGTTAGAGATAAAATTGCTATTCTGTGCCTCAATTTTATTGAAGGTATCAAATTTCTTCTACCTCAAGTCTTTTCTCAGATCTGAAAGTGGGGAGATTTTAGTCCTGCTTCAAACTTTGGGCTTGATTTTTTACTCTGTTATTTCAAACAACAGCCTCTATCTATACAACTTCATTCGGGAATCTACAGGACTATTCCTTGCCCTACCCAATTTCATTTTAGTTTCTGCCTCAGCTACCTTAAAAGTTGATGTTTCACTCCTAGGTCATCAGGACAATATTTGAGTCAAATACGGTGCAATAGCTAACTTCTAACAAGTTATTTTTCTGAACTCCATGTTCTGGGCTCTTTTGTTCATTGTACAGGAAAGGTGAAGTAGAACCCAGGTAATCCAAACCACATTTTGCACTATCAGTGCAGGGAACCAAGAGTTAATTGGCAGCAAGAGAAATGATCTTGTCATGATCTTGCTTCCCACTCGTGATTGGTCTGGCATTCATTCACAGTCTTTCCAGAGAGTAGTGGGAATGAGTGATCAGTCACCTGCGGGGTTGAGCATCTGCACCAGCTTTAGCAGCTGCCAGACACCAATAAAAGTGCTTATGCAATTTTCCTACAGGAGGTAAATGGAGAGCCAATACAAAGATGGCAACTTACAGACTTTTGTCTAAATTAAGCTAAGAGCTGAGAATTCCTGAGACAGTTGAACGCCCACAGTTTTGGTACAGGGCACCACTAGGACAAGAAACCAGTGAAGAGACAGACAAGCAGTAATCAGGATCATATAAGAAGTCTGGGGTAATGTTGTGTTACTGAAGCCAGGGAAGGGGATGGCTGGGGACTGATTCAGTTTAAATTTGGAATTTTGGGGCCAGAAAAAACTGTAGGAGGGGGAGGAAAATTAGCCAGACACTGCACAAAAATAAAAGTAATTGGTCTTGGAAGTGAGGCGGCTTGCTGAGGAGGAGGTTGGAATGAAAGTAGTTTGGGGGTGAAGAAGGCTGGGACTGACAAATACACAGAGCAGGAGGGAAGAGACAGCAACATGGGATGACAAAATACACCTTCCACATTTATTTATTTGTTTGTTTGTTTGTTTGTTTGCAGTACTGGGTATGGAACCCAGGGGAATTTGATCTCTGAGCTACACCCTGAGCCCTATTTTTTAATATTTTATTTTATTTATAAGTTGAACATATTGAAAAAGGTGTACATTTAGATTGTGCTTTGTGCCCTCTCCTCCCATTCCCCTCCCCCTCCCAATAATGATTGTCCAGGTTAACCATTTATATTTATACCATTACACATATTTGTATGTAGCTCCTCCATTGAACAACCTCAGCCTTCTCCCTCTCTTATCCTTCCATTCTAGCTTTGCTGAGATTTCCCCTCCATCATCTGGAGTCCCTCTGGTATTTCTAATACTCCCTAGTTTGGGCATGTTAGAGAAAACATATATCCCTTCTCTTTCTGTGCTTGACTATTCTCACTTAACATAATGTTCTCCAGTTCCTTCCATCTCTTGCAAATGCTATTATTTTATTCTTCTTTATAGCTGAATTTTTTTATTCTTTATTTTGAAACAGGGGCTCACTAAATCGTGGAGGGCCTCACTAAGTAGCTGAGCCTGTCCGCGAACCGTGATCCTCCGGTCTCAGCCTCCCAAATGCTGAAATTACAAGCCTGTGCCACCACACCCAGCTCAGCTTCCACATTTATGCTTTTATACAGTCTCTCCCATATATTCCAGATTGCTACAGGCATGGGGTATGAAATACAACATGACCGTTTTACTTTGTGGGTCTGGATTTCTGTGCAAGAGAAGCTCACCATAGAGGATATGAAAATGATTAATGGGGTCCAGGTAATTATCAGGTCGATGACCTGACTATTCCTTAGAAACTATATTAATAAAATATTGGAGACCAGGCAAGTGAAGTAATGCCTCAGAGTTCTCACCAGAAGCACAGTTGGCAGATCCTGGTCCCATGCCTGAAGAAGGACCTGCAGAAAGCTGATCTTATTTATAAATAATTACGGTGGTGAAAGGACTTGATCACAGGTTCCATGAGGAGCAGTTGAAGGAGCTGGTAGTAGAGATACAGGGGTAAGGAATGGGTGTGGTTTGTATATTCAGACATCCAAAGAGCCATCACAGGAAAGAAACACATAGAGCTTGTATGGCTACAGGGGAAAATCAAGGATCCCTGGTTAGAAGACATAGGGATAAAGATTTCAACTAAACATAGTAAAAAAAATTCTGAATTGTTAAAGCTAAATAAAGGTCAAATGGACCGCCTTGGAAGATAGTAGGCTCCCCCTCACTGGCTATTTCTAAGTCACAAACACACAGTTGGCAAAAACCCTGAGAGGATGGAAAATAGTTGAAGAAATCAGGAGTTCCAAGTTTAGGGAAAACTTGACTCAAGAGACCCAGACTCAGTGTTAAACCTCTAAAAGTTAGAGGACAGAAAACCAGATGTGTCTCCAGGGCAGGGGAGCTGATACTTGTGAGTAGGGGACTATAGTTGAGATAAATTGTGAATCAAGTGAAGGAGAAATTTTAGGAAAGGTAGAACTGTCCTCAGATGAAATATGCTATCTTGGGAAGCTCCTTATCTCTAGAGATGTGTGAGTAGGGAATGACAACTTATCTTTTATGCAATCTAGGCTGCCCAGTATAATCCTTTGGGAAGCTTAATGATTACTGATGTTTGGCTTCCATTCCCAGAGAAATTGAATTAATTGGTTTGAGTGTAGTGTGGGCATTGGGATTATTTTAAATTTCCCCAGGTGATTCTAATGTATAATCAAGGCTGAGAACCACAACAGGGAAATATCTACAATGTTAGAGTGGGTAGGAGGGAAGTTTGTGCAGTAAGAAAGGCAGGTAGGGCCTGATTGGAAGAAACAAAGTAATTGACAATTTTACAGACAGCCTTAAGTTTCTAACGCTGATTGAGACTAAATGTGTTACCCCTTCTCTGAGGAATTTGCGCTTAATAGATGTATAGTGTTCCAACAGTGGTTAGCCCTAAATGAATGAGTTCCTAATGGTGAAATTTCAGAATCCATCAAACATAGTGAACAAGAAAATTTGGAGCAGACTGTAAATCATACTAGGTAGGTGGCAGCTTTAATTGTTCTTTTTCATCACAGGCTCAGGGTATCTGGATGAGAGTTACTGCAATTCCATATAAAGTTCCTAACAAATTGCCTTTGATTATCAGATTATCGATGGAACTGTGTTTATGTTGGAAACAAAATCCTAAGAGCTTTCCTAAGCATTACAGGAATGGTGTGTCGAGGTGAAAATGATAGGAACACATGCTATGTGCTTAAAAGAAGATGTAATCCAGGCTTGGTGGTACAGCCTAGTACTTGGAAGGCTGAGAAAGAAGAATTGCAGAATTGAGGCCAGCCACAGAAAATTAGAGACATTGAATTGGTTTGAGTGTAGTGTGGGCATTGGGATTATTCTCTGCAAGAACCTTGTTTCAAAATTATTTTTTAACAAAGGGTCTGAGTAGAGCTGAGAGGTAGAATACCCCTAAATTCAATCCCTAGTACTAATAAATAAATAGGAAATGTAGTGGGACAAATAAGACACAGAGAGCCATGCAGAGAAAGTGAAAGAAGAGACAGAGATGCAGAGACAGAGATTGTCGGAGCTAGAGAGATAGAAATAGAAACACACAGAAGGTGAGAGTGAGAACATATGGTCAATTGACCACATCCCATTTGGCATCCAGGTTTTCTATAAAATAGCTCTTTTCTTCTTCAGAGCTTCAACAATGCCAAACAAGACTGTTGTTAATTAGTCTATCATTCATCTTAATATTCCCTGCCAAAAAAGCTATCATCCTCCCGATATTTCTAGAGCTTCTAGATTTTCCAATTGAACTCAAGCCTTTTAGAGCAGATCCGTTGAAAATGTAAACTTTATGTGGCTTTGGTTAAATCCATATTCAAGCGGGAATCTCTATGTATCACCTATTAGCTTTTTCTACCTCAGGAGGCCGAAGAAGTTTCCTTAGAAATATAGAGAACATAACCACCTGGGAAAGAGTTTACTGTTATCCAGAACTCCTGATCTTTCATCCAAATGTCCTAACCCATATTCATGGAGTTCTATTGATATTCAGGGACAGGGAAGTGTCCTGTGTAGATTGTCCCAAACATCAGCCTGGCACTGGGCTTCTGACAATTTAAGAAGCAGAAAGAATCTGGGTGTGTTGGCATACCCTACAGTCTCAGTACTTGGGAGGCTGCGACAGGAGGATCACAGGTTTGAAGCCAGCCTCAGCAACCTCTAATGACTCTCAGCAACATAGCAAAACCTTGCTTCAAAATAAAAAATAAATAGTAAGAGTTGGGGATTTATATTCGAGGTAAAATGTCCGTGGATTAAATCCCCAGTACAAGAAAAAGAAGAGGAGGAGAAAGAAAGAAGAAGAAAAAAGAAAGAAAAGCAACTGGGTTCTGGGAAGCCTGGACCACCCAGGACTTCAGAGGTAATTTATTGTCTTTTGTCACTTTCCTGATGGTTGCTTGCTTCTCTGAACATTACCCTGGTAGGAACTCTGGTTTTGAGCCTTTTACTTCACTGCACTTATCGCTCCCAGACACTTTCCATCTCTGTACATTTTCCCAGTGTGACCTGGGGCTGATTCTGGCAGTCTGCTCTTTCTTGCAGCTCTGACTTTCAATTTCTGAACATCTATGGGCCACAGTTCCGCCCCATTGGGATCTCTATCAGGGTGAATATATGAGGTGCTGAAATGTAATGCTACAACAGCCCACATCAGAAGCTCCCTTTGATGGATCATATTTCCTCTTCATTTTGAGTAATTTTTTCTAGCCCTGCTATTACCTAAGGCCCATGGAGAACATTTCTTCTGAATTTAGGCCTTGAAAGCCTCTCCCCAACCCTGCCTATTGCAGCTTAATGCATATACAGTCCATTTAATTGGCACCTCCCTGCCCACAGAACAAACAGCAGAAGCTCTGCCAATATATGCCAATAAAAATGGTGTGCATTATTTAGGGCTTGTGATAGTTCTGAATGATCACAGTGTCTCTCTTCATTAATTGATGTTGTTGCCATACAGAATATTAAATATTTTAATCTCATACTAGTTACAGGTATCATGCCTCCCAGTAAATTACTTAGCACATACTAAAGCATCGGTGAAAATCTTCTATCTTTAGATTTTTTGCCTTCTAACATTTGAAGTTTGAACGTTCCACCTTAATCCTATACCCTCAACAACAACATTCTTCTCTGTATCCACCCCTTCTGGACATAGGGTTCTCAGAAGCTGACTCCTCTCTTTAATTCTTTTTTAATTATTCACCATTTGGATCTCTCTCTCTCTCTCTCTCTCTCTCTCTCTCTCTCTCTCTCTCTCTCTCTCTCTCTCCTCTCTCTCTCTCCCCTCTCATACTGGGGGATTAATCCAAAAGCATCCCACCTCCAATCTACATTTCCAGGCCTGTCTTATTTTTTTAGTTTAAAACACGGGCCAACTAAGTTGCTGACAGTCTTGCTAAGTTGTTGTGGCTGGCATCAAACATGTGATCCTATCTCAGTTTCCCAAGTATTGAGATAACAGGTATGCACCACAGCACCCAGCCAGTCTCTCTTTTTTAGTGGGTTTGGATTGCTTTCTCCTGATCCCTAACTATGAATCTCCTCAGAATGCTTTGTCTTCTTGAAATCCAAATCCTTCAAGCATGTGTCCTAACATCTTCCCTATGTAATCAAATTCAAGTTATTTCTTAGGTATTACTACCTCTGAGTTATATATTATTGGAATGTCCAAGCTGCAGGAGAACTTAGAGATAATTTATTTCAAGATTTCTGTTTTCAAGATACAGAGAAACATAAGCTCAGAGATTGGAGGGGTGTTGTTTAAGATCTCACATGTATTATGTAAAAGTTTTATACCTAGTAGAGGATAGTTTTACTCATTGGGTTCTGTTTCTCTACACTGACACAGCCTCCTATCATGTTTCTTGTTTGGTTGAACAGCTTTAAGATTAAAATTAATATGTACAATTCAATGAGTTTTGGTATAGCATATTATTAATTTTTTAAAGTAATGATAAATGCACATATAAATCTGACGTAATTTTTAACATTTTGTTATTTACAACTATACAATTTGGTGTCATTAATTACATTTGCAGGATTGTATGACAATCACTGATACTAACTTCAAAAGCTTTTCATTTCTCCAAACAGAAATTATATACCTGTTTAGCAATAACGCCCCACTTCTATCTCCCTACAGCCTGGGTAATCTGTAATATACTTTTTGTCTCTAAATTTTGCCTATTCTATGTACTTCATGTAAGTGAAACTACATAACATTTGTTCTTTTGTGTCTGGCTTATTTCACTTAGCATAATACATTCATACTTTACAATGTCTCAGAAATTGATTCTCTTTTTTTAATGGATGAATAATATTTCTTTGTACTGTACATGTATACTGCACTTTGTTCATTTGATGACAGACATTTGGATTGCTTCCACATTTTGGCTACTATGAATAATGCTGCAGTGAACACTGGCACACAAGTATCACATTTAAGTCTCTACTTCCAATTCTTCTGGATAAATACGTTCAGGTAGATTGATTTTGTTTAAAAGTGGTAGTAATGTCCCCATATTTATTCCTGGTTGTGTTTGAGTCTTTTTTCCTTTCTCTTAGTTAATCTAGCTAAAGTTTAGTCAATTTTGTTGCTCTTTCCAAGGAATCAAAGTTTGCATTAATTAATTTTTTTGTTTTCCATTATTTTATCTATCTCTGCCGTACTCTTTAATTCCTTCCTTTTCTAGCTTTTGGTTTAGATTGTTTTTTTTTTCCTAATTCATTAAGGTGTAAATTTGTGATGTTGATTTGGGGCTATTTCTCCTTTTAACTTAAACTTTTATAACTATAACTTTCCCCTCTAGGACTGTTTTTACTTCACCTCATAGGTTTTTATATGTTGTTTTTTCATCTTCAGTTGTCTCAAAGGATTTCCTAAATTCTCTTGTGATTTCTTCCTTGACACTATTGATTGTTTAAAAGTATGTTATTTAGTAAATTCTGCTGTTTGTTTTAAAATGAACATATGCAAATACATGAGGAAGATTTTTGACATAATAGTAGCCAAGAATTAATAAAAGATAGTCTCCATTTGATGAAAAAAGCATGTATGAGGGTTACTCTCTTTTGTGGACCCCTCCCCTCTGTGGGAATGAGCTGTTTGTGCTTTCTATCTTTTCTTGGTTTAAAATAAATCCTTAAACAAGAGTATGTTGTTTAATTTACATGTTTTAAATTTTTCTTTTGTTGTTTATCTCTAACTTGATTCTGTTTGAATAATTCTATTATTTTAGCAGACACTCAGTATATTTTATATTTTTTAAATTTATTGAGACTTGTTTATTGTCCCTACCCTCATCACCTAATCACCTCCCATACCTCCACTTCTAAAACTATCATATTGAAGACTAGGTTTCAATATATATATATTTTCATGGGACACAGATGTTTAGACATAACACTAAAGGTGACACCATCATGATAATGTAATTCATTCATTTCTAAAGTTAAGATAATTGTAACAATAAAGATCATTGTTGCTATTGGATAACTATTTTCTAGTTTATTCTCATTCTCAAGTCTCTGTTGTATTATTTGTGGAGTAACTTAAGATCCATTTTATTTCATATTCTGCCTAATGTAGATTTCACTCTTGTTTCTCAACTTTGAATTGATGACTTTTCCATAAATAACAGTGATGGTGCCAAGTATGGTGGCACAGGTTGGTAATCCCAGGACTTAGGAGGCTAAGACAGAAGAATCATAGGTTTGATGGCAGCCTCACCAATTTGGTGAGATACTGTTTCAAAATAAAAAGGTCTGGGGTGTTGTGAGAGGTAGATAGCCTCTAGGTTCAATCCCTTGGATCAAATAATAAAAATACCTCCACCAATAGTAGTAGTAGTAGTACTACTACTACTACTACTACTACTACTAGTGGTGGTGGTGACATAATCCACAGTAAAAAAAAACACATAAACACAAAAACAAAAAAATAAATCTTGAGTTTTTGTACACAGAGCTACTATGACTGGGGAACCTACTCTTATTACCAATTCATATTGAGATGTATAATAACTAATATTGTGAAAAGGCAAATTGGTTATGATAAAGTTACATAGCTAGTGATAAAGAGATGCATTTTAGTCCAATTTTTACTTCAAATTCCGTGCTCTTAACCTATACTCTATGCTACAACCTCCCAATACCAATTTCTTGCTCTTCTGGGGATTATCGCTGCTCACCAACAGGGATGGCTGGCCCCTTCATCTTGAAATTCTGCTGTTGCTTCTCACCAACTTAACTGTAGGAATTGTCAACTACTATGGCTACAGATTATTGGACCCTGTATAGCAGATATTTCTGGTGCCTATTTAAGAGCCATTCATAGTGCATGCCAATAATTCCAGCTAGCTACTTAGGAGGCTGAGCAGAAGGATCACAAGTTCAAGGCCAACCTGAACAATTTGATGAAATTCTATGTCAAAATAAGTTTTCAGAAAAGAGGCTGGAGATGTAGCTCAGTGGTAGAGCACTTGACTAACATGTATGAGGCCCTGGAATCAATCCCCAGTACTACAAAAAGTTAAAAGAGCCATTCCTTACCATTTTTGGTAAAAATAACTCAGATTTTATTTGAATATTTTCTTTGTATGATTCAAGGGAGAAGATCCTATGGAATAAATCTTCATTCATTCTTCATACTAATTTTTTGTTTAGGTATTGTTATGGAATGTAAAATTGGTCTATACGACATGGAAAGTCTACTGGAGAGTTTCTGAGTAAGGTTTTTCTTGGTTTTGAAGAGAGATATTTGAAAAATAAACATTCTTCTAAAAAATGGTGACTCAGGGGAACACACATATCATCTTAGGACTCCCCAAAAGTGAATTAAGAAAGTATTTCTATTTCTAATCGCTCTACTCTGAGGTAGAAAGATCTTGAGAAAAGAGCTAACAACCAGGCAAATACAAAAATAAATTCTGATTTCTAGAAAATAAAGGGTTTTAATAAAGTGAAAAGCCACCAGAAAAGTTGGCTGGCAGCATAGGGTTCTGGGCTCAGTCCCCAGGTTTGCTGTAGCTCTGTGTGGGAGGGGAGCTCTCACCCAACAAGTTAAAGGGCAATTTTTCTGGAACTTCAAAAAATAGAAAAATAGAGACAGACCAACGTACCCACAGTCTGAGTGGAAAATAGCTCCTAGGAACTGAACTGGGTTCAGCTGGTCCCAGAACATTTACAGTATAAGGGAAGGGCAGCTTTCCCCAGGCAGAGATGATTGGAACCTGGAAGTAGGTAGAGCTGGAAAAGCTTCTTTGTTTAGAATTTTCCAACCAGCAGCAAACATGGACTCACTCTACAGTGTTGTTTTCCTTTCTCTCTCTCTTTTTCTTTTTTCCCCCTCGCTTTGCAATAAAGTGAGCTTCCATTTAAAACTGACAGCCTAACACTCAGGATAATAACTTTGGATGAAGAGGGCAGAAACCTGAAAACAGAAATTTCACTGTCACAAATTCCAAGCACTGAAAGAACTGAAGATTGAACATAAGAATTCCACATACCTCCCCCTAGCACATTGTTGAGGACGCTTGGGGTGAGGGGGTGGGACAGGATTAAAGACTTGATCAGCACTTTAAGCAATGACATATACAAGTTGAAGATGAAGTTTCTTCCTAAACAGGCAATGACCTTGCCCATCCCCGTAGGGAAGTGGCTAGAAAAGAGGAAGTAGAGAGCATTCAAATTTGCCAAACATGTGTATTCACATTATAGAAGCTTCCCCAGTACAGGAGTGTCTCAAGATCTCCAGAAAGAAGAATATTCAGCAGCTGTTTAAAAAGAATTGCATGAGCCGGGAGTGGTGGCACATGCTTGTGAGGCTGAGACAGGAGGATTGCAGTTTGAGGACAACTTCAGCTACTTAATGAGGTCTTTTGCAACTCGGTGAGACTGTGTTCCTAAATAAAGAACAAAAAATAGGGCTAGGGGTGTACCTCATGTGTAGAATTCCCTGGGTTTAATTTCCACTATGCAAAAAAAAAAAAAAAAAGAATTGTCTGAATTGTTTGCTAATATACAACTTACCCTGTCCCCCACCACAATCTATGTTAATATTAGAGCTGAATTGGATGCTTGGTATCCAGTTAATGAGATCCTCCCAAGACCTCTGCTTTTTCATTCTTATCTCAATTCCCATTTGTCCTTCCATATTACTTTCTACACTTTAACTTGCTTGCCACCCATCCCCCATTATCTTTATTCCTTCTCTACTTTTTCTATTACCTTACTTTTAATTCCAAATCGGAAACATAGTTATTAATTCATAATCTACTCAGCCTACCTTACATCACATTACACTAACATTTCCTCTTGAAAAACACATTGGTAGAAATCATTAATAATAATTATTCCTATAGTGTATATTAAAATATTTTGCTCTTAAACTACCATTGTTACTTGCAAGTACTATACCCTTCTGATGAGGCATTATAAGTTGTATTTAACATACTTGTTAAAATAATCAAATGCAGTGAGGCTAATATATATCCCCAAACTCAGAATCCACTATGAAGAAATAAGTACTCGTAAGAAAACCTTCACATTCAGTGAAAGAGGAAAACACTAAAACACAGGTGCGAAAAATATAAGAACCCTGAAAACATGAGATAAAAGACCAATAAGAAAATAACAAATTCTTTTCTTTCTTGTCTTCATTTTCCAGATTTTATTTTTTTAATTTTTTTATTGGTGAATTATATTCATACATCATATTGGGGTAAAAAAATTGTGTGTACATACATGTACACATCACTGATTTAACCTCTACCCAATTCCCACCCCATTCCCTCCCCATCCTTTCTTTCATTGCTTGGCTTAGTGGTTGACGTTGATATGTTTAAGAACACTGTGTGTTTTAGAGATTTTTCCATAACTCTGTAACAAAGGAATTTACTAATGGACAGGTATACAAAAGACCAAATGAAGTATTTAGAATTTTGATTATTAAAATGGCCAAAGAATTAAAAGTAGACCTAAGAAATGAACTCACAGATAATATATGTAATGTAAAATCACATGTGAATAATGAAATTGAAACTCTGAAAAAGAACCAAACAGAAATCCTGAGTTAAATGAAAAACAAAATAAATCAAATAAAAATTTCAATAGTAAGTATCACCAGTAGAAGAGATACATGGAAAGCAGAGTCTGAGGCAGAGAAGACAGAGTATATGAATCTGAATACTGTCAATAATACAAAATATAAGAGGCTACATTCAGAACGTACAAAAATATGGGGAAAGTATCAAGAGACCAAACCTAAGGGTAATTGGCATTAGGCAAGGTATGGAGGTACAAATCAAGGGCATAAATAACCTCTTCAGAGTTATAATATCAAAGACTTTTCCAAATTTGGATAATGATATGGACACTCACAAACAGGAAGCATACAGAACCCCAAATAGATATCAAAAAAGAACCTCTTCACACCACATAATAATCAAAATGACTGATATGGAGATCAGTAGTAGACTTTTAAAACTATCAAAAGAAAAGTCAGGTCACACTTAGATACAAACCAAAAAATATTCTAATTTTATCATTCCAAACTCTAAAAGCCAGGAGGTATTGGAATAAAATATTAGATAATACTGAATAATTTAACAATGAATACTCCAAGTCCTGAAAAAAATAACATTCAACAAAGTTTGTTATATCTAGTCAATCAAACTTTCATAATCAACAGAGAAATAACAATCTTCCAAGATAATAATAAACTAAAATAATCCATGGCTAATAAGTTAGAACTACAGAAAAAATAGAGAAATAATACACATATAAAAGAAATAAAAATAAATTCTAGAGCAAAGAATTCCAGTAGAAGAGCTTTAAAAAACTAAAAAAAAAAATCAAACAATTGATATAAAAAGTAAAAAATCCCTAACTCCAAAAAGAAATAGCAATACATAAATGGGCAATTGAACTGAAAAGACACTTCTCAGAAGCAAATATGCAATTGTACAGCAAAATATGGGAAAATGTTTGACATACTTAGCAATCAGGGAAATTCAAATCAAAACTGAACTGAGATTCCACCTCCAGTTAGAATGGCAATCATCAAGAATACAAACAATAATAAATGTTGTTGAGGATGTGGAGAAATAGGAATATTTCAGAGGTCCCTCAAAATACTAACAGTACATGTATATCCATGTTTAGAACAGCACAGTTCACAATAGCCAAGTTGTGAATCACTGCACCAGTAAAATTCTGAGGAACAAAAACATAGACCCTCTTAATGTCTTTGGATGTTGATGATTGGGGTCTTGATCAGCTGTTGCTTTCTTATAAAGTGAGCCTTCACAGTAAAATATGGCAAAGTAAAAAGGAAAGAAATGAATCTTTAATATGTTTGATCCATTCAATTAGTCAACTTAGGAACTGTCCCATAACTTCACTTTCAGTTATGTGAAATAATAAATGTATTCTGAATCATCAAGCCAGTAGTTGTTTACCAGTTATTAGAAATACCTGGAGACTTTCAAAAATAGTTTGTTTTGGAGGGAGATCAAGATGGCGACGGAGAGATGCAGCATATCTCACTAGCTGAAGCAAATTAAGTTCAACTACTGAGACGGAAGCATCTTAATAAAGAAAAAAATCAGCGTACGACCCAAAACAGACTTGGGGACTATGGGAGAAGAAATCCAACAACTGAATTGCAAGATTCACCGCAACACACAAAGAAAGCAGAAAGTGAGCTTAAGATGCAGGCTGGCTATTGCAGGTGCAGGCGGAGACGCAGGCGGCCGTGGGGCTCCTGGCCCAAACAGGACTTTTGGGTCCTTAACATTCCAAGAGAGGCTCTAAAGTCTGAAAGTGGCCATAGAGTTCCAATACCTGAAGTTGTGAATTAACTGGAGCTCCTGAGCGGCACTGTTCACCCACCAAAGGCGGCCCAGTAGAGGCATCCGGAGACCTTCAGGGACCCGGAAGCGGACCTGCTAACCATGGGAGCAGCAAATCAGCGGGATATGGAAGAGTTGCCAAAAATAGTTTGTTTTGGTCACACCTCTAGAGATTCTAATTTAGCCTGGAGATAGACACTTGTTCATGACTCTATTGTTTTCCTTTATGTATTGTATATGTTCAATGTAGTCAACATGTCCTAATATAGTAAAATACCTATTATAATTGATCAAGTTAACATATCAATTTCCACACATTAGTGAAATGAGGCAAACACAGAAAGACAAGGACCGCATGATCTCACTACTATGTGTGGGATATAGAAATTTGATGTGACAGAATTTTAGAGTAGAATGGTGGTTACCAGAGCCAGAGAGATGGGGGAAAGGGAGGATATTGGTAAAGGATACAAAATTTCGCTTATTAAATGAGAATGAGTCTAGAGATCTAATGTACAGCATGATGGTTATAGTTAATAATGTTGTATTATATACTGTAATTTTGCTAGCAGAGTAGATTTTAGTACTTTAACCAAATTTATATGTTTTAAAAGCAATCAGCCTGTCTCACCAAGAATCATGTGTTTTCTCTTATAATTGGTAGCTAGAGAGAAAACAGGAAACAATATGGTCTTCTGTTAGTTTTATTATTTAGCAAGGACTGAAAGCCTCTGGATTAAGCCATTTGTTGGTGAATGTTTTTTGCCACTTGGAGCTAAACCCATCCTAGCTCATTTACTAGCTTTTATAATCATACTTAAGCTCTGTTCAGCCTACTTACACATATATTTTTCCATTTCTAGTCTGTCCTTTTAGCCACCTACCTTGATTAAATTCTCAGGCCACAACTGGCCAAGTTTCCAACTGGGCCACATTAGGTGACAGTGAATATCATGGGAAGCTGAGAATGGGAAAACTTTCAAGAGGTAGTTCCAAAGTGTGTAGAGAGACAGGATATATTTCCATCACTTCATTTCACTTCAACGGGCATTTCCTGAGCCTTTACTTTCTAATAGTCTTTGCATGTGTTGGATACTAGGGATAGAAGACCTGATCATACCTTTACAAATTATTTTTGACATTGGGTATTGAGCCCAGGACTTTTCTTCCTTTGAGCTACAATCCCCGAACTTTTGATTTTTATTTTGAAACAGGGTCTGGCCAAGTTGTCGAGGGTGTTCTCAAACCTGTGATGCTCCTGTCTCAGCCTTGAGTCCTGGGATTACAACTATGCACCATCCCAGCCAGCTATACCTTCACAAAATTCAATGCATATAGAAAAAAGTCAATAGGTCTGGATGGAGCCTAAAATTTTGCATTTATAATGAGCTCCCAAGAGATTCTGAAACTACTGATTCAGGAACAATAGTCTGAGTAGCAAGTATCTGAAAAAATTGTCTATATAGAGCATAATTAAATAAGTGCTAGAAGCAGAAAAAACCATAGATGAGCAAATAAGGTGACCTAACTGAGGGGAATGGGAAGGGGAAGAGGGAAATTCCTTAATGTACATGATGTACTTTCAAAAACATATCAAAGTCAATTAGTAAGCCAAACATGAGAAGGAGGGAGGGGGAGGGAATGGGGTGGTAATTGGGGAAGGGCTAAATGAGTGTAATGTGTGCATATATGACTCTAATATATAGTACTTCGTTAAGATGTATGAATACAATGAACCAATAAAAAATGAAAAAAGAAATAAGTACTAGAATATAAGTTGGACAAGGTGACATAGAAACCTAAAAGGCCAGTGGTACTAAATGGATAAAGGGAGTTGGGGAAAATATCACCAATGGGTGATATTTATATTAACTGCAACTTATGCAAGGAGCCACAGTATGATAAAAAGAATAGGAAGACATTTAAGAGTCAGGAAACTAATTTTCTAGGCCCAATTTTGTTACTTATTTGCGGTATCACCTTGGACAAATCCTTTTTCCTTTCTGGGCCTCACGATTAGAATGTGGACTGAAGAGATGATCTACATATTCTCTTCCATCTTAAGTATTTTAAATAATAATTCAGTGAATTCATTCTCTAACAAAAAGCACAGTTAAGAGAGCAAAAGCTGTACCCCAAAAAACAACAGGATTGAAGCCATTCTCCTTAAGGGGTAACTTTAAATGCCACCTATATACTGATGAGTCTTAAATTTGTGTCCCTGCCTTTAATTACTCCCTAGGGTACATGTACACAACCGTATACTCAATCTCTACATTCAATGTCTAATAAACACCTCAAATTAACATGCAATTTATTGACATATTACATTCTCTGCTATAAACCTGGACCTCCTCCATTCCTTTTATTTTCAAGAAATGGCACTACCACAGTCCACATGTTTGAGACAGAAAACTAGAAACTATTCTTGATTCCTCTTTCCTCCCCCCCATACAAAAACCGATAGCAATTTATGTCGTAACTACCTCCAAGACATATCTTAAATTTGTCTACTTGTCTTCCTTTCCATAGCTACAACCCCAGGCCTAGCTAATGTCATCTCTCTAGGGCAAGTCTCCAAACACATCTTTCTGCCTCACTTTTTTTCTTTTACAATCCATTATCTGAAATAGTCAATGGGATATTTAGAAACAAACACAAAACTATTATACTTCCCTCCTAAAAATCTCTATACATTATCTTCACAGAACTACCAAAATGCATGTGTACATTTATTTGTTTCCTGTTTGTAAGCCCTCACTAAAATAGGAGTCCCATGATGGCATGTACCTGTAAGGTGATTGGCATGACCCAAGAAACTAGAGACCCCAGAGGCTGGTTGAATTAGGGAAAGTTTATTGTAGATGAGGTTAAGTGTCAGGCTATCTTGCTTAAGAGAGCTGCAGAGCTAGGGGGAATTAGGAAATTTTTTATATTAGAGAGAGCAAGAAAGGGAGTAGTACCTATTTCCAGGAACAACCAGATTAAGTTGCTCACAGGTCTTGGGGGCTGACCTTGGTGGTCAGGGTTGGAATGTTACCCCTTGTGACTCTTTTCTTGTCTTTGGTAACTGCTCCTTAGACTGGGTCAGGCTGTCATGTGTTACTATGGCCCAGCTATGCTTGTGAAACCCACCAGGCCCTAACAGTACCTAGCATATACATTGACAAATTTATACCCATATCTTGGTTCTAGACACAAGAAATTTGATAGGTAATTGTTGAATAAATGCATCATGGGAAGAAGAGAAACCAAAACAAAACAAAAGAAGGCTTTTTTTTTTTGCAGTACTGGGGATGGAATCTGGGGACATTCTACATTCGAGTTATACCCCCAGCCCTATTTTTTATTCATTATTTTGAAACAGGGTATCACTGAGTTGCAAAGGGCCTCACTAAGTAGCTGAGGCTGACCACAAACCGTGATCCTCCTGTCTCAACCTCCCAAGTGTGGGATTACAAGTGTGTGCCACCTCACCTGGTTTCATCCCTCTCTTTTCTTAGAAACACTTTGGTGGCTTTTTTCTGTTACTCTTAAGATGAAAACCAACCGCCTTACATGCTGGAGCCAGCTGGCAAGAGTAGGGGTTCTGAAGGGTGACATTATAGATAGATTAATCAATACCCTCATGTCATCACCACCTGATCCTCTCTCAGACCTCTTTGAACTTTCCATAACCCCAAACCTTGTTGACTCTGGGGGAAGGACAGTCGGCTGAGTCAGAGACACTAATCTAGGGGAAAGCCTTAATGGCTCCCAAAACTTACTATAACCTGAAAGCTCTTTGACTGGCTGCTAAGGTTTGGGAATGGCTTGAGGGTTTCCTAAAGGTAAGTGTATGCTAAAAGGTAGTTTAAGAGATAGATCCAGGTGTGAGGTCTTTAGGCTAACTGGAGGTATGTCCTTGTAAGGGACTGTGGGGCCTGAGTTGGGGTCACTCTGAGGTGGGGTCACTCTGGCTTTCCTGATTCAAGATGTTATTTCTTTCTCTTGCACACCCTGCCATCATCTGCCATCAGGTACTTACCAGAGCTGAGCTGCTGCTGCTGCCACCTGCTTTAGGTATTTTGTTATAGTTACAGAAAATGTCCTACCTCTTCACTTTTCTGTCTCCATGTTGTTGTTGTTGTTGCTCTTCTTCTTCTTCTTCTTCTTCTTCTTCTTCTTCTTCTTCTTCTTCTTCATTATGATTATGATTATTATTATTATTATTATTATTTCTTGTTTTCTGGGATACAGCTGAATCATATCTTATTATTATTTTTCTTGTTTTCTGGGATACAGCTGCATCATCCTTTTTTAAGTTCTTTTTCAAGGCATTGTACTTTCTCATTCTATAAAACCTCTGTATGTGAAGATGTATCTAGAATATCTTCCCTCACCTTCATACCTTTCTTTTACCTACCTTGCTTCTCTTTCTTAGGATTATAATTCATGTGACTTTTTCAGAGAATCCTTCCCTGACATCCTCAACTAAAGCAAGTTCCAATTTTTATACATTTTCACATGCCCTTGTACTTTTCCTTCTTGACATTTATGCCATCCATGGCTTTACTTTTCTGAGTATAATTTTAAAAATTAGTTTTTCTCTCTTGAACTAATTCGTAAGCTCAGTGAAGTCAGGGATGAAATCTGTTTTGCCTCATGATTATAGCTCCAACAATTTAGTAATAAAACAGATGAAAATCCTGAAGATGACAAGGCCTGTTAGGGGGTTGGAAAGCCATAATTATTTGGGGGGATAAAAAGCATGGAAAGGGTAAAAGTATTTGTTGCGGAGTTATGCTAGTAGAAATAAGGAAAAGGAAAGTACACAGAAATAATGGGTTGCAAACCCAGATTATCCCTAAGAAGTTAGATGGTCACTGTGATTAGTGAGTAGAGATGTGTTGGAATTCCTGCATCATGTCAGGTGGTTCCACCTATCAAGGAAGTAGGAAAAGAAAGAGATAATTAACAATCTTGGTCCCTTTTAAAATTTAGAGACCTGTAACTCTCTTACTGTGAATGTCTTGAAAGATACTAGATGTTTCCTTTGAGGCCAGCTCAACCAATCCTCACTGTAAAGACTGAGTAAAAGTTTTGATAGTATTATTTGTTTATTTTGTGGTGCTGGGGTTTGAACTCATGGGTGTTTTGGCTCTGAAATATGGGCCCAGTCTTTTTTATTTTATTCTATTTTATTGAAACAGTATAACTAAGTTACTATTTTCTGGCCTCAAAGTTGTGATCCTCCTGTCTCACCCTCCCAAGTACTGGTATTACAGGAATGTGTCACCGTGCCTGGCTAATGTAATATAATTTAGAAGCAGAAGTAACATTGAATAAATTCAGGTATTCACTTTTCCATAAAGCTACCCCAGATCATCAGTGTCCCCTTTTTATCATGGTTATGCCTTTAGCTTACTCCACTGCAATACTTAATAGATATGTCTGTTACACCATTGGGCAGTACACAGTTAAGAGATGTGCCTTACTTATTTCTACACCCAGAGGTTGGAGATAGAGCCTGGAATAGAGGGCATAGTAAATCCTTATGGATTAAAGAATGAAGGAATAAAACAAATACAAATCTTTGACTCTGCAGTGCAACATTATTACATTGTACTCTTCTTTTATCCAAATATTCAAAATAAAACCTCCTGAGGTAGTCTGTTATTAGAACATAAAGAGTTCTCAATGGTTTATCAAAATATTTACATAGATTTGACACTTGCCTTATTTAATAGCCATGTGATTTTAGGCAAGTTATATTAATCTCTGGGTTTCAATTGCTATTATTGTAAAATGGAACAAAATATTCCATCTTGCTTACTTTAGATATTGTGAGGTCTTGAGACAGTGGTCTTTAAAAGGCCTTCTGAGCTGGGCGTGGTGGTGCACGTTTGTAATACCCGCGCTTGGGAGGTGGAGACAGGAGGATCGCGCAGTTTCAAAGCCAGCCACGCTGGCTTAAGAGACCCTGTTTCCAAAAATAAAATAGGTCTGGGAGTGTAGCCCGGAGGTAGAAGGGCTTCCAGGAACCCCAGTACCACCAAATTAAATAAATAAATAAATAAAAATAAATAAATAAATAAATAATCTTCTGTTCTAATATAAGTATATTGTATTATATACATATAGTAAGCACTATATACAGGAATGGAATTAACGGCAGCATCTAGTTCCCTCTTGGATCTACATGGGGGAATTGGTTCTGCTCTTGCCTCCTTTACTTCCATCCCCCAAGATGAAAGGGAAAACTGGCTGAGTCCTAGCCATTAGTAAAACTGGAGTACTCAGAGCACAAAGAGCCCAATCAGTGCCATAGAAAGGAAGGAGAAGGCCATGCTCCTCATCCTGGGGATACTCATAGCCTGATGAGGCATGGTAATCAGAGAACAATGTAGGGCTGAGGCAAGAAAGCCTGGACATTACCTCTGTCACCCATGAGGCACCTGGTTAAGCTGCTGTAATAAGCAGCCCTTCTTGTGTCCCTAATAAAGAATTAAAATAGCCCAGGAGTGCTGGCACAAGAAGACAGGTATCAGTGCAATTGTTCATGTTGTTACAAGCAAACAGATTAACCCATTTACATTTAATGAATTGACCTTAAATACTGTCTCTCAGCACTCATTACAATGAAATCAGAGTATGTACTCCTTTCTCAATGAAGACAAATCTGTGTTGTGTTATTCTATACACAATAATTAAAGAAGTCTGAAAATTTCCAAAGTATATTATGTGCATTTATGACTATTTTGCAATGCATCCTAATAAAAAGGAAAATAAAGAGGAATGTTAAGTATATTAAATTCATTTGATGAAAAGAGAATGTCTTCATTGACAGGGAGTGATTAATAAGCAATTAGAAAGTAGTAGTGGACAAAATTTTAGACCCAAACTTCTGAATTCTTTATATGTTTTTTATTAAGTCCCTTCCATTGTTTTGATCTCAGTTCCACATGCTGTGGTAACTGAGACACCCCATGGCTTTGGCAATCAATGCTTCTTCTACTTTGGGAACCTCTAAGGCTCTTTATGTGAGATAATCCTGTTTAGAGTGTTTGGCAAGCCTGTGAAGGGTTAGAAATTTTGAGGACTTTTTGCTTGTTAACTTTTTCATTTACACATTGATTAGTTAATTTTGGCTCCTAGTAATTTTTCATATGGCTTATTTTCTTCTAGTTCCCTATCCTCCACTGAGCCAGGGCAGATCCTGCTGCTCACCAGGTACTGTGGGGATTATAAAGATACACCGAAAGGAGACAGAGCCAACAGGCATCTTGTTGACATGTCTCAGGGAAGTTAATGCAGGGTTGCAAAGAAGAACAAAAATTTCCAGCGTGCATTCCTCCTGTTAAGTCTGTGGGAACTAATCACAGTGAATTCTGGCAAAATACAGGATGACGCTTTGCATTTCCTTTTTATTTCAATTCAATGCAATTTAATAAAGATTAAGCATCTCTCCTGTCCAGAGAATATGCCAAGGATTTGGGGAATATAGAGAGCGAAAAATACAGGATGAGTAAGACCCAGGCCCTGCCTCGAAAGATCTAAGACTCTGTTAGGGGAGACAGCATGGGAAAAATGAATCAACAAAAGACAGGCACATAATGAATGGAGATACAGGTAGTATGCTGCTGTCTGAGCTCACACTGAGGCCAGGATGGGCAGGCATTGCTATTGTGAACAGGTGGCAGAAGGTTCATTAAGCACCACAGAAGATGAGTCTCCATTTATCTTTTTAACTCAAGGTCTAGAATGGCTTCATTATGGCTATTAAAGTGACCCAAGCAGTAAGTTACCTAGGTAATTTATGCTCTTCAATTTATATTCTCCTCTACAGGTCAGAGAATAACCCCTAACTTGCAGATATATATGTTCGGAGGGGAACAGAGATTATGTAACCAGGAAGAGACTCTCTCTGCCCTGGAGATTTTATTATTTTGTATTTAACAAGTATTTTGGGGAGCATGTTTCTTGGAATTCGAAATTTTCTCCATGAATTTTCTTTTCTTATTGGCTCTTAATTCCTCTTTATGCCAACTGAAACAATCTAGCTACTCTAATGAAAGCAAGCATCTTTTTATACCCATATGATCCATTTTTACACTGTGGTTCTCAAGCATTGCAGTGGTTCTTAAACTTTGATGCTCATTAGAATTATTTAAGGAGCTTTTTAAAAATCTCTAATACCCTGATCCCCAAAAGGCCAATTATAAAATGTCTGTGGAGATTGAATCAGACATCAGTGTTACTTAAAGCTAACCAGGTGATTCTAATTTGAAGCTGAGTTTTAAAAACAGTGGGCTAATTGTTATTTATAAGGCCCGTTGGTTTTCCATTTATTTCATTTAAAAGAGCAGCTTTTAAAAACCATAGGTGTCCCTGTTTGCATTTATAGACTAGTGCAATGCTTTTTAAATTTTATGTGTATACAAGTTGCCTGAAGATCTTGTTAAAATGCAAATTTGGATTCTGCAAGTTTGGTGGTTTGACCTCAGATTTTGCATTTTAAATGAACTCCCAGGTAATATGGATGTTGGTGATCCAGGTAATTTACTTTGAGTTGCAAGGGGCTAGAGTTACTTGCAAAGCTGGTTCTCTGAGGTAACGTGGGGGTGGGGGGAAGTAATTATTCCCGTTATTTGTTTGTTAGGGCCCCATCATGCTTACTTTATCCTGTTCTTTTTGTATACCAGGTACAGAGGATTTAGTTAATCCTCCTCTTTAGTTTATGGCAGAGCCAGCTCCATGATCAGCATCTCTCACCTCCATCCCCTAGTGATTGCAAAATAATTTCTGAGTTCAGGGTTGAAATGTTCATGATTGAGAGAGATACAGGAATTAGAGAGAGATGCTAAATGATGGTGTGAATGAACAATGATTACAATACTTTATCATTAAGCAGTGTTTTTCTTCATATAACATACAGTCTAACAGCCATCCTATGAGGGGAGAAGAACAGAGATTATTATGCTCATTTTACTGTGGAAGAAACCAAGAGTCAGAGATATTTGGAGACTTGTCTGAGTTTATATAGGGAGAAAGGAACTGAGAAGAAACCAAACTCTTGGTCTCCTGGCAGCAAAGACTAATGTTCTTTTCATTAAACAAAGAGACAACAAGATCAGCAGTGTGAGACAGAGAGGGAGAGTGTTCCCAATCTGAATAAATTTGGTAAACATTGCCTTTTCAAAATGCAGAAATATAAAACAATAATAACTTGTTTAAATCTCCGTTCATCAGCTAAAGGAAGATGATGGGCAGATGGCTGTTTGGTGATCTCTTGTGAGAAGAATATGAATTATGTCTTTAAAGTTATTTGAAATAATATGGTTTCAATGAGAGAAGCTCCCTGCCAAGCACACTGCCTTTTCCGGACAACATTGCTAGATGCCATCTGAATCCATAACCACATTTTTCCGCCCAATTTCCCTCACTGGTTGTGGTGGCCTGTGTCCTACCTGCAGTGGTAAGACCCACTGTCATGAATAGAGGTTGAATCCCACTAGCATACACAATCAGCCCATATCACCAATGCAGAAATATGTGGCTGCACTTTCTGCCTTGCTGATCTCTTCAAACTTGCAGGACCTGCTTCCCTGCCAACTAGCCAGACTTAGGGAGAAAATGCTGCAACGTTACAGGCAGCTGGGAAGAGGGGGTAGCTAGCAGGTTATAATGAAAAAGAACATGGTATGGGGCCAGAAGGCTAAATAACTTAATAAGTAAGCAAACAAACATTTCAGTAAATCTGACTGTCAACAAGTACATGTTATTTTCACATTTTTGAGCCTCACTTTCTCTGCCAGTACAAGGGGGATAACTTTACATGCCTGCTGTTGCTGTTATCATCAGATGATGCAAAGATTAAGAGGGTAATTAAAGGATTAAATCTATGTCTCTACCATTTGATGTATTAAGATGGATGACTACAATGCATCAATAAAAATTAAAACAAAAAAGGAAATGTTCTGTTGCTGGTAGAGGCCTATTGCTACAATCCTTTTTTTTTTTTTACTCTTTGAAGGTGAACACAACTCTCTGAAACTGTTGGGTAGCTACCTAGACATGAGCAGATGCAGTCAGCTGAGATAAACTGGAAGTTCACCTGCAGAGACTCACTTTGCCCCTCTCTGCTATGGGAAGGGGGTGGAGAGAAAACACAGGATCCCTCAGTGCAATTGGAGTTTGCAAAGGGCAGTTAAACACCTCAAAATGTAATATGTCTAAACATGGTGTCTAGAGTGAATATAAAACCTGACACATGGAAGACTACACCATTTTCCTTTCCCACAAACGAACCTCTCTCCACCCCATCTCGGGAGTAACCATTGCCTCAGGCCACTTTCCATACCTGGAAACAGAGCTCCAGACATGTATCTGCAGCAAATTCTAATGTCCCAGGCAACCTTTCCATTCTCAGGAATGCCTCAGTCCAGACATTTTCCCCTGGCGCTCCATCCTTTCCTCTTTCTTCATGGCCTTTTTTCTTATGGTGCCTTCATGTCTTTAAATAGACTTTTTGTATCCCCCATTTGTGCTTTCTGTTTGAATGCATTCCAAGCAGATAAGCAAGAACTGAGGTTGTGTGGAATTTTTTTTTTAATTATAAAAAAATCTCCCACCTGGTAACAAAAGTACTCATTTTGGCTTGCTCCCTTCCATCTGATTCAAATATGGCCATACTGCCAGACCCATTTTCTATTTTATTTGGCGACAGGGTCTCACTAAGTTGCTGAGAGCCTTACTAAGTAGCTGAGGCTGGCTTCTAACCTGCGCGATCCTCTTGTCTCAGCCTCCCAGGCATGGAGATTACAAGCGTGCGCTACCACGCCCGGCCTATCCCTTCTTTCTGTTTCTCAAATACTCCAAACTTGTTGCTATCTCTGAACCTCTGTACTTGTTCTTTCTGCCTGAGAGGCCTCCCCCAACCTTCAATTTTGCTTGGTCAATTCTTTCTCATCATTTAAGTCCCAGGTTAAATACGACTTTTCCAAAGTGGCTCAGATCAGTTAGGTTAGTGAGTATTCCCACAATTCTCTCTATATATATCAGTTGTGTTTTTTTCATAGCACAGCTACAATGAGATACTATTATGCTTTTTTGCTCACTAATCTGTTGTCACTTTCCCATCACTGAAGTGCAATTTCCATGAGGATAGGAATTTTCTGTCTCATTCATTGTGATATCTACATACTACATTAGTGCCTGGTATATATCAGATATGTGTTGAACAGAGAGTTTGGCAATTGATGTGGCTTTCACTGTTTAAGAGAAAGGAGGCAATATTTTGGGTAGATTTCTGAATCTACCTCACTTTCTTATATTTCTGAATCTCACCTCACTTTCTTATATTTCTGTCCTTCTATTCTGTCTCCCCAAATTCCAGCCATTATTATCATAGTTTCTGTCATTATTGTATTATTATCAGGTATAAAGTACCTCTCAGAAACACCCTTCCATCTCAGGTACATATACAGAGGTTGAATGTTGGGATGATCTGCTCCATCTTTTTATCTTAGAAATAGTCAAATATGCTCTGTCCACAATCTTAAATAAAAAAGTAAAAAATAGATTTATTGTTTTGTATAATGACTGTGATAAATATACAAGATATCTGGGCTGCTAGAAGGGTCCTTAGAAGATTTAGTTCAATCTCATCATTGTATATATAGGTAAACTGAGACCCACACAGGGCTAGGCACCCACCTTAGATTACATTGCAAGTTGAGGGCAAAAGAAGCATCCAAAGTTACCACATACAAGTCTCAATTTTGAAAAGACAAAGTTTAGATGACTCTGTTCTGTGGGCCAAAATTAATGTGCAGATTGACCAGATGGCTCTCAGAAACTTTACAGTTTTGAGATTCAAAAATTAAAGAGACAGATAATGACAAATATTAATTTCTTCATTTATCCATTCAACTTATGTTTATTGAAGGCCTACTGTATGCCACAAAAGATTATAAACTACATATTACCATCAAACACTTGCCCCTTTTCAAGGAGGAAGGAGTAAGGCATCACAATGAAATAGAGCTCATAGCCACAGGATAGTGAACTGGAGAAATTGAGGGCAGGGGAGAAAAATCTCTGGAGTAGATAGTAGTTATGGGACTTTATTTCTTGGGCTGACTCATCTTTTTTGGCTCTAGCTTTTCCCTTTCTTAGTCTTAGTGTCCCAGTGTGTGAAAAGGTGGGCTTAGAACCCCTTGTTCTCTGCCAAATCTACTGCTTTTTTAATGATTTGAATCCTGGGGGAATACAAACATAATTGCCTCAGTAAACATGAACGTTTTAAATGACAGATGGATCATTTTCTGAATTTTCCTTCCTTCTTTTCTTACTTCCCTCCTTCCTTCCTTATACAGTGAATTGAACTCAAGTGGTATTTTGCTTTGAAGTTAAACCCCAACCCTTTTTATTTCTTATTTTTGAAATGGGGTCTCACTATGTTGCTGATGGATAATGGGCATAGCCACCATGCTCCACCATGAATTTTAGTTTAATGGAGGTGGAGAACTGAGAGAAAAGGATATTAGCTCAGGAACATAGTAGAGGCCTGAGCTTTTGAGCTCCAGTCAGCTACCCTATTGGAGCCTCAGTTCTCTCCTGTGCATTTGAGGAGGTAGGTTAGCTGGTCTCTGAACACTTCCCTTTATACCTCAGATATTCTCAGGATTCTATCATTGCTATGACAATAGCTCTTTGACAAAATAACTAAGATTAACCTAGAGAATGAGGCAAGAGACTCAGATGGGAACCAAACTGCTATCTTCAAATAACTAGCAGATTGTCATGTAGAAAATAAATTAGGTTGATTACAGGACCTCTATAACAAAATTGTGAGCTAAGTTAGAAGTTAAATAGAGGCAGATTCATCTTCTTAGAGGATTGAGCTGGCTTAATATAGCTGCCTGTCACTGTAGGTATGCAAAGGAGAGGACATTCAAATTGTGTATAGGACCAGGAGTAGTGGCACACCCCTGTAATTTCATTACTTTGGAGGCTGTAATAGGAGGATCACAGGTTCAAAGTCAGCTTCAGTAACTTAGCAGGTTCGAGGAGAGCCTGTTTAAAATTAAAAAATAAAATAAAAATAAAAATAGGCCTGAAAATGTAGCTCAGAAGTAGAGTGCTCCCGGGAGTTCAATTCACAGTACTACACACACCCACACACGCGCGTGCACACACACACACACACACACACACACACACACACACACACACAAATGTAGGCAGGCATACCTGTGGTGGAAAATTTGGATTACAATGGAGTTCTCAAGTTCTTTTCCTGATTAAGGACTTTTGTGAGCTTCAATTAAAAGCTCTGGACTCTTTCCTTAAACTCCCACCTCTCCAAAATATACACATACATACACATACATGCATGCTCTCAGGAGCTTCACTAATTCCCTAAATGCTGTGTAAAACCTTTGAACTAACATTGAACTCCTTAAGTCTGAGGAGCTCGGATCTGGACAGAGAATTACAGCCAGTGACCTCTCCTTTCCCTTCCCTAGCAAAGTACTCACAACTAGAGCTATATATATGAATGAGGAGTTAGAAGGCATCTTCCCTTGCCTTCTTGCCACACTTTTTCCATGATCACCCACCTTGCCCCCTTTCCTCTTTCCCCTTTCTGCCTCTTACTCCTTTGTTGCAGTGAAATATGCCCTGAGAAGAAGGCAGCCTAGGAAAGACTGTCTTTTCCAAATAGGCACTATTTTGCTGCTCGTCTTATTTTCTATTCACCTGCTGTCTGCTCTATCAAGAGGCATAGACACAGTCTTAAAATGAAGGGTTAGTATGATAAAATCAACTACACTGGTTATGTATGACCCCAGACAGCTAAAGTGGGGTCATAGGTTGGAAGTCACAGGAAACAGGTTGTGGCTGAGTGGAGAGCTAAACTATCCCAAGTTTATAGTTTACAGAAGAACAGGGAGCTTTGGGGCACCATCTATTTTCTCTGAAAGATGGTTGAGTGACCTCTTGAAAATGGAATTCCTTTATTGAGTGAAAATATGCCATAATTGCCAAACATAAAACTTTTAAAGTTAGAAATTCATCTTTGGTTGTCTAATTGGGTTCTACAACTCCCAGATCCTAGAAATTGACAATAACAAGGTAATTGTTGTCGGTAGAGGCTTTTCCTTATACCATTTGCCTCTTCCTTGTAGCAAGGCTGCTGTTCTTCCTCTGGAGAAGGGATACTGGACAGGAGAGTTTTTCCAGCCAGTCCTGCGAAATTATTCCATGGACTTCTATAGGGAAAACTTCTAGAGATGTCTGTGGCCATAGCCACATTGACTATAACTTGGCCTAATTCACATGATCCTTAGAAGTACATTTATCTATTGTTTTTGTTCAGGGTCTTAGACAGTAGGGTATGTTGCAAAGACAGCCTTTAGACTAGGAAAAGTGAAATTGGGTATGAGGCATCAGGAATTGTGAACATTGCAGGGAGATGAGCTATGGGGATGAAATCCAATCTGCCTGTGGATCACTGCATGAGAGTGGGTCAAGTATCTGAGGGTACCATCCCCAACAGTAGTTGCTGGCTCTGGTAGTCCAGGTTTCTGGGCCTGGCACAGCATCCAAAAGGTGTGACTGTTTTGTTTACAAATTTATACAATCTCTTTGTACCAGGGGCCAATCTAGTCAGCAATCCAGGTTTGAGAAATTTTGGTAGAAGAGGGATTGATCATCATCAATAAGCCTGTACATAGGTAATAAGGACCCAAATATTAGGTAAGGGCCTCAGTCAGACACAACCTATATTTGAAACAGGTTTTTATGCTATACAGGCCTGAGTGGAGTTTGAGTTCCTTATAGGGTAATCCAAAATGATCAAGGCAAGATCAAATATGGTAAGGGGCAACACAAGAACCAGAGAATATATTTTCAGTAGGATTTGCCTCTATGTTACAAGACTTCTTGTCTGAGTAACATCAAGTAGATATTGAGACCAATGGGGAATTTGGCAGTTCTTCCTGACCCCTTGAACCTTGAGTTAGGAAGGAAAATGTCATCCAAGATCCACTAAATATTGAAGCAGATTGAAGCAGGTATGCCATATGCCTGTCCTGGTAAGGATATGAGGAGGAGCTGGAACATCTAGGGACCCACTGGGAAGAACTGAGGTCCTCACTATAGGTTGAAGACGCAAGGTAGTTGCTGACACCAGAAGTCTAGTGAAAGATGAAAGATTCTATGCCAGTCATGTGTGGTTTTGCTTGGTTAATTTGTTTTCCAATAATGACTTAAAAGATGGAGGAGAGAAGTGGTGGTAATTATAGAGAAGAAAGGATATTCAATGTGAAATGTAGCTGTGTAGATTATGAGTGGTCTAAAGTGACTGAGACCAAGCACCTCCAGAGGCACACAGTTATAAAAACTGGGAACGCTGTATTTTGTACTGTGGATTGAAATCAGGGCCATTCTACCCCTGAACTACATCTTCAGCCCCCATTTTTTGCCAAGTTACTGAGACTGACCTCAAACCTCCTGTCTCTGCCCCCCAAGTACTGGGATTTACAGGTATGTGCTACCATGCCCAGCAATGGGAGTTCTTTTGCCTGTGATGAAGCTTCTTTGTGGTGGTTGCAGGTTTATAATAAATTTTAAGGGTTCCAAGGAGAAAAAATTTTGGTTGTATTTGATAGAGGTTTTTATAATACACAAGGCTATCCAAAGTTAGTTAGAGGTAGGAGAGGCAAGATGAGATCCTTGTCCTTAAATCTGGACATTCATGTGGTTTGGATAATGTGGCTCTAAATCAAGATCTGGAAAGAAGGTTAAATTCACAGGTACATCTGAGAATTGTTGAATTCTTCTTTTTCAGCATCAAGTGTCTGATTCTAGGTGGAAGCATGGAGACGGTCAAAGAGGAAGAGGGTGGGAGGCAAGAGGTATATCAGGAGAATGATAACTTGAAAAAATTACATGAGTGACTGTGCTTATTCTGACTTGCTGTGTTAAGGAGCCTTCCTTCTTCCATCAGCCATGTTATACAACTATTTTCCTCAACTCTCAGCCACACCATCTCCATGGAAATATTCAGAAAAGACCGCAGTTTTGGAGCAATGCATAAGAACGGCAGATACTAAACTCTCCATTAAAAATATTATCTTCTTTGCCTGTCCCTGGAAGAAACCAAAAACATTTCTCCTCTTTGTGCCTTTGCTCTTATTTTATGGGGGCTGAAGGTTTGACTTCTTGCTTTTTCTCCTCTCTGCTTATGCATGTTCTTCTGGTTATGCAAACTCCTGCTCCATGGCTAGCTGTCTAAAAAACCTCCTCTGGCCTCAGCCTGCATCATTTGCTCCTATAGCACCAACTGTCTGCACATCTTATGCTTGCATGGAATTAACTGTTTCCTGGGTGTGTGTTCATCCCTTTAGTGCAATTGTAAACTGCTAAAGAAGAGAAAGCATGCTAAATGTTCCTTCTTCCAATCCTCAGCCCACTGTTTCACTAATGAACTGGGTACATGATGGGCTCACTGGCCCCGGCCTCCCTCTGATCCCTGACTGCCTACACATGCCATGCAAGGTCTCAGGAAGCTCATGGGTTTTGAATACTTGTGGGTCAAGAAGAACTCATATGTGAATCAAGTCCTGGGATGCAGAAAGGGAGGAAGAGAGAGAGGGAGGGAGAAAGAGAGGGGAAAGAGAAGAGGGAGAGGAAGAGAGAGTGGGAAGAGACAGGGGAGAGGGAGAGGGAAAAGGAGAGGAAAAGGGAGAGATATAGAGGGAGGGAGGAGCAGGGTAGAGAAGAGAGAGGGGGAGGGAGGGAGGGAGGGAGGGAGAGAGAGAGAGAGAGAGAGAGAGAGAGAGAGAGAGAAGAGAGAAGAGAGAAGAGAGAAGAGAAGAGAGAGGAGAGAGGAGAGAGGAGAAAGGTGGTGTCAAAATTCTGGAACTGCCAGTGTGGTACATTGTGCATCATTTCTCTTTTCGGAATCTGATCTTGTCTTGCTATTATATGGAGCCCTCACTTGTCCTCTGAGAACTAGGTGTTCCTAACCTCCTTTTGACAAAGAGACCAGAAAGGATGAGGACTATAGTTAACAGACTGGTGGAGGACAAGATCACATTTTAGTAACCTTGCTCCTGTCTCTGAATGTCTGATTCTCTCACACAGGCCCCCTGCCACTGCTTGCTTGCACTTTAGTTAGATTTTAGAAAAGCACTGTCTTTAACTGTCAACGCACCCTTTATTTCATTACATATCTTTAACCCTTTTGGGCCCTTGAGAAACCAACTCAGGGTCAGGCACAGAGAGAGTGCCCCCATGGATACACAGCTGAAGTATCTTGGCAAACTCCTTATGGAAACTTCCAAAGAAAGATCAAACTGGAGATCTGTGATTCCCAGCGTTTGATTCAGTACTTGCTCTAGGATGGATTTAAGTGAGTCAACATGTATTAACTCCTTCAAATGTGTTTACTTATGTGTTTCATCTTTGTGGGCCACCAAACAAAACTGTTTGTTTTTCTGTTTCTTTCCTCCTTTTTCCTCCTTCCCTTTTCAAAAAGAAGTTATCTGGTAAACATATAATTTTTTATGCCTAGGTCTACATTCCGAAGGCTTAAATTCGATTAGGAAATCCAGAGAATAGTTAGATTTTGTGATTAGCTATTCAGTATTAGTCTGTCAGCCACAATCTTCTCATAAGCTGGGGAACCCAGAAAGGTTGTAGCACCTTTAGATCTCTGTTTCAGCCCTTCTTTAGTTTTTAATTCATTAGCAGCTAGATATGGCCAGGGTGCATGCACGCACGTGCGCGCGTGCACACACACACACACACACACACACACAAATATACATACACACACACCCTCAACACACAGATAAAAGGCAGAAGTTTGCTTGCCTCCTTCATGTCTGCTTGGTGATCACTGATGCCTGGATAATGATGATGAGGATGATAGTGATGATAAATGAATTTCTTCTTTTGCTTTAATAAGTAGCTATTGACATTATTGACATCAGGTGGCTCCCTTCCTGGATCCTTTAGGAGAATAGGGGCGCAGCTGCTGGCCTCCTCCATAGCCCCTAGGCAGTAGAGGGTGGCTAGGAAATCAAGAGACTGGTTGAAATAAACACCAGGATTTCTCAAACAGAATGACAGCTTGCTGCATAGCAAAGCGCTCTGAACTGTGAGGCACTTCAGTTCTCAATTCTAGTCTTGGTGCTTCTGCTAATTCTTTCTGTGACATTCCTTAAACTCTCCCTCCCAAACCCCAGTTTCTCTATCTGCAAATCTGTGGGAGAGGGGTGAGTGAAAAGGAAAGGAAACAGCTGTGAAAGGCTCCCGTCACTGATTTCTGTCTCCTAACCCTCAGTACCTGGAGGGAGGCAGCTGGACCCTGTAGTTGTGGCTGAATTATCTCCAGATTCCTCAGAGAGGTAGCTTAAAATTCCCAAGGGAAAGGCAGCCTTAGTCTCTTTTCCTCTGCAACTGCAATAACTGAGCTCCATCTTCCCCTGCACTCATACCCCCCCTTTGCTGCTGCTGCTGCTGCTGCTGCTGCTGCTGCTGCTGCTGCTGCTGCTGCTGCTGCTGCTTTAGGCATTGGCAGCATCTACTTACAGATGCTTTCCAAACCCTAAACCTTCCTCAGGGACGCTCCCTCAGTCTGCCCACTAACCTGCCACAGTCCAGTTCCCAAAGTGGTACTTCCTGGGTGTTGGAGGAGACTGCAGTGTCTCCCGGGGCCAGATGCAGAACTCCGGGGTTACCACATGCAGTTCTGAGGCTGGAGAAAGCAGAGAATCGCACTGAGCTCACCTCCATTCCAGGTGACCCTCAGTTGAGTTCTCAAAGACTCTAGAGTGTTTCCTCTCGATTCTCGAACTGCCCTGCCTCATTTCCCCTGTTAAAATCTTAAAATCTGTGGAGGCCTTTCCTGGCGACCTCTCTCCCCTGAGGACTGCCTGGGTTGCTGGTACAGAGTGAGGTATCCAGCCTGTCTGTCTGACCACGGGTCTGTCTGTCCAGTCGCGACTGCAGTCTCCGCAGCCCCCTCTCAGCTCTCTGCGCCACTGCTCCTAGCCGGTAATTTCGGCGCTGGTGCAGAAAAGAAACGAAGAGTAAGGGGCAGGCAAATTATGTGGGGAGAAGGGTGCAGAAAGAATTCCTAAGTCCGGGCTCTCGACTGCAGCAGGAGGGAAGAGGAAGAGCTAAGGAAAAGCGGCGAAGGGTTGGGGGGTGGGGGGGGCATGAGACAAGAGCGGCGAAGACTTTGCCAACCCCTCCGGAACCAGAGCTCCGATGGACAGGGCGGGGGTTCAGCTGCGGCTCCCCATTGGCTCCCGCGCGGGCCCCTCGACTTTCTATAAAGGGCGGCCGCAGAAGGCGCGACCGGCACCCGCTCAGAGCGCTACTGGCAGCGCCTGGCTCCGCCCTGCCCAGGGCGCGGGCGGGCTTCGGAGGGACAGACTTACGGACTGATTGAAGGCAACAGAAATTGAATCCGAACGACCCGGGACTCTTCAGAAGAGGAGCGGCGCTGGGGCGGCGCCTGATGCCGTCCCCAGTTCAGAAGGGGCGCTGCCTGCGCTCCCGGGGCAGCTGAGCCCTTGGAGCTCCCTGCCTTCTCCTGCCCCGCGCTTAGCTGCCCAGCTGGGGTCTGAACATTTGCTCACCCCGAGCCAGCCCGGTCCTTTTTGCCGGGTCTCTGCGCTTCTTCCCCCTCCCCACCGCAGACAACTCGGAGAATGCTTTCTCCGCTCAGAGCTTCAGAGCGCTGAGCAGAGCTCGCCCAGTTCCCCGTCGAGGGTCTCCCTTCCCCGGGCGCTC
This sequence comes from Muscardinus avellanarius, assembly GCF_963383645.1. Lineage (NCBI taxonomy): Eukaryota > Metazoa > Chordata > Mammalia > Rodentia > Gliridae > Muscardinus > Muscardinus avellanarius. The sequence continues at coordinate 105,367,221 of NC_137792.1, forward strand.
TGTGACTCAGTCGCTTGAGGACCTCACGGTCCTCCAAAGGCGTCAGGATGGACGCCCCAACCACAGACTCTCCCCTAGGGACTTTCCCGAACCCCGGCACCATGGGGTACGGAGACGAGCTGACCCCTGAAGCTCTGAGCGTGCCAAGCGGCTTCGATGACCTGATCACTTCGACCACCTCTCAGATGCTTCAGGCCATCTCCAATGCCGCCTCTGCGGTCGGCCGTGCTGGCCTATCCTTGAAGGATAAGCTGTCAGACCACATGTCCAACTCGGGCGACCTGGCTGACACGTCGGGTCCCCTAGCTTCCGAAAAGGTGTCTCAGGATGAGCGGGTGCAATTCTGGCTAGTGATAGGGTACACCATAGTGGTCTTTGCTGCCATCCTGGGCAACTGGGTTTTAAACCATATAATTATGAAGTACAAGAGGGTGCACACCGCCACCGGCCTCTTCGTTGTCAACATTTCCGTGACCAACATGATGCTGGCTCTTCTCAGCTCCCCCTTCACCATGGTAAGCTGGGTACCGAGGAAGATGGCCAGGGGAGCAGGGTAGGGGGACAGCTAGGCGCGACTTCGAATTCTGAGCTAGAGAATTGTTTGGCGGGAGGAGGTGCTGGAACAGGTTGGGTAGAATTAAAAACTGTTTGCCTAAATATTGGAATGGCTGAGAGAAACTGCAAAGAGTTTGCAATTTGGGGTGGGGGGAAAACCGAAACAGGCTGGATTGGAGTTGCATTGCTGTGCTAATCTCCTGCCTTGGTAGAGGCTGAGAAGCCCTAGGGTGGCAATGGAAACCTGTTGCAGGTGAGCATTGGGCTGATGTGTGAATTCTTTTTGGGTAACAAAGATGCGGCCTCAGTTTCCCCACCTTTCAAATGCAGCACTCGGGCTGAAAGATGGTTGACAGCTTGAGATGGTGGTACAGTGTTTGTGATTTGATGTCCTGGTTTGTGTGGGACAAGATGCGACGGACGTGAGAACTGCATCGTCGAGATGTCCAGCTTTGCTTCTTGAGGCAGGAATGTCAGTTGTTTGAGGAACTAAGGATGCTTTAACTTGTGCTTTTGGGGCTTTTGAAAGGGGTAGACACAGGGCTGAGTCCCAGTGCCTCACCAAGCCTTCTATCCCACAGGTGCGCTATCTGTGTAATTCTTTGGTGTTTGGGAAGATGACATGCCATCTCAGTAGGTTTGCTCAGTACACGTGCGCCTACGTAACTGTGATGAGCATGGCTGCGATCTCCCTGGACCGACATAGGGTATGTGTTTCCCAGATCTAATTAAAGAATATATTCTTCTCTTAGGTAGATAGGGGCAGGCAATATTACTAATGATCTAGAAAGTTCTTTGAGTTTTTTGGGACAATATATGGGAATGATTATGTATGATTTAGGAGGGCTGCAAGATGGTACAGACCTTCACCAAATTAAGTCTTATGTAATGAAAATGCTGCCATCTTTGATATGGTGCTATGGGAACAGAGATGTGGCACTGAACAAATAGTAAAAAAAAAAAAAAGCCTTCTCCTCTTTTGGAAAACAATTTTATTTGCTGCATTGCAGGTCCAGCTAAGGGGAGGGATGAGTCAGAGGTGGGAGTGGCCTCAGGGCTGATGGTGGGTGGAGTCTGGGAGGTGGAGAAAAGTCTGTGAGGGTGGGTTGAGACATTAAAGTAGGAGGAGCTGAATAGACTTGAGGAAAGAGCTGGGAGGAGAGTTGGAAGTGACTTAAAAGGAAATGGGGAGGAGTTACATAGTTAACCAGTTGGGAGGGAGAAGTGGGAGTGACTAAGAGAGGGTTTCAAGGGGTTGAGTCTGGAGGCAGATGGGAGGGGCCATGGAGGAACCTAAGTGATTGGAGATGGAAGGAGATGGGAGGAGAAAGGGAGGAAAGGAGGGAGGAGTGGCCGGGGAAGGATCTGGATGGGAGGGGTTGGAAAGAGAAGGGAAAGGGCCTGAAGAGAGCTAGGTGGGAGGAGGGATGAAATCATAATGGAGTTCTTACCCATCTATCCATGACAAAAGAAAAATAAGTCATCCTTTTGGGCACCCATCTTCTCTCTAGAAGATAGGAGCCTTGAAGTCCAACCCCTTGCATTTCTGACTTCTCATTGAAATGTTTTAACATTAGCTAAGGTTGCTCTTTCATCTAGCAAAATTCCTCATATCCGTCCATTGAACTAGTACCCCAAACATATCACCCACTACCTACCAAGTCTTTATATTCCTGCGCCAGCATGTCAGTTGATGAATAGCTGAGAATTAACCCTATTTTGAATTGCTGAATTTTAATTTTAAGTGCTAAATTGGGATGGGGTACTTTTTCTTTCAGGTGATGCTGTATCCCCTGAAGGCCCGAATTACCCCCATGCAAGGCAACGTCTGCATCATTGTCATCTGGATTGTGAGCACCTGTGCTGCATTACCACATGCAGTTTATCAGAAGCTTTACCAGGTGGAGATTGGGTAAGAGTAACACACATTGGCCAGTATTTGGATTGGAAATCACATTGTATAACTCAATGGAATAAGGACTTAAATGGCACATTTCAGATCAGGGGCACAAAATTAAATTTTCCTAAACTGCAATTTATCATAAGAGTTCCCAATAAATCTCATGGTAGTGGATCATTAGATATATCCTTTCCTGTTCAGGGACCATGGTTTTCCTATATGTCACATGAAAAGTCTGGATCTGGTGGACCCCAGAGCTTTGTAACTCTAGGCTTTAGGTTCAGTGCAAGCACAAACAGTAAATATATCTCTCTCTTAAAGCCTAACTACTACATTAACAGCTGGCTGTGGGCTTTAAGAAAAAAGACAAAGTTGATGGTTTCCTTTCTCTGTCTTATAATCTAGAAACATTACTGAGGAAACTGCCTGCCTCCCCAGCTTCCCATACACTTCAGAATCCACATGGAAATACCTTGACCTGGGCACCTTCTTGGTCTTCTTTATTTTGCCTTTGATGGTGCTGCTGGTTGTCTATGGTCATGTGGCTAAGAGGCTGTGGATCCATAATGCTGTCGATGACATCAATATCCACACCTACATCTGCCAGCGTGGGAAGAAGAAGCAGACCCTGAAGATGCTGATGACAGTGGTGCTTGTCTACATAATCAGCTGGCTCCCCCTAAACCTGTACCTGGTGCTGCTGTCCAGTGAGTCCATTTCAAGCAACAACGGTCTCTACTTTTTCCTCCACTGGCTGGCAATTAGCAGCTCCTGCTACAACCCATACATCTACTGCTGGCTCAGCGACAGCTTCAGAATTGAAGTCCAGAAGGTCATCATGGAAATCCAGAAGATGTTGCTGGATGGAGTCAGTCGGCTGAGGGGGGAGCACCGCCGGCTGAGCTCTGTCTCAGCCAACCAGCGTCCTGCCTGGGTGGATCCCAATCCCGGAGTGCCCAAATTCCCACAATTCAAAGATTTCGATGAGCTACCCAGTCCCCCTCCCTCCCCAACAGTGGAAATCTCCTTTCTCTACCCAACAGTGCCTAAAGTTTAAAGCTGCCCAGACCGCGATAGGTTATCCATCCTCAAAATACCTAAGATAGGATGGGACCAAAACAACCAGTATTCATTCATTTCTCATGGGAGTGTGTGGGGAAGAAAGAGGTTGGTATTTGAGGGGTGAGAGTCATATTAAGCACCAAATATCTCACTTACTCGTTAGTCTCCTTCACTTTGCCTCCTCCCCCCACTCCCCCTACTATTTTTACTCTCTCAACACAAAGTGTATTACACCTTCAAGCTCATCAGAGCTATTTCTCTGCCAACCAAGAAAAAATTCCACTATGACATGGGGTCTCCTGATCCCCATCTCTGATTTTGGTCACCAGTTCCCTTTCTTGTACACCATCTGTCCATGGGAATTGTCTTGGAAGTTGTAAAAGCCCCTAGAGATTCTTAAATGTTCATGTAGATGAAAAGGGGGCCAATCTGCCTGTCATATTCCAAGGGAAATGCCAAGAAAGAAAGGTATCATTCCTGAAAAATTTCACCTAATTCTTATCCTCTTTGGCCCCTTCCTTTCATCCTGTCCTTTCCCTCCATTAGCTTCTGGCTAGCCTGATCCTACATGGTAACAGGGTGGGCGTTTTAGAGTCATAACGTCAAATATATCTGGTAAATTCCCACATTTGCTATGGAGGATCCCATTTTAGTTTAAAGAAAATTTTGGAATAATAGCTAATTGTAGTTTAATCTCGGTTTCTTTCCATTTTCATATATTAACCCTTTATTGCCTCTCTTTTCCTACCCTCAATACCTGGATACACACACACACACACACACACACACACACACACACAAATGCACACAACAAAACATGAAACTCTCACCACTTAAGTACAAGACTAGACATTTGGAAAGGCCTATTTCTGAAAGAATGACCACATCTACTGTTACCATTATCAACTGTATATCCACCTATAGTATCCTTTTGGCTTCAGCTGTTTTTGAGATTATTAGTCTTTGTGGGTGGTGAGCTCTGCTGGTGTCTTTTCCTTCCTCCTTATGTAAATTCTTCTCATTTTCACAAGGACAGAGAAATTTTCTTTCTGTTATTTTTCCTTTTGGTAGGATGAAGAAATCCCGGGACAATGGACATATTGTTTAGGGTTGTGCCTCCCCAGACAGAGAAGGCAGAATGGAATTGTTCCTGGATACCCATTGGTTCTTGGAGGATTCATACCTTGCTCTGATATCCTCCTTCTCCTGCTTAGACATAGGAGAACTTTGGATAAAAGGGCTATCATTGTAATTTAAATGATTATTGTGCTATTGTATTTTCACCTAATGTTCTCTCATTCCCAGGGAAACCCTTTCCTCCTTCCATCCTTATTCTCTGCAAAGCATCAGACTTTGTTCACCCTCAGTAAGGCTGGGAATCTGGAAATGATCTGTGCTGGACGGCTGCAGACTTGCCTGGAAACTCCACACTCACAGAACTTTGTCTGCCTATCAGCTTTGGTGGTATATGTGATGTTTGAAGAGCTGGGCATCTGAACAGTTTGAGTTTCATGTGGGGTTTTGTGTAGATTTTGTTTTAGCAGCAACTGATGTGAACTAAGCACCCCGCCAAGTCTGAGGGTGCTACCATTGTAAGTAGTTTCTGGCTGGGGGGCTCATTTGGTTGGAACATGGTGCTAATGAGCTCTAGGTCCTAGGCTCTAACCCATGTGCGGCCATTTAGCTCTGTGGGTTCGAGCACGGTGCTCGAACATGTGTTCCCACATGTGTCCGTTTACACAGACTGCACCACTCACCCTAGCCAGCCTTTTTCTGAACATGGGTTATCAGCCACCAGGAAGACCTAGAAAATTGTTTTGTAAATAGTCCTGCAAAACTCATTTTCCCCTCCAGAGAAACAGCTTAAAGTGTATTCCCCACTGATTGTACGTACATTAGTTGTGTCACCTTCTTATCAGAAAGACATCACTTTTGAAATGTATATTTGATCAAAGAGAGATTGACAGCAACAGCAGACAGAAGTTGCCAAATTCTCCCCTTTCACAAATCCCAAAGCATAGCTCAATCTGCCTCCACTGTCTAGAAACCATACCTTGGTCCAAGGTAGAACATTTAGAGAAATACTTTCAAGACAGTCAGATCTACCTGCAACTGGTTCAGTGGCCAGTCATGATGGGACAAGTTGGAGGGGTGGAATTCATTCCCTGAAACATGTAGGTCACTTGTACATGTGGCATGTAGATTTTTTGCTAGCTGTTTTGAGATAAAGGTTTTCTTCACTGAAAATTCTCTCCCTTCCTGTAGTTAAGGAATCTTTTTATGCTATCACACAATCCCACAGAAGCATGTGCACACCCACACATGCATGCACACACACACACACACACACACACACACACACACACACTTGGGTAATCATAACATGACAGTTATCTGTCTTGCAAATTTGTACAATAACAATTGGATCTTAATTTTTCTGAAGAAAATGCAAGTGTTTATGCTTAAACACATAAAAAAGCACTTAGAGAAGTAATTTTATATAGAACATAAGCACATTCATACACAGATAATTACACAACATACATATACATAGACACAAAAAGATACTCAGCTTCCAAAAGCCCTTAGTGAAAGAAAATGTCCTTTTATCTAAAAAGATGATACACAAAGTTGTTGGGTGACTGAAGATTCATAAATACAGTGAGACTGGTGGGCTTTGTCCCACCTTAGTATGTTGATAGAAGAGAGCAGAGAGTTAAATCCCTTTGCTTAACTTGCGCTGATGTTTCTAAGAGTAGATAATATTTGTTTATCAACTGGTTCAATAAGTAGTTTTACACCAGAAGAGGGACATGCCTTAATATCAGCAAATTTCTAACTGGAATCATAGTTACACATTTGGACCATCCACCTGCTACTCTGTCATTGCTGAAGGCTGTCAACATCTCTAGATTAAGAGGAAAAGTCTTGATGATGGACACTCTTTTGTCCTATGGGTCACATGAGGAGGAAAAGAAAATGGACCCAGTCTGGACAACATGAGAGTGGGAATGAAGTTGTTTATTCTGATAACTTTTGTTCACAAATTATATGTGTCTACTTCAAATGTCCTTCCCTTGTGATAGTAAAATAGACATTCCATATGTGATGATGATTATGTAATTGCCAAAGTAAGATCTTTTGGTGTTTTTCAACAAGTGTTGTCAAAGTTTTATCCCTTATTGATAAACTAAAAACTATTGGAGGGGGTCTGCATAGGACTGCATATTTTATTCTCAGATGTGCTGGTGCATAGGAATATTTACTCAAAATTGCAGAGTGCTGGTTCAACTTCTATTGTTCGACAGCTTTGACTTGACCTTTAGTATTCTGTGGTAAGCTTGATGGGAAAGGAAAGAATAGACTTATCTGGATGCGGAGGAAACAGTGTAGATATTTCTCAGTGAAAGTTTCCTGACATAATATGTGCAGACCCTGAAGGGGGTGCCTGTATTTAGATTTATGTAAATAGATTTATGTTAATTGAGCTAGTTGAAATATAGTATCAACATTTACAATTCAGGAGTGAATCTATCTATACTTTTGTGATGAGATCCTGCTGGAAATTGAGTATTTTATGGGAAGATCTTAGAAGGCACCTAAGCGAAACAGTTCAGTGGGCCTTCAAGGTGTTTGATCTATAGGGTGTCCCACTCAGAACACTGATCTAAAGGTGGTGAAAAGTCTTCATTAAGAGTTGGGAAACTGAATATTCATTTGTCACCTCAAACAAGAAGCTGTTTTTTGATGCCTTTGAACTTACAACTTAGTACTCCGGTAGGAAAGTTTTGTGTAAAACAAAACAAAAAAAACTTTAAAATTTAAATGCCCAAAACAGCAGCAAAAAAATAAAACAAATGAAAAATAACACACACATACAAAATAAAAAAATAAAGAAACTAAATGACACCATAGGCATTGTAAGGTAGTTAGTAAAGTGTAGTTACTAATCCAACACCTGTCTGAGCAGTGTTCCTCTTTTCCGACCACACAATGGAGATGGACTTGATGATACCTAGGAATGTGTGCATGAGCACATCACACACTAGCTAGTTGGTTCAAACCTAGAAGTGGTATGGGCTGAGTACAGCTGAAGACTCCCAGGGTAAAAGACTGTGAGATTGACAAATTCTGTTTGCAAGCCACACTTGTTGCATTTAAATGACACAGAAAATAAGGCTCCCTGTGGAGACATTGATGAATTACAATAGGACACCTTGAGGAAGGGTATGAGAGAAGACTCACTATGTTACACAGGAGAATGGACATTATTTTGGGTTCCCAGCAGGGCTGCTTGTGTTACTTATTTACTTGTTACTGTTGCTTTAAATATTCTCTGCCAATGTTGCTATTCCTCTGTACCATAATTTAATGTTTGATTGTGAATTATGGGGTGGGTGGGGAGGGAATTTGGGGTAAGGGGTAGTGGGAGGGTAGGGGTAAGGGTGGGGGTATGGGAAATGGGAGTAGATTAGGACCTATATATGTATTTACACACACAATTAAACTTACACTAAATAAAAATCATTATTCAAAATACTTCCAAGCTCTTCTTTTCTGCATGTATTGGGTAGAGGAGGGCAAAGATGGGCACATAGCTTACACGCTGGGTATTTGTGACCCACAGGGCCCGTCATAAGCTAAAGTCAACACTGAAAAACTACATGCTCAACATGTGGGCATGGAGTATGGAGGGGAGGGGATGGGGTATTATGTAAAAATGAATCTTGTGATCTCTGTTATGGAAAAGATTTTGGGTGGACAAAGAAGATAGTTTTCATATGAAAACACCAGGAGTCCCTACTTTCTGGTTTTGTAACCAGAAAAAAATATTGGAGCCTCGATGGGAAGATGGGAAGGAATGAGAAGAGTGAACCAGAGTAGATGGGTAGAGGCTGGAATACCCCAAACTGAGATGCCTCACTTAATAAAATCAAATCTGGAATTCTAAAGTTGGCCTTAAGAGAATTTCCAGAAGGAAATGGTTAGGTAATCAAGAGGTCTTGACTCTTACCCCTCAAGTGACCATTCCTGAAAGGGACTTTTGCTTCAATTATATCTGTTACTATTACTAAGTGGAAAAAAATATTTTGCGGTATTGGGGAAGGAACACAGGGAGGGGCATTATACCTCCAAGCTACACCCCCAGACCTATTTTTTAGCTTTTTTAAATTTTTGAAACAGGGTCTCACTGAGTTGCGAAGGGCCTTACTAAGTAGCTGAGTCTGTTCAGGAACCAGGATTCTTTGGTCTTTGCCTCCCGAATACTGGGATTACAAATGTGCACCACCACACCCAGCTGAAAAATTGTAATATCCCTCAGTACCTCAGTTCTTGCTTCTCTGCCTGGGAAACATCCATGCAAAAAGCACAAATGGGGAATAAGAAAGGTTTTATTCAGAGAAGTGATAGCATGTGTGAGGAATGTTCTGATAAATTAAGGGAGGTGGGGTTTACTTTCCAGAGAAAAACAGCTGGAATCAAAGGCTCGGGACAAATAAGGTAAACTCCAGAGAGGGAGGCCTAGAGATATCTGCACCTGAAATGAGAAGGGGCTGTGGAGTTAACCATGTGTTAGGTCTTATATTCCCTCTGGTACCCTCCCTAATACATATTTCATTTGGGTTGTTGACTGCCCTTTACATCTTACAAGTGACAGTGACTCTGCACTGTCTCTGCCCTTTCTCACAGGGAAGGAGATCTAGGTGAGGCTTTTCAGGTGGGGTTAGCCCTCTGTAATCTCTGCTTCTGATCTGTCCCAGCTGACTCTGTCTACAAATGTCTAATCAGCAACCTAACACAACCATCACCCAGGCAATCGGAAGCGCTCAAATACACCTTTGGATGCTTGAGCCCTTTGGAAAGTTCCAAATTTCTTAGATGGGTTAAAGGAGAACATTTGGGGAATAACCTCATTAGATTTCAAAAAGCAATGAACACAAGTTAAAAAATTTCCAGTCTCTGGTCTTTCATTTTCCTCACCTTATCTTCAGGACTACTAATTCTGTGCCCCCCCAAATAATATCTAAGAAAGCTGCTAACATATCCAAGACTGATCCTACTTAAGTCACATCACATAGTTTCCCTATTTCCTAGCCTCTAGCTTGTTTTTGCTTGAAGAGTATATTAGTTCATTTTTTGCCACTATAATGAAATGCCCAAGGAAAGCTACTTGTAAAGAAAAGCAGTTTATTTAGCTCATGATTTTGTAGCTAAATAAACTACAGTCTCCAGCAAGAGTTTAATCTCTGGCAGGGGTGACATGGCAGATGGTGGATAGCAGGGGATGTGCAGAAGAAGGATCACATATCCAACCAAGAATCTGAGGGAGAGAGAGAGGGAGAGAAAGAGAGAAAAATCAGGTTTGCTCTTTTCTTGTTGTTACCAATAATTGAACCCAGAGGCATTCTACCAATGAGCTACACCCTGAGCCTTTTTTGTTTTTTATTTGGAAATAGGGTCTCGCTAAGTTTCTGAGGGTTTCACTACATTGTTGAGGCTGGCCTTGAACCTGTGATCTCAGCCTCCCAAGTACTGGTATTATGGACATATGCCACCATGCTCAGCAGCTTGCATTTTTAACTGACTTCTTGAGAGAATTTCCAAGGGTTTGAAGGAGAGCTACCTTGAACCATTCTGAGGACAGTGTTCCCAGTAAGTCCTAAAGGCCTCCTACTAAGGCACACCATTTAAAAATCCCTTCATTCTTCATCTCCCAATAATTCCACCTTAGAAACCAAGCCTCCAACCTATGGACTCTAGAAGAACACCAAAATCATATCCAAAATATTTTACTCAGCTTGTCACTAGGACAAAATGCCTGAGATAAACAACATAAGGACGAAAAGTTTATTTAGTCCCAACTGTGATTTGTGATCAAAACAGCTATCATAAGGAAAAAACAACATGGACAACTTAGGGCTCAACATGTGGGCACTGACATGAGAGTTGAGGGGGTGGGAAGATCCTTTGAGCCTGTGGCAAGGTAGTACATCATGGTGGGGAATACAATGTGGAGCAAAGCTGCTCACCTCATGACAGCTAGGAAGCAGATAAAGAGGGCAGAGACCAGCTTCCCAATATCCCTTTGCAGGCCATTCCTCATTTAGATAAATTCTTTCCACTAGGCCCCAACTCCTAAAAATTCCACCGTCACCCAATAGAACCACATAAACAAGCTTTCAAGGCATGGGCCTTTTGGGGACACTCCAGGTCCAAACATATATCACAAGCCATAGCAAGGACTACCATAGTAATATCTTCCATATAAAACTTTCCTCCTGGGCACTATTATATCTTTTTTATTAAAAAAATGTCTTAAATAGCCCAGTAATAGTTTGTTAAAACTTACTTGAATATAAGCAAACCTGAAGTCCTAAGTCTAAATCAAAACATAATGATGCAAGAAACAGTAATATTGCATCATTACAAGCATATGTTAAAGAGCAAAATCACCAAGAACTTTTGCAACTTTTTTTGGTTTCTAATAAATCTGTGCTGCTAACTCTGTTAAATGTGTTTGACCTAGTCAGCTCCTTAAATGGTTTCTTAAATTATCTTTAATTTGGAGAAAGATAGTTCTGTTGTAGATACAGTGACAGGAATTGTGAAAAGAAAGAGAAAAAAGCATACACTTTATAAAAAAAATTTGTACCCATGTTATGATATTGTACAATAATCATGTCGGATAGCTCTTTTATTTCATTTTAATGATTTTGTGCAAAGAAGTAATTACATTGGAAAAGATTTTGAATGGTCACATGAAACTTTTATTTGTTCCTTCTATGTACTTCTCACAGTAAATTTTTTCATCTATCTGAATTAATTCCTTAGAGGATGCACAAACAAATCAGCTGCTTAATTTAGCCCTCAAAGCCAAGTAGTTGCTGTATTATTTACATGATGAAACATGATTAATTATAATATCCTTTTTGATTGCTATTTTTTAATTTTTATTGGTCCATTGTAGTCATAATCTTAATGGGATAAAAGACTTGTGGAGACATACATGCACACATCACCCAATTAACTCTTACCTGATCCCACCCCATTCCCTCCCCCTCCCTCCTTCCCTTGCTTGTCTTAGTCATTGACTTTGATATGTTTAAGTATATCATGTGCTCTAGAGAGTTTCCCTCTTCCCCCTCCCATCCCCTCAGTTAGGTTGCTTTATTTATTCCTCTATAGGATTTCCTTCTTCATCTAGAGTTTCTCCTGTTACCCATTTCTCCCTAGCCTTCGCATATTAGGGAAAGCATCTGATTTCTTATTTTTTTGTGACTGATATAATATCTTCAACCTAAAAATCTGTTGAAGATCAGAGAGCTAGCGTGAACTTCTGGAATATCTGCAGGTAAAATCTGATGATGCAAACATTATCAGATAATTTTTAATATTGTATCATTGTTTCTCAAAAAATTGTAGTCACAGAGATTTTTTTTATAACTGTAGAAAACATGAATTTTTTGCTATTTGTATTTTGACGTATTTCTGTGGTGTTGGGGATCAAATTTAGGGCTTGCTGCAAGCTAGGCAAGCACTACTATTTACTTCATCCCCAACTACTAAAGTATTACTTTTTATATTTTATTAATGCATTGTAATTATATATCATAGTGAGGTTCTAAATAATATAAACATTCATGCACACATTACTTGGTGTACTATTTTTAAAAGATGTTTTATTTATATAAAGCTTACATATCATAAAGTACACAAATGATAAAAGCATAGCAAAATGTAAATTTATATGTGCATACACTCATATAATCACTACCCTGATGAACACATAGAACATTTCCAGGACTCTAGAAGGCTACTTCATTTTCTGTCTCTGCATTCCCCTTGGAGTAACCACTGCTTTGACTTCTATCACCATAGTTTTATTTTTACTTTTTTTCAATGTCAATAATGAGACTTAATGTGGTATTTTCATACATGCATACAAAATGCATTGATCAACTCCAAACTCCATTTATTCACCCTTATCCTAACACACCCTTTCAAATCTCTAGTAATCATTTATGCTTTCAGGTCAATATTTAATGTCAATTTTTAACCTAGCCCCCAAAACAATGGTTTTGCTCACCCTGTATTAATACAAGATGCTAATAAAAACATTTGTAACACTTGGACTTAAAGTCAGCTAACTCTCAAATAGCTACTGAATACCACCAGTATTCTTTGTCTCGGTCAATGCTAATTGAAGATCCAAACATTTTTATAGGTGTTCTCAATTCATCGCAAAAATATGTACAATTTGTACATTATGAGAAATCAGTTGAGTTATACACTTTTTTTTTGGTGGTACTGGGCTTCCTGGAAACCCTTCTACCTCTGGGCGATACTCCCAGACCTACTTTATATTTTTTATTTGGAAACAGGGTCTCTTAAGCCAGCGAGGCTGGTTTCGAACCTGCGTGATCCTCCTGTCTCTGCCTCCCAAGCGCGCGGATTACAAACTTGTGCCACCACGCCCAGCTGAGCTACACACTTTTAAAAATGACAATAAGCAACAAACATGTGAAGTCCTTCAGAGGCAAATCAGAAACAGTTTTAGTTATGTTGGATAAATTTGACTAGACCGGTATTGGTTGTGATATTGGGAACACTTAGGATTTTTATCTATTCAAACTGTGTAATTTGTTCTTACAACTTTTTAAGCAACTAAGGATTAAGAGGACAAAACAAGAATGTTGCCAAGTATCTGATAAAATTATTTATTGCTTCATAGATCATTAGAATATACACGGCATATATGTAATCAAATGTCTACTTAATTTCTCAAAAGGTCCAAAATAATATTTTTATTGTTACAAGACTTTTTAGAAAATCCATTCAGGTAATATTTTATTTGTTTGATAATGATGATTTAGTGGTACATAAATGTGTTACTCAGTGGCCATGACCAAATCTTTCAGTTCACATGAGCCTCTTCTATATCAAAGTTATTGATTCCTCTGACTTTTCCTGGCTACTAACATAGTAAAAGTTAGAAACAGGAAAGATAGCCATTTAGCCATATAGTCCAAAGGGCTCATATATATAATCTGACCTTAGTACCATAAAATAAGCATGGCATTTGCATGATAATCCTTATGAATAATGAGATTAATGGAGACTGATCATCTAAATTTCATGGTCTAAATGTCTTGGAAACCTAGATCTAGTTGACTTCCACCAGATATGAGATACCTGAATATCAAAATTAATCCCTTGCTCATAAGCTAGATTTGTTAGGTTAGGCAAAGCAACACCATATTGATAGCCTGAACGATTTGACTTAACAAAATTTGAACCAGTGGAGATCAAGGTAAGCAGAATATTAGTGGACTCACATGCAACATCCAGGAGGTTATGGAATTATTTTATTTTCATAAATTCTGGTTTTGGTGTGACCAGTAGTCAGGGGACCTATGTTCTCATCAGGTCATTTTCCTCATGATGCATGACAAGTTAGTTCAATATAGATAGTTGGGAATCTGCCTCTGCTTCTTATTCAGCACCACAATTCTTACGTTACAACTGCAACCCTGTCCTTGGAAAGGCAGAAAAAATAGATATATTTTCTATAAGGAATTGGCTTATGTGATTATGACTATGTAAGACTTTGTACCATGGTCTGCCATCTGCAAACTGAACTCCCAGGAAAGTTGAAGATGTTGTTCCAGTCAAATGTAAAACTGCAGCCCGAGAACCAAGAAAACCAATGATGGAAATTCCAGTTTAAGTAATGAATGATATCTGAGCTGGAAAATGAGAAAGAAAGAGGAGAGAGAGAGAAAGGGAGAGAGAGAGAGAGACTAGAAATTGTCTCTTACCTCAACTTTTGTTTTAGCTGGACCTCTAGCTGGTTGGATGAGGCCCACCCACAATATTTGGCGGGGGGGGGCAATCTACTTTTCTTTATCTTCAGAGTCAAATATTGATCTCATCCAGAAAATCCTAATGGATAGTAAAAATAATAGTTAACCAAATATGTTGGCATTTTATCTCTCAATTGAGTTAATATAAACTTAACCATGGTAGCAGTTTTGACAAGAGGATTATTCTAGGGCTTATCCCCCACTATAAAATCAAGAGGTTATCAGAAGTTTACCTTTCTCTGTCCCTATACATCCAGGGTGTGGAATGGTAATTTGAGTTCTGTCGACTAAATTCTCTTTCCTGGGATTTTAAATATTTACAAAGAGACCAAAGAAGAACAAGTGGTTATAGTTCATACGCTTAATAATCTTAGTGGCTGTAAATCTCTGATCCAATTGAGCTGGATTATGAGAATATTGCACTCGTGTCTGTTTTGTGATTTTCTGGCATTCCCTTGCTGCCTCCTTGTTCCAAAGTCTGGTCAATTTTCTGAGGCTCCAACCCCTTTCTCAACAGCTTTTCAATACTTTCCATTATATGTAAGTCAGCTGGAGACAGAATTTGATGCTTGCAAATAAGAACCCTAATAGATACACATTTGCTCAACAAATATTTATCAGGCATATATTGTTGTGCTGAGTGCTGGAGATGGTATGATCAAAAAAGATGCAGGGCGGCCAGGCGTGGTGGTGCACGCTTGTTACCCCCGCGCTTGGGAGGCAGAGACAGGAGGATCGCACAGGTTCGAAGACAGTTGCTTGTGCTGGCTTAGGAGACCCTGTTTCCAAATAAAAATATAAAAATAGGTCTGGGAGTGTAGCCCGGAGGTAGAAGGGCTTCCAGGAACCCCAGTACCACCAAAAAAAAAAAAAAAAAAAAAAAGATGCCGGGCGTGGTGGTGCACGCTTGTAATTCCAGCATTCAGGAGGCTGAGACAGGAAGGATTGCAGTTCGTGGACAGCCTCAGCTACTACTTAGTGAAGCCCTTTGCAAATCACTGAAACTCTGTTTCCAAATGAATAAAAAATAGGGCTGGGGGTGTCACTTGGAAGTAGAATGTCCCTGGGTTCCATCCCCAGTACTACAAAAAAAAAAAAAAGACACTGTCTCTGATCTCATGGAATTAAGATAGAGAAACATTAAAAAGAGAATTTACACAAATGATTTTAGTCATTGTAGGTGTTGTGAGGGAACAGTAAAGTGTTTTGGCAGTAAATGATTATCTCTTTGATAAATTAGGTGAGAAAAGGCTAAAGATAGGGTATGATACAGATAAGTTTTGAGTGACTAGAAGCAAAAAAATTTATTAATGGTCTGTATTTTTAAAATTAATTTTATTGATGTAATATAATAGTAAAGCATAGTGAGAGTCACAGTGATACATTTATACGTACACACAGTATCACTTGATCTATTTCCCTTTCCACACCTCCCCCTCCTCTATCTCTTTCCTCTTCACACAGGTAGTCTGTATTTCCCATGTGAAACTTCAAATAGCAGTGGCTGGGAACTGAATGGAGAGATTCCTAGAAAAAAGTAGAAAATATTTCTGCATATTGCCTATAGTCCAAGTAAGACTGATGGCTATTAATTTTTAGTGGTCCTAATATGTAAAGAAGTGATTCTCTAAAAGCTGTGAGTAGCCCGAGTTTAGACTGAAGTAGGGGGCATGGGATTATGATGAATGGGAATATATCATAGAAAGACCTTTTACACAAGACCTTTTCTCAAAGTCTGTGATACTACTTTTGGGAGAAAGGCTGAACTGATTCAAGGGGGTGGTAGAGTCGCGAAGCAATGAGCATAGTTGTAAGGAATTACAATAAAGTGGATGTATGGCCACTGAAATGTGAAGCCTTGGAGTGTGTCCTGATTAGCATTCAATTATGTATTTAATGATTTAAATCAATTTAAATTATCCCTAGTACTGTCTCAAATATAATTGAAATTATGTTTTTGTTACTTTGAAGTTCTTTTAAAAAGTTCACAATAAGCATATGATATAATTTTGAACTGAAATGTCTTACAAGGGCTCACAGTGTTGAAGGCCTTGTCCTCAGCTGGTTGTGCTATTTGGGAGGTAGAAGAAATTTTAGAAGGTGAGGCCAAGTTGGAGAAAGTCAGTCATTAATTGGTCTTTGGGGGAATACCTTTAAAAGTTTTATTTTGTGTTTGGCACCTTGCTCTTTTCTCTCATAGTCTCTGCTTTCAAGGTACTATGAGGTGAGGAGTTATACTGTGCCATGTCCTATCCACCATGATGTCCTGTCTCATCACACACCCATAGCAATGGAAACAACCATTTATGAACAGAAGGCTCTAAAACAGTGAGCCCAAATCAGTGTTTTTTTCTCTAAAGTGTTTATCTCAGGTATTTTGTCATAGCTATTGGAAGCTGACTAATATACCTTAAGGATATACTTCTCAAGGATGTGCAAAAATATCTAATAACAGTCACTTACTGCTTCTTGATGTCATTTGTTTGAACTGTTTGAATAAACCAAGGAGATAAAGAAGGGTGAAGGGGAGGAATTGTAGGTCAGCATTCACTTTGAAAAGTGCTTATCTGTAAGAAAATCACTATCATCAACAACAACCCAAATTCAGCTTTAAGGTGAATGGAATGAGTCTGAAATTTTCTGCTTGACTCAGAAATGTTTACAAAAAATCAAGAAAAGCATTTTCAGGCATTATTTTATATAATTGCAGAAGTAATGCATTCTAACTGTATAAATGCTGGAAAATAGAATATCACAAGAATAGCATTGAAATTGTCTATAAACCAACTACACTAAATTATAAAAATCATAATATTCGGTTTATATCCTCTCAGTGTTTTTAAACATAAAGAAATCTCTTTTTAAATTATGTTATATTCCCTATGCATTTGGATATATAGCTATTCAAAAATTACTAGTTGATTTCTTTTCATGGATATTTATGTAGACACTATTTTGTAATCTACTTTTCTCACTTAATAAGATTAATCTATGCTATTAACTCTTATTTTCAATATCATATCATTTTCAGTACTTGAGAGTATTTCATTGAATGGATAACATTTTATTTAAGCAGTTTCATTTTTTTGCCATTTAAATTGTTTTCAATTTTTATTATCATACATACTCACAGGATGAATATTGCCTGCACATACATCTTTGAGCATATCTTTGATTATTTTGGAACAGCTTATTTGTGATAACTGAGTCATCCAAATTATCTCCCCAAATCTCAATTGTTTAAGAGGGCAAAGGAAAGTCATCCAAGAAACATTTATTGCATGCCTACACAGTAGAGAATAATAGAGCATGACACTGAATGAGATGGATTGTAGACAGTGTGGTAGAATACTAAAATATATAATGAATTTATGATTCTTGCAATCAAGGAGCTTAGTCTAGGAGATTTGTTAGGATTATACTTGGTAAACATTATTATGTTTTTGCTGCACTGGGGATGTAACCCAGGGACATTCTACCTCCTAGCTACACCCTTGGCCCTATTTTTTTTTGTTTGTTTGTTTTTTTGTTTTTGCGGGTCTAGGGATGGAACCCAGAGGCGTTTGACCTCCGAACTACACCCCCTGCCCAATTTTTGATTCTTTATTTTGAAATAGGGTCTCACTGAGTTTCAGAGGGCCTCACTAAGTCGCTGAGCCCGTCACGAACCACAATCCTTCTGTCTCAGCCTCCCAAATGCTGGGATTACAAGCATGTGCCACTACACCTGGCCTATTTTTTATTCTTTGATTTGGCGCCACCCCGCCTGGCCTATTTTTTATTCTTTGTTTTGAAACAGTGTCTAACTAAGTTGCAAAGGACCTCCCTAAGTATCTGAGGCTGGCCACAAACCACTATCCTCTTGTCTCAGCCTCCCAAACGCTGGGATTACAAGCGTGCACCACCATGCCTGGCTTGTAAATATTAATTATAACCAATATTTCTGATACAGTTGAGTTGGATTTTTCTATGTGTTGACTTTATAATACTTTAGAATTTGTTAATGACATTAGGATAAATCCAGTTGCCAGGCCATTTATTCCCTTAGGCAGAATCCAAATGGTTAACATAGGACTGGAAGCGGTGGGAGTGAAACTGAGGAGTAAGAGGTTCAAGATAATAATCTTGAGCAAAAGAACTGGAGAATAACAACACAGTCTCAAGGAAACTGGAGTTTCAGGCTGAGATGGGGACCAGGCTAAAGTAGACAGCCATGTCTTTGGAACCATCCTATGGAATTTAGGGTTCTGTTGAAGTCACTATGATGTTTTGGCTCAGAAAATATGGCAAAGACCAGTGATTAGAACTGGAGTACAGAGAGTTCCATTTTTGGCTCTCCAGTGTGCCTGCATGCTGCTTTTTCTTCTCTTCTCTATTTCCTACTGATTTTGTAATACAGACTTGTTAAAGCTGCAAAAACAGAAAGAAATGGAGTACAAATATTAGAGGAGAACATGATTATAAGGCCCTTCTTATGGATCTGGGGCTAGTTAAATTCTTCCTAATCCACAGTAAGTGAAATTGTGTGTGGGGGGATTGGTTTGATTCTCTTTAGATTATCAAAACAGCACTTGAGATCCTCCTTTTATGCCCTGCGGGTCCCTTCCATACTAATCCAGGAGGTTATAATCATGGACTTCCATAAGAAGATTTATTTCTCCTCCTCCTCCTCCTTCTCCTCTTCCTCCTCCTCCTTCTCCTTCTTCTCCACTATGGACTGAACTACAACCTCTGAACTACTACATTTTTGGTACTGAGGAGATAGAAAGGAAATAGGCAGATAGGGAAAAGGCCTTGGTAGAAAAAAGCTAATTTCCTGAGTTTCCTGAGGGGCGACAAATGCCTGAAATTCCAAAGGCTCAGGAGATAAGAAGGCCAGAGCTTCACAAAGCCATCCTGAGTTTCCTAATCAACAAACCCACCTAGCAAGTCTGGCATTCCTGAAAGGAGACCCTTCAAAGAACTTGCAAATGTCCTATGCAAATTCTCCTTGAAATCTCAAAGTCGCCCTAACCACAAATGGACTTGCAAGCGGTCAGGCATCGGCCAGTCAGATGGCAAAAGCGGGGACTTTCCCGCTCGGGACCCCCTCCCCTTTTGGGGAGCTGTTCTCTCTCTCGCAGGTCGTGTTGGCCCTGAGAGAAGGCAGAGTGCATCTGAGGGCACGTGGCTCGGGCGACTCTCGAGTAGTGACCTGAAGGCCTCTGCTGGACATCATGGCTGACCAGGCCCCTTGGGGTGACCTGCACCTCTTTTCTGGCAGACCGCGTGGACTCTGGGAGAAAGTAGTTTGCAACTGATGGACACTTGGCTCGGGCGACACTCGGGTAGTGACCCTGAAGGCAGCTACTGGACCCCGGAGTTCCAACCGCCCCTATGGGGTGTTCGGCCACTTTTCTCTATTCCCTTCTGGCAGATCGCGTGGACTCTGGAAGAAAGCAGCCTGCACCTGAATGCAATTCGGCTTGGGCTACTCTCAAGTATTGTCCTGAAGGCAGCTGCTGGACCCAGAGTTCCAGCCCCTTTGGGGGTGTTCAGCCACCCTTGCCCCATTCCCCGCTGCTTCCAATAAACCTTTTACTCCCCTTCCTGAGGTCTGCGGGTGTCATTCTTCGCTCTCCGTAGACAAGAACTCGCCGGGGTTTTCTCGCAAGAAACCCCCGTTTCAGTACTATGGACGGAACTTCTATCTTTGAACTATAACCCCAACCCTATTTTTTTAAACAGGGTCTTGCGAAATTGCTAAGGCTGACCTTGAACCTGTGATTCTCCTTTCTCTGTCTCTCAAATTCTAGGATTACAGCCATGTACCACCATGCCTGGCAATAAATACAAGTATACAATTTATTACATTACTCTGTGGTTTTTAACCTTTCAGTAAGATCTACATAAAAAACAGGAGAAGATTCATCTTTCTTAGGAAAACACATGAATACCTCTAAGATCATCTCCTGTCTACACCTTTGGCTTTTGTCCAACACTCGTGGCCTTGTATTATTCACTAGAGCAGGGTTGCTCCCCCAGCGCCCTTCTACCCCCTGTCTTTGCTTTCAGTATATGCTTCACAGGAGGCAGTTTATTTCTTCCAGTCATCTTCCCAAGCTACTTTTCTGGCTAAACACAGGTCTTTCAAGACTTGATAGGAATCACCTACCGGATTATTTCTTAATTTCATTACTTGGCCAAATTTCAACTCTCCCCTCAGGGTTCCCAGGATACCCAATGGGTGCCATTATTTCAGTGAGCTCAGGTATGCTGTTGTGATTATTTTCTGGGTAATCCCTCATTGTCTCAGGGAGTGAGTTTCATCAGGTAAGCAATAATCTGTTTCAATATTGTTGGATGCCTAAGAACTGCATGTGGAATTGGTGTCCTGAATTTCTCAGGTGTTTACTTCACCTCTGATAAGCTAGAAAGCTCCAGACCTTCATTTCTATGGATGTTCTTGAGTTGGATGGTGACAGAAGCAATAACTGTGACTCTGCATAGCCCTGGCATTACTGGGAAAGTCTTGATAAACATTATTCCCCGATTGACAATGTTAGATATGTGGTGCTAACCCTGTTATATTCATAAGATAACATGGAGAGCTTACATACAGTTGCCTCCTGAGTCCACATAGATAAGCAGAGAGAGAAGTAGAGTAGGAAAATAGGTGTGAGACCCTAAAGCCTAGATATAGGAAGGTATCACTACCATTCTCAGTAACATTCACAGGATGGGGAGGGAGAGTTCATTGGGATGTAGGAGAGTGAGAGAAATTTGAGAGGGGATTGGTGGAAGTGAGAAGTAGTGCACAGAATATATGACAGAGCTGTAACAATTCTGTGAATTTTTCCTAAAGAATTAAAGTTAGAATACAATAACAATATATGTATACCAATTTTTTCAGTACCTCTAAGCTACACCCTCAGCCCTATTTTATTTTTATTTTGAAACATGGTGTCACTAAGCTTCTAAGAGTAAGTTTCTGAGGCTGGCCTCAAACTTCCAATCCTCATGTTGCAGTCTCCCAAGTACCTAAATTATAAGAGTGCACCAACACCTATGATTAAAACAGCACAATTCACAATTCATATATATATATATATTTAGAATTCTACTCAGCCATAAAGAAGAACTAAGTTATGCCATTTGCAGGAAAATGGACGGAACCACGGAATGTTATGCAAAATGAGATCAGTCAGTCTCAGAAAGCCAAGGATCAGGTGTTTTATCTCAAATTTGGAGGATAGGTAGAAAATAGTAAGCATGAGAGACTTTTTTTTGGTGGTACTGGGATTCCTGGAAGCCCTTCTACCTCCGGGCTACACTCCCAGACCTATTTTTACATTTTTATTTGGAAACAGGGTCTCCTAAGCCAGTGCGTGCGGCTGGCTTCTAACCTGCCCAATCCTACTGTCTCTGCCTCCCAAGTGTGGGGATTACAAGCGTGTGCCACCACGCCCGGCCATGAAAAATGACATTTTGAATACTGGCAGGGTATTGGGGGAGGGAGGTGGGGAAGGGGAAAATAACCCATATATGAAGGTATTAGTACCTTTTTCACCAACATTCACAGGGATGGGGAGGGACAGCTCATTGGGATATAGGAGAAAATACACCAAGAGCTATGTGAATGTATGTCTCCATCACATGGAACCTCAGTGTGATCTATACTTATGATGCACCAGTAAAAATATTATTAAAACAAAATCATGCTTTTTAAACTAGATAGATAATTAATTCTCTAAGGAACTCTCTGTATTTCTTAGTAGATTGTACTAAATTTCTCCAAATTTCAGTTTTCTCCTCTTTAATATAGGGACAATGATTGTACCAGATGCTTAATGGAGCCACTTAGCATATAATAAATTAAATGAACAAGCAGTACTTATTATTAGTTCTCTCAAATCCCTACATTCAATCCATTAGTATGTCCTGTCTATGTCCAACAAATTCCATATCCTGACCACTTTTCTTCATGTTTACTGCTCTCTTCCTAGCTCAAGACACCATCTTCACTTTTCTCTAATAGCTTCTTAATTGATTTTTCTACGCCTACTCTCACCTCCTCCTGTCTATTTAGTGGTCAGAGTGATGTGTTTAAAACATAAACTATAAAAAAATCACTCCCCTTCTCAAACTCCTTTAAAGTCCTCCAATTTCATTTAGCATAGAACTGCCTGATAAAATATGTGAGCCATGAGTAAAAGCCACACATGGAACTTAGAATTTTCTAGTAGCCACCTTTTTTTTTTTGGTGGGTCTGAGGATGGAACCCAGGGATATTCGACCTCGGAACTATACTCCCTGACATATTTTTATTCTTTATTTTGAAACAGGGTCTCACTGAGTTGCAGAGGGCCTCACTAAGTAGCTGAGGCTGTCCGCGAACTGTGATCCTCTGGTTTCAGCCTCCCAAATGCTGGGATTACAAGCTTGTGCTACCATGCCTGGCTAGTAGCCACATTTGAAGATGTAAGAAGGAGGTGAGGTTGTTTTTAATAATGTGTTTTTATTCAATCCAAAATATCATGTTAGCATATTATCAATAATAAAAATATGAATGAGATATTTTCCTTTTGCTTTTTTCACAAAGCACAACTCTACTTGGTTTAGCTATGTGTAAAGTGCTTACCTCTTTTATCTCTCAAATATGCTAACCTCCTAAGGTGTTTCTTTTCAGTTGCTCTTTATTCTTTTTTCCCAAGATCTTTCCATGACTCTTTCTCTATATCCTTTAACCCTCAGCTGAAATATCACTTCCCCAGATAGATCTTCCATTGGCCACCTCTACAAACTTTCTCTTCACTGCTACTCTATCCGTTTACAAAATTTTGTTTTCTTCATAACTGACGGTTATGACATTAATGCTTGATTTAAATGTTAGTGAGTTTACTGTCTGCTTCCATCACTAGAATATAGATTATAGCATACTGGCCCCAGTAGAGAAAATCTATATCCCCTGGGCTTAGTAAGTGCTAAATAAACATCTCTTGAGTGAATAAAAATGATGTAGGGTTATCAAAGGCAGGTCTTCAACGGCTTCTGTTTGGGAACATCCTTAGTTCAAGGAAAAGTACCTGCTTCTGAAACCTGTATTTGTGCAGATATTTTGGGAGAAAGCCTAAACTCAATATTCTGAATTTATAGGTAAAATCCACACAGAACCCTGGTCAGTTAGAGAGACAGACTAGAGAGCTGCATGCGTACCTAGGACCTGATTATCTGGAAAGCCATGTAGCCCATTGCATAGAACACTCTCCAAAGAGAATAATGGGGCCTGGAGATGCAACTTACTCTCATATAATAACACCAAATATCTTTGGGTAGTTAATATGTTCCAGGAAGTATTCTAAGTGCTTCACATAGATTAACTCGTAACAATTCCATGAAGTACAGAATGGCTTTGTAAAAGTAGGGCTAGGATTGAAACCCTAGGATGTCTGGCTTAAGTATCTGTACTCTTAAAACATTATGCTGTACTGCTTTCCTGAGCCAAGGAGGAAATGCTATAATAAGGATAATAATACCACATGGGCTGAAATTTCAGGACCAATGAGCAGAAACAGTCCTGGGGCTTTGCCTATTGTGAAATTTGCTAATAGAGTGATGCACGACCTAGATCACTGAAGCGGAAGCAGAGAGTTTTTTGAATGAAACACCTACCCCACAGTGGATGATGTGGAGAAGGAAGACCAGAAGATCATTCATTCATTCATTCATTCATTCATTCATTATGCAAGGATTCTCTGTGTGCCTCCTATGCGCTAGGCAGTGTTTGATGCTAGAGATGAAGTGGGGAATAAGATAAATATTGTATTCGTACTGGTGGGACATAGTCCAGTGGTAGAGGGAGACTAAAAACAAATGATTTTTTAAAGGAAAAGAGTTATTAAATAGACATTCAAGATGCTATAGGGTTATGTTAATGGGAGAATCTGGCCTAGTCTACACGTTCAGTGGAAGGTTCCCAGAGGAAGTAATAGTGGGCAAACACGAAGAGGAAAAGTTATTGATCTAAAGATGATGATGGTAATGATTGGTGTGTGCACATGTGTTTGTGTCTGTGTATTTCTAGATGAGAGGTAAAAAAGTGTTCCAAGCTGGGTGTGATGAAGCATGCTTGTAATCCCAGGGCTTGGGAGTCTGAGACAGGAGGATGGCAAATTTGTGGGCAGCTTCAGCTGCTTAGTGACACCCTTGGCAACTTAGTGAGACCTGTTTAAAAATAAAGAACAAAAATTAGGGCTGAGGATATAGCTCTGAGGTAGAATGCCCCTGGGTTCAATCCCAACTATCACAAAAAAAGTGTTCCAGGAAAAGTGACTAACAAGTGCAAAAGCTCCAATATAGAAACAAGCTTGATGTATTTCAGTAATAGAAAGGAACTTGGTACCAGCCACAGTGGGGCATGCATACAATCTCAGTACTTAGGAGGCTAAGATAGGAGAATCTCACGTTTGAGGCTAGCTCCAGCAACTTAGCTAGGCCTTGTTTCAAAATTTAAAAATAAGACTGGGGTTGTAGCTTGGAGGTAAACACCCCTAAGTTCAATCTCCAGTACCGTATATATACACAAGAGAAGGAAGGAAAGGAAATTGGCATGCAGGAAGCTTTGTAATGGAAAAAGTTGCAGGAAATGAGGCTAAAAATTGGATCCAGGACCAAAACCACCATGCAAAACTTTATACATCATCTTAAGACTTTGAAACTTTACCCAAAATGCAAAGGACAACTTTTGAAAGATGGTGTGTGTGTGTGTGTGTGTGTGTGTGTGTGTGTGTGTGAATTGAAACTAGGTGCAATTCAGTGGGAGCACTGAACTACAACCTCAGCTTATTTTATCTTTTATTTTGAGACAGGGTATCAAATAAATTTTCACATGCTGGCCTCAAACATGTGATCCTCCTGTGTCAGCCTTCTGGGATAACTGACATGCACCACTGCACCTGACTATTGATGGGCTTTTAAAGATCATTATGACAGAAGTGTGGAGACTAGATGGGGAACTAGAAGCTTATGGTCAATAGACTACTTAAGAGTTATATTGTTTGGCAGAAAATAGGTTTTAGTACACTTATTGAACAAATAAAATGATATTGCTGTTGCCATAACCTAGGTGGTAAAAATGCCTTGAATATGGGGAGTAGCAGTCAAACTTTGAATAAGTGAATGGTCTAGAAATATATATAGGAAATAAAACTGATGAGGATTTGATAATTGATTGGATGAGAGGCAAGGTGAGGAACAGAGAGGATTCGGTCATAATTATTAGGATTCCTGATTTACGTAGAGAGTGTTGGAGAAGAAATGAGTACAGGTGGTGAGAAGATAAATGAAATTTTAGAAACAACGAATTTAATGTCCCATTTAATATCTAGTATATATGGCCAGTGGGAGTTTGAAAGAGAGGCCAAGGATAGAGGTATAAATCTACACACAGACAATAATTAAAGCAGTAGGAACAGCATCCTGGGCTGAACTTTTAAGAACTTTCCACATAGTTCAGGGGCAGGAGGAGCTAGTAAAAAGTGGCTGACAAGGTTCAGTCATTACTCATCCAGTAATTTCAATTGTGAATATATATCCAAAGAAATAAAAGTGGAAATTCAGACACTGATATACCCATGCTAATAATGCCATTATATACAATAGCCAAATGGAACAAGCAAAAAAGTGTTCACATAGATGAATGGATAAAAAATGAAGTCTATAGTACAATGAAATTTTATTCATACTTAAATTGAAGAAACATCTGACACATGCTATATAACATAGATGAGCATTGAAGACATTATAATAAGTGAAACCATTCAATCACAAAGGATGGAGGAAATAGGAAGTTAGTGTTTAATAGGTATAGAGTAAGTTGGGGAAGATAAAATTATTCAGGAGATAAATGGTGGTGGCAGTTACACAATATTGTGGGTATACTAGTGTCCCTGAATTATGTACTGAAAAATGGTGAAATTGTATAATTTTAAAGGTATCATCATCAAAAATACTTTCCCGGCACAATTTCTGAAAATTAGTTAACTGTACAATGATTCCTTGAACCAAAGAAGTAGAAAACAAAGATTTAGCACACGGATTATGAAACCCATCTGAGTTCAAACATAGTTCTTCCATTTCCTAGGTGTATGAATTTTTGTGCTTTAAATATTTTATCCATTGGAACTAATAACATGCCTGTCTCATTGGGTTTGTGATGGTTACCATTTTAGATGTCATCTCAGCTAGGCTATGGTATACAAGTTTTGGTAAAACACCAGTTTAGAAGTTGTTGTAAAATATTTTATGTGTAATTAACATCAATAGAAATTGAGTAAAGAAGATGTTCTTGACATGCTGGTGGGTCTCATCTACTCAGTTGAAGAGATAAAGAAACATACTGAGGACCTCTGAGGAGCATAAAATGAATTCTGCCCCTATATTGCCTTCATACTAAGAACTGAAACATCCAACCCTTATTTTATGTGTGTGGTACTGGGAATTGAACCCAGGGACATCATGCCATTGAAATACAAATCCAGCCTTTTTAATATTTTATTATTTTTTGGTGGTACTGGGGTTCCTGGAAGCCCTTCTACCTCTGGGCTACACTCTCAGACCTATTTTATATTTTTTACTTGGAAACAGGGTCTCTTAAGCCAGCGCGCTGGCTTTGAACCTTGGCAATCCCCCTCTCTCCACCACACCCGGCTAATCTTTTATTTTGAAAACAAGGTCTAGCTAAGTTACCCATGATAGCCTTGAACTTGCAATTCTCCTGTCTCAGCCTCCTAAGTACTGGGTTTATGTACTACCATGCCCAGAAACACCCAGTTCTTAAAATTCTGTTAACTAAATAAAAAGAAGTAGGGTTATACTTTTATTTCTTTTATTCTCTCTTGATTCCACATATGATTCTTGATTTTTTGAGCAAATGACATGAGTTCAAATAAAATGTTATATCCATATATCCATATACATGGATCATATGCCCTCTATCTTTTCCAGGTGAACTCACCTTTTAAGAATTTGTTCCTATATTGGCTACCATTAATCTAACAATTCTTTTACCCAAATAAAGATATTTATTTGGAAATCTGAGAACACTGCAATGAAAATAGCACAGTGTTACTAATGATGATTTGCATATTATAGTAAATTATGGGCATATTCCAAGAGCTTGAGGAAAAGGGAAGTTTGAAAGGTAAAAATAACAATTACATTAGCTATCATGAAGTAATAATCCTTGGTCACAATTTTTAATAATGAGAGTGGCATCAGACCATGGTTAAACAGACAGCTGTCAGCTATTTTCTATAATTTCTTTATTTATATTAAACAAGTATGGACATGAAAACTGTCCCTGGAAACAAATGCACCATGTCATGAGGAGACTCATATATTAATATAATAAATAGTGTGAACTTTCTAGTGATGGTTTAACAGTCAGGAATGGTGAAGTTATTCTCTCATTTAAAAGAAAGAGAAAAAACCCTCCAAAATTTTAGAAGTTTGGGACTGGGGGTATGGCTCAATGGCTTGCTTAGTATGCAAAAGCCCCTGAGTTCCAACAGAGTACTGCAAAAAATTCAATAGTTTAACACAAAATTTATTTCTTACTCCTGTTCAACGTCCAGTGTGAGTTGGCAGAGATTCTGGCTTACTGTAAGCTCTTATAAAACCAGGCTGATGGAGACTCTGTCTCAGCATATGCATCCATGGCAACGCATACCAGAAAAAGAGTTTTGGCAAATGTCATATTGTCTCTTAATGATTATTTCTTACATATTTTAGAAAAAGAAAGGCACAAGCAACATTAACTTTAAGGGGGTAGAGGAATACAATTCTACCAGATTTACAGAAAGAAAAAGAACTATAAATATTTGATGAACAATGCTTAAAATGATGACTTCTAGGGGAGATTATGAAAGCATAGAAGGAACTCTGGAGAACCATTTATGACATTCTCATGCTACTTGCTTGCCATACAGAGGGTTCCTCAATCTTTTCTCAAGTCCCCTCTACATTTGTGTGTGTGTGTGTGTGTGTGTGTGTGTGTGTGTGTGTGGTATTGGGGATTGAAACCAGGGGCTCTACTTCTGAGCTACACATCCATCTCTATTTTATTTTTTATTTTGAAACAGGATCTCACTATGTTGCAGAGGGCCTCACTAAATTGTTGAAGCTGGCAGCAAATTTGCAATCCTCCTGTCTCAGCCTCCCAAGTATTGAGATTACAGGTGTGTGTCAGCACATCTGGCCTCCCATACATCTGTCTTTGACAATATTCATTACTCAATACTAATTGTCTTTGGCCTTGTTTATGTACCTCACTAGTCTGGGGATCTTTCAGTTAGTATATTATAGAAAAAAATCATTTTACAGAAATCAACCTGTCAGTCAAAAAAAGTAAAAAATTGGAGGCTTTCCCTAATATGCAGAAGCTAGAGAGAAAAAGAGTCATCGGGGGAACTCTTGATGAGGAAGGAGAAACCATAGATTAGCAAATAATATTACATAACTGAGGGGAATAGGAGGAGGGAAGAGGGAAATTCCCTAATGTACATAATATACATTCACAAATATCAAAAAGTCAATTAGTAAGCTGAGCATGAGAAGGAGGGAGGGGGAAGCAATGAGGTGGGAATTGTGGAAGGACTAAATGAGTGAAGTGTGCATATATGCTTCTACCATCTTGTATTTCATTAATATGTATGACTACAATGCACCAATAAAAAATAAAAATAAATAAATCAACCTGACCAACCCAGGCATGGAGGCACATACCTGTATTCACAATTTTTGGGAGGCTGAGACAGGAGGATCACATGTTCTAGACCAGCTTTGGCAACTTAGCAAGTCTCTGTTTCAAAAAGTTAAAAAATAAAGGGCTAGGTATGTAATTTAGAAATAGAGTGTTCTGAGTTCAATCGTCAAACACACACACACACACACACACACACACACTGATCATCATATATCCATGTTTTAATACTTTAGAGGTTTCTCCTTTTAACTTTCTGTCTGATCTGAGAAGCTGTTAGCCTACTTCCTTGTGACTTGAGTTGAAACCCCACTGTCTGACCTTTGGCAATTTAATAACCTCTGTGAGATTTTGGTTTCCTCATCTTTTTATTTTAGTGGTACTTGGGATTGAAGCCAGGGGCACTCTACTAGTGAAATATGCCCTCAGCCCTATTCATTTTTTTTCCATTTTTGGTGCATTGTAGTTATTATACATCTTAATGGGATAAAAGATGGTGGAGACATACATGCAATCATCATGCAATGAGCCCTTACCCATTTCCCATCCCCTTTCCTTCCCCTCCCTCCTTTTCATGCTTGGCTTAGTGATTGACTTTATATGTTTGTTAAAGTCCATCATGTGTTTTAGAGAGATTCCCTCTTCTCCCTTCCCATCCCCTCAGTTTGGTTGCCTTGCCTTATTTGCTCATTTATAGAACCTCCTTCATCTAGAGTTCCTCTTGTTACCCATTTCTCCCTAGCTTCTGCATATTAGGGAAAGCATCTGATTTCTTATTTTTGTGCCTGACTAATCTCACTTAGCATAATGTCCTCCAGTTTCATCCATTTCCCTGAAAATGATATAATTGAGTTTTTTAATGGCTAAGTAAAATTCCATTGTGTACATATCCCACAGTTTTGTAATGCATTCATCTGTTGATGGACATCTTGGCTGGTTCCACAGTTTGGCTATGGTGAATTGTGCAGCTATGAACATAGATACACATGCATTAGTTTGGTAGCTTGGTTTCCTTTCTTTTGGGTATATACCCGGAAGTGGTATTGCTGGATTTAATGGTAATTCATTCCCATTCTTCTGAGGATTCTCCATACTGTTTTCCAACATGGTCGCACTAATTTGCAATCCCATCAACAAAGTTTTAGAGTTCCCACTTCTCCACATCCTTGCCAGCATTTGCTGTTGTTTGTTTTTTAAATGATTGTCATTCTAGTTGGAGTTAGGTGAAATCTCAGGGTAGTTTTGATTTGCATCTCTCTGATTGCCAATGACATCGAACATTTTTTCATGCATTTATTGGCCATTTGAATTTCTTCCTTCGTGACGTGTCTAATTCACTTGCTCATTTTTTTGTGTGTGTGATACTGGAGGTGGAATCCAGGGGGTTTTCTACCACTGGGCTATACTCCCACACCTATTTTATACTTTATTTGGAAACAGGGTCTCACGAAGTTGTTGATAGTCTCACTAAGTAGCTGAGGCTGGCTTCGAACCTGTGTGATTCTCCTGTTTCAGCCTCCCAAGCACAGGGATTACAAGTGTGCGCCACCACGCCCAGCTCTTCACTTGCTCATTTTTGCGGGGGGGGGGGTTGTTTTCTTAGTGATGAGTTTTTTGAGTTCTCTGAATATTCTAGATATTAGTCCTCCATCAGAAGAGTAGTTGGTAAAAATCTCCCATTCTGTTTGCTCTCGATAGTGTTTCTTGATAATTTCCTTTGCATACAAAGGCTCTTCAGTTTTATTCAATCCCACGAATTTATTCGTCTTTTAGCTTCTTGTGCCTTTGGGGTATTGTGGAGAAAGTTTTTATCTGTGCCTGTGTGTTGCAGTGTTGGACCTATGCCCTTGTCTAGGAGGTTCAAGGTCCCTGGTCTAATTTCCAAGTCTTTGATCCATCTTGAATTGATTCTTGTGCAGGGTGAGAAAGTGGGATTTATTTATATTTTTCTGCATATAATTAACCAGTTTTGTCAACACCATTTGTTGAACAGGCTTTTTTCCAGTGAATATTTTTGGACCCTTTGTCAAAAATCAATTGGCTGTAGGCATGTGGACTTGTTTCTGAGTCCTCTATTCTGCTCCATTGGTATATGTATCTGTTTTTGTGCTAGTGCCATGCTGTTTTTATTACTGTGGCTTTGTAGTATAGTTTAAAGTGAGGTATTGTGATTCCTTCTCCATGATTTTTGTTGCTGAGAACTACTTTGGCTATTCTGGAGTTTTTGTTTTCCAAATGAATTTAAGGACTGCTTTTTCTATGTATATGAGGAATGATCTTGGTAATTTAATGGGCATTACATTGAATCTGTAGATCACTTTGGGAAGTATGGACATTTTGATATTTATTCTGCTTATCCATGAACATGGAAGATCTTTCTATCTTCTAAGATCTTCAATTTCTTTTTTCAGTGTTTTATTTTTTTTCTTTGTAGAGGTCTTTTGCCTCTTTGGTAAAGTGGCTGAGGCTGTCCTCCAACCTGTGATCCTCCTCTCTCACTCTCCCAAGTGCTGGGATTGCAGGTATGTACCACCACACCCAGCTGGTTTCCTTATCTTTAAAATGGAGAAAATAAAAGCCAGGAGTGGTGGAACACACTTGTAATCCCAGTATGTGGGAGGCTGAGACAGAAGTATTGAAAGTTGGAGGCTAGCCTCAGACACTTAGGGAGACCCTCAGGAACTTAATGAGATACCGCTTAAAATAAAATTAATTAAAAGGGATAGGGGTTGTATCTCAGTGATATAATATCACTGGATTCAATCACTGTTACCAAAATAGCAGAAACAAAAAAGAACAAAAATTAAAAAAAAAACAAATGTAGACATCATCACCTGCTTCACAGGAGTCATTATGACCTTTTGAGTGAAATAGCATATATCAAAATACAGTATAATATATGGCATACAATGGAGTTTTTAAGTCACATTAGCCTTATTATACTATTAGAGATTTGGTGAAAATTCCCCAAATAATCATTCACATTGGAAAATGTTTAGAAATAAAATGGGCAAAGTAAGTATTAGAAAATGCTAATTCATTTGGGAGAAATGGATAAGACAGGTAAGGGTAGAAATACAATATTTTCCACTTAAATAATGCTAATTTCTTTATTTTATTTTATTTATTATTATTAATTTTTGGTGGTACTGGTGTTCCTGGAAACCCTTCTAACTCTGGGCTACACTCCCAGACCTATTTTATATATTTTTTATTTGAAAACAGGGTCTCCTAAGCCAGCACGGCTAGCTTCAGATCTGTGTCATCCTCCTGTCTCCGCCTCCCAAGCACGGGCATTGCAAGCGTGCACCACCATGCCCAGCTAATAATGCTAATTTCTATGTCTCAGTTTTTTCATCTGTACAATGAGAACATTAATACCATTCAACTTGCAGGGTTATTCATTAATTCCTTTATTCAAGAAATATTTATTCAGAACATTCTATTTGCCAAACACAGTTCTTGGATCTCTAAAAAAAATAAATAAAAACCCAGTAAAAAGACAAGCATATGACCCTTTTTCTCCCTAGCTTCTGCATATTAGGGAGAGTATCATCCAATTTCTTACTTTATGTGACTGACTAATCTCATTTAGCATAATGTTCTCCAGTTCCATCCATTTCCCTGTAAATGACGTGATTTTGTTCTTTATGGCTGAGTAAAATTCAATTGTGTATATATTTCATAGTTTTGTAACCCATTCATCTGTTGATGGATATCTTGGCTGATTTCATATTTTGGCAATTGTGAATTGTGCCTCTATGATCATAGATTCACATGCATTAGTTTGGTAGTTTGGTGTCCATTTTTTTGGGTAGATACCCAGAAGTGGTATTGTTGGATCATATGGTAGGTTCATTCTCATTCAAGGAGAGAAGAGGAAAATTCCCTAATGTACATGATGTACAATAACAAATATCAAAGTGAATCACTAAGTCAAACATGAGAAGGAGGAGGGGAAGGGAATGGAGTGGGAACTGGGGAAGGACTAAATGAGTGACATATAAATGTATGTCTCTATCATCCCGTACTCCATTAAGATGTATGACTACAATGCACCAAGAAGAAAAAATAAAAAGACAAGCATAGTCTCTTCATAGAACTTGAATTCGTTTTCACTCTAAAATACATTTAAGTTACTTTGTACATCATTATACATCTCATGATTTTCTCTCAGAAAGAGTGGTTGAACTGAAAATTGTGATTCTAGTGTTTAACCTTTGCTAGAATTTTGAATACCCCAGTGTCCAGGGATTTATATTTCACTTCTTGTTTGATGGTGGATAGCTGAATTAGTCAGTCTTTTGGGTGTGCTTTTGAGTTTAAAATATACTGGATTACCTGATAGTTAATTGTCTTTTTTAAATGTTTTGAGGCTGGAAGGTTTCTTCTTGTAGCTATTTCCTTTATAGGGTAAAGATAGTCAGAACTACATGGCACCTGGACTATGCTGTAGAACAGGAAATGGCTGAGTAAATGCCACTCTGGCTATTTCAAGTGGCAATATTCTTTGCGTTGATGTGAAGCACATGGGACATAGAATATGAGCAGAAGGCTCAGGATATGTAGACAGAGCTCCTTCCCTAACAATGGCCCAGGTGTAGAAAGGGATAAACAGGAAGTCTGGTCAATGACAAGGTGAGAGACTATAAGGCTACCACATCAGGTTGCCAGTGGAAAGAGAGATCTGAGACAATAAGTAAAATAAAAAAGAAGAGATATAGACCTCTCCTTGTCCCCTTTCCTCATTTTCTAATGTGGGGTGGGGTGGGGGCGAGGGCTAGCGAAGGCTTTGTAGAAAGGTGCAAACCTTAATTAGGACTGGAAGAGTTGAGAAACTCAGAAATCTCATTTTGAAATTACAAGCTGAAAACATTATTTTCTCCCTTTAAACTGAAAGGTTAAAACTAATTTAATATGGCTTTTTTCTTCTTCCTCCTCTTTTTCTTTTTCTTGGCTAGACTCAGCTTGATTATGAAAATGTCAAGGCCAAGAGCTTCTTTCTGAATAAGGGAAGGGGTTGAGGTGGGTGGGGACACTAGAAAGAAATGTGGGCTGACTCATGGTGCCTGCTAGGCTGGGAGGAAAGATGAATAGGGATATTTCAGGCAGGTATAATGGTGTTCGGCAACAACAACAGCAAAAAAGTCCTGGGATTTTGAATTTGAGATGGTGGCTTATAAAGTAGACCATGCTGATATGGTTTTAATAGAATGCACTTTATGGCTTGCAGATTGATTTAATTAGTGGTTTCTTGTATAGAGAAATTATCATTGATAAGTTTAGTCATTATTGTGGTATTTTGTGTTAACAAGGCTGATGCACCTGTTATCCAATATTCTCTATAGTGATAATTTTGTTCCTGCCGTCAATATAGGTTATAAACTTAGAGAAATAGGCACAGATTCCATCTATTCTTACCCATGGAAATGAATTGAACTCAAATGAAATTTATTTAAAAATTGAGGCAAAGGGATTTCTCACAGGCCTCGGCACTAGGAAGAGCTATTCTCCTGAGTAATTTGTTTGCTTTTGTTGTGTGGATGGTAAACATAGTGTAATTGTTTATGTTTTTCCATTTGTATCATTTTCTAGAAAGCTCAAGGCAAAATATACGTCTAACGTCTAGAATATTTATATCACAATGTGTTTTATTTATTAACTTCATCATGACTTAATCTTCTTTCCTTTCCTTTGTTCCTTTTCTCCATTTTTCTTTTTTTTCTCATACTTTATAATGCCACTAAAATTTCCATATGCAACAAGGCATAGCTAACCAGAACTAAGACTGGAAAAAGTCGGGCATGTTGGTGCATACCTGTGATCCCTGTACTTGGGAAACTGAGACAGGAGGATCACAGATTCCAGGCCAGCATTAGCAATTAGCAAGACCCTCTGCAACTTACTGAGACCCTGCTTCAATAAAAAAGCAGTATAATACCTCTGGGTTCAATACACAGTACAAAAATTGTGATATACATTTTTAATATTGAATTTAACATGAAAAGCATCATACCATTATATCATGAATGACAGAGATCTTCCTTTCAAAATAAATTTTGTGTTTCCCTTTGAAGCTAGAAAATATGATTGGAAGCAGAGGAAGAAAAAAAAGGAGAGAGGGAAGAAGGAAGGGCAGGAGGAGAGGGAGAGGGAGAAGAAGAGGAAGGAAAGATGAAGAGATACATAAGTTAGATGTCATTGTGTTAGTAGAAATTTAGTTGGTGTTTGATATTTCCCAGACTTGCTTTTTTCTCAAGAGGCAACAGGATTTACTATATACTTACCCACTGTGACCAAATAGATTTACAATTGGTATCTTATCTCATTCAGTCAACCCACCACTTGAGGAACAAGTTACTTTTATAGATGTCTAGCCACTCATTCCTTTCTAAAAAACCATAGGTTCCTTCTAGAAGGAGACAGCTCCTCAAGACTGAGAATTGAAAAAAGGTGTATCTACCAAGACAGTTATAAATGAGGTGCAAATACATCTTCAGGGAAGGAGGTATTGGTGTTTATTAAAGAATAGGCTGGTGAAAGATCTTAGCAGAAGAGTAGACTGAAATAGAAAAGGAGGAGGGATCACAAAAATAAGAAACAAGTTGCAATTTTGTATTAATTATCAAGTTTTGAAGCCTTTCTCAATTATTAGATGGTTCAGTGAATTTGGGCATGTTTTCCATTACCAAATCTGTTTATTCCTCTGGGAAATCGGGATTAAAATAAATAGTTTTCATAGACTTTCATAGATTTTCCCACTTTGCCTTTCTATGGTTAGTATGGTGCATAGAAAAAGTCATTGGCCTGTAATTAGGATTGGTGTGTTCTGTTCCTGGTCCTGCCATTTACTAAGTTAGTGAATCACTTGTTAAATCTTTTGCTTTCAGCCAGGTGTGGTGGTGTACACTTGTAATCCCAGCATTTGGGAGGCTGAGACAGGACTGTGGTTTGAGGACAGCCTCAGCTACTGCTTAATGAGGCCCTGTGAAACTCAGTGAGAGCCTGTTTCAGAATAAAGAACAAAAAATAGAGCTGGGTGTGTAGCTCAGAGGTAGAATGTCCCTGGGTTCCATCCCCAGTACGGCAAAATAAATAAATAAATAAATCCTTTGCTTTCTGTAAATATTGGTTATCCATTGTAATATTCATAATAGGGCTACATTTTTTTATGGTACTGGGGTTCCTGGAAACCCTTCTACCTCCGGGCTACACTCCCAGACCTATTTTATACTTTTTTGTTTGGAAACAGGGTCTCTTAAGCCAGCGTGGCTGGCTTTGAACCTGCAAGATCCTCCTGTCTTCGCCTCCCAAGTGTGGGGATTACAAGCGTGCACCACCATGCCAGGTGGGCTACATGGTTTTTAAGAACACTTCTAATTCTAAGGTGTTAACAGTACAAATTATATTCTAAGATAACAGAATTATAAGCATGCCTAGTCCAGATAAGGCTTAGAAATGTGTTCAGTATCTGGGCAATAGATTTTAGTCATGTTAAATGACAATGACAGATATGCTCTAAAAGGAATCTTTTCCCCTTCATTAGACATGGACTAGTCCAGCATGATCCCTCAATTAAACTTTCTGTCATTCAGGAGACCCAGGTTCCAGATGCTCTTAAATTCCTATCAAATAACTCAGAATGGAGACTTTACCTACCTTACTTGTTTCCATCTATCTCTTTCTGCCAAGTTGCTTGGGCTCTCAAATATAACAAAAGATCCTATTGGTGTGAGTACTATCAAAAAGAACAGAAAGCTCCAGAAAAAATGAAAAATAAAATAATCTTGTAGTCTTACTTCTGAGTATAAAAATAATTCAAAGCAAGCTCTTGAAAAGTTATTTGAACACATATGTTTATTGCAACATTGTTCACAAAAGCTAAGAGGCAGAAACAACATCCATGAGAAAATAAGTGCATAAAATGTGAAAATTATACAGTCTTCAAAAAAGAGATCTTGTTACATGCTGCAATATGGATGAAACTTAAGGATTTTATACTTAGTGAAATAAGTGTCACAGAAAGGACAAATGCAGCATATCAGTTATGTGAGGTACTTAATGTAGCTAAACTAGAAATATCAAGTGTAAAGGTGGTTTCCAAGGGCTGGTAGATGGCAGGGTGTATTAGTTTTGAATGGACATAGAGTTTCAGTTTTGCAAAATGAAGAAATTCTAGAGGCCTATTGCACAAAAGTATGAATGTAATAATTACTGAACTGTACACTTAAAATGTTTAAAGTGGTAAATTTAAAGTTATATGTTTGGAGCTAGTCATAGTGTCACATGCCTATAATCCCACTACTTAGGAGGATGAGAAATGAGGACCACAGGTTTACTGCCAGCTTCAGCAACTTATTAAGACTCTCAGCAACTTAGTGAGACCCTGTTTAAAAAATTAAAGAGAGTCTGGGGGTATAGCTAAGAGGAAGTAAGTTTCTGGGTTCAATCCCCAGTACCAAAAAATGAAAGAAAGAGAGAAAGAAAGAAAGGAAGGAGGGAAGGAAAGGAAGTAGAAAGAAAGATGTTTGAAAAAAGTAACTACACGAGTGTATTGGTCAGCTTTCTATTCTGGAACAAAATATCTGAAATAAACTTATAAAGGAGGAAAAGTGTATTTTGGCATGAACTTTCAGTGATTTCAGTCCATGGTTAATATGGGAAGCCATTAAGGTTTTCCCCTAAAAGAATATTTCTGATTCATCTGACTGTCCTTTGCCCAGAGTCGACATGGTTTGGGGTCATAGAAGGTTCAAAGTAAAAAAAATCTGAGAGAAGATCAGGTGGTGATGGCACGAGGGTATTGATTAACCTATCTGTAATGTATGTGCTTTGGATTGGTCTGTATTGTATTCCGATGGTGATAGCACAAGAATGTTGATTAACCTGTAACTCTATAAATACCCCAGGAGTGGAGAGGCCCAAAACACAGAGATGATATTGACCCAGAAGTAGGTGTTGGCTAGTAGGTCAGCCAGTAAGTCGGCAAGTAGAAATATTGACCCAGGAGCAGGAGTCGGCTAGTAGAGATAATAGGCTGGCAGCCCCCCCCCACGTTAGAATTAAATATTCTTTGAATCAAATTCTAAGAGTTGGCTGGGCATGGTGGCGCATGCTTGTAATCCCCGCACTTGGGAGGCTGAGACAGGAGGATCGCATGGTTCGAAGCCAGCCTCAGCTACTTAGTGATAAGGCTCTCAGCAACTTAGTGAGACCCTGTTTCCAAATAAAGTATAAAAAATAGGTCTGGGAGTATAGCCTGGAGGTAGAAAGCCTCTGGGTTCCACCCCAGTACCACCAAAATAAATAAATAAATAAATAAATAAATAAATAAATAAATTCTAAGAGTTGAATTCTTCATCCTCACGCCTCTCTTCGGAACCTGTACTTTTGCTGGCTGGCTCCGGCAGGTTAGTTGGCCCATTGGTAAGGCAGTATATGATGTAAGATCCAAACAATAATAGGCATAACAGTGAGATAACAAAATTAATAAAATCATCTTAATTCAGGCAACTAGCCTAGGAAAACTCAAAATAACCTA
The DNA here is from genome assembly GCF_963383645.1 of Muscardinus avellanarius. Taxonomy (NCBI): domain Eukaryota; kingdom Metazoa; phylum Chordata; class Mammalia; order Rodentia; family Gliridae; genus Muscardinus; species Muscardinus avellanarius. The sequence continues at coordinate 105,405,884 of NC_137792.1, forward strand.
ACTACAAGAGAAGTTTTTTTGAGGACAGTGGAGGAAAGGGATCACAAATTTAATGTGCAAGAGCTTGCAAACTGAACAAGCTTAGAAATTCTCTGCTACTAGCATGAAGATACAGGTAGCACTTTATAAAGGATAAATCACACCTTTCTAAGTTCTTTGTTGTGGCGAGAAGCCAATTTTCAGTTCTGCTGGAATTTAAATGAAAGTAATTCTATGATATGACCTTATAGAATCTCAGGAAGGAATCACAAAAGTTAGCCTTACCATATGTGAAATATGGACCCCCCACAATACCCACAGCATTATGAATATCCTCAGCAAGTGGTCATTCTACCTTTGTTCATACTTCAAATTATAGCAATATTACTACCTACCTAAGATGCCAATTTCACACTCAGACATTTGATTGTTAGAAATATTGTCTTCGTTTTGGGTTCCAATTGTTCATCCTGTGGCTTTGGAACCTAGAGGAACACAGAGAAAGTCACAATGCCGTCACTTATCCCACCTTAGTCTTTTCTTCTAATGTGTAAAATTTAAAAAATCTTCTGGGATTTGGTTCTGAGGTCAGGATTATTCTGGAGCACTGGCAGAAGAATATATGTTTTATATGGTATGAATTGGGGCCATATTAAGGCTTTCTTAAAATATATTTTCTCACTAGCCTTTCACAGTGCTTAGATTTTTTAACCAGTTAAGATTAAAGATACTACCTTTTGAATCTATTTTCCCAACTAGAGGTCTTCAAGTCCCACTTGCAGGCTAAGAATTGTTCTGGACTCTAGTAATAATCTTGGACTAAAGCACTGTATCATAAACTGCATGAAGACAAGGAATAGGTCCTGCATCGCCACTGGTATTTTGCACCTATCTCTAAGAAGAAACAAATGCTCAAATTACGCCATACTTAACATTTGGACCTTGGTATCAGGTTCCTGCTTTGCTTCTGTTCTGTTCCTAAAATCAGGTCCAAGTTCTGGCATCTGGGCTTTGCTCACTTTATTCTCCTGGGCTTTTTAGTGTGCTCATAATTTGTTTCCTGTGCTTTTAGCCCCTGGAAGGATTTAGAGAGCCAGTGTAGACTGCTCTCTAGTCTGATATTTTGCCTATCTTCATCTTATCCTTGATGCCAGATTGGCTACTTCTTGCTAATATCACACACACACACACACACACACACACACACACACACACACACAGAGTTTTTGTTTTCTTCAAGACCAGTTAGCATTAAAGTATTCTATGGGTCATTAGTGTGACTGTAAATAACTGGCTTGAGAATTTGAGTGATACCATGTGAGCTCTTTGTCAGTCTTTCTGTAGTTTCAGATCACAGAACCATTAGATGAGTCTAACCACAAAGGAAGAGACCTTTCACTCTATTCCATTTCATTCCAAAGAAACATTCTTTCCATTCTCTATCTCCGTAGTCTGAATTCCCTACTTTCCCATATATCCAACTCAGAACTCAATTTTTCAAAGAGCCCATCTACCATAATTTGGTTATTTCCAACATTAAATTGTCTCACAACAATACGCACTAGATCCATAGTAACCATATCTGAATGATTCTTTTTGTTTCTCGTGTCTATTTTCACATCTCTTGTTACTTGGCTTTCTGTCATTGTTACGGTGGTGTTATAGATGAAATGCTTCCCCCAGTCCCCACCTCTTTCCATTTATATTCCACCCTTTAAAATGCCCCTGGGTAAAATTGTCTTTTAAAAATAGCTTTGTTTATGTCATCCTGCCTTCTCAGCTTAAGAGTCACCAGCCATCTCTCTAAAATAAGGAGCAATATAAGGTTGCATCCTTTCTCTAATCTTGTACAAAATAATATTGAAAATCCTTGCTGATATAATAAAAATAAAAGGAAAATGTGTGAGGAAAGCAGATATAAAGTTGTCTTTGTACACAGATGACATGATTATTTATGTAAAAATTCTAAAGCATAATAACAAAAGAACTTCTGGACTAAGTTGTTAAAGCGAGTTACAGAGTAGAAGGTATATACAAAAGTCAATTGCTTCATATACACTACTAGTGAACAACTGAAAATTTCAATGGGAAACACACCATTTTTATTACCAGGAAAAATGAAAAAAATATATGCTGTGTAAGAGCTATATTAGAGAAACTATAAAATTCAGATGAAAGAAATAAAAACGGCTAAATAAATGATGAGATATTCCATGTCCATGGGTAGGAAGACTCAGTAGCATTAAAGTTTTAGCTCTTCTCAACTTGATGTATAGATTCCATGCAACCCAAATTAGACTCCCAGCAAGTAGTTTTGTGGATATTGACAAACTGATTCTAATATTTGTATAGAAAGACAAAGACAAATGGCCAACTCAGTACTGAAGAACAAAGTTGGAAGACTAACATTACCCATCTTTATTCTTTACTATAAAGATACAGTAATTAAGAAGGTATATTATCAAAAGAGCAGACAAATCAATGAAGCAGAATACAGAGATCAAACATAGGCTCACACAAAAGGCATCAAAGGAAGTATTTTGTGAAAAGTATACCATAAACATTCAGGATCAAATATGTCGATTTATTGATCAGAATGAGGCTAGAGTTTATATTTATTATCAAGATAGAGACCTCAGTCTGGGCATGGTGGCACATGCCCTTAATCTCAGCAAGTTTGAGGCCAATCTAGGCAACTTACTGAGACCCTGTCCCAAAAGAAAATACAAAAGGGCTGGGAATGTATCTCAGTGGTTGAGATCCCTTAGGTTCAGTCCCATGTACCACTCATACCACACACATACACACAAAAGATAGAGATCTGAAGACCAAATTAGAAAAAATTATAGCAATTAAAATCAAACCATTACATATAAAACAACAAAGAATGTTGTATATGTTAATAGTTAAAATATGAGTTTAGCTGAGCAGGGTGGCACATGCCTGTAATCGTACTTGGAAGGCTTAGGCAAGAGGATCATTAAGCTCACGGCCAGACTGGACAACTTGTAGAGACACTGTCTCAAAATACAGAAATAAAAAGACTGGAGATGTAGGCAAGTTTAGAGCATTTGCCTAGCACTCACAAGGCTATGAGTTCAATCCCTGAATCCTAGTACAAAAAAGGAGTTTATTTTTTAAAGTATATGAAATGAGAAAATGTTATACAGTATCTTTCCTAGTCATGCTTCCCCCCATCTTTTCTTACTTTTAGTTTGGAAGATACCAGCCTCTAGAAAGAGTGCATTATTACATTTCTTCTTAATGGAGATTTAGTCTGAATATTTTCATTATAAATTGGACATAAGAAGTCTAGTGATTATCTGCTTAATTAACTGTACCTAAAAGTAAAACAGGAAGACATTTGATACTATTCTTTTTATATATGTATGTTTTGCCTAGATAAAAAGGACGTATAATTAAAACATTTGTAAATTTTTACCAGCTAGTATTAGTGCCTGACTTCCCATATTTGTTTCATCTTGCTGAGAATGTATCTCATTTGTTCTCTTGATAGGACTAATGAGTGATCTTAATTTCACACTTATTCAGAACATAATTCTTATTTGAAAAAACATGTTTCTATAGCAATTCATAGAAACTTTAATCCTTGTGTCTACTTTATTTAAGGTCTCCTTTATCCAGCAGAGATTTTTTTCAGCTTCTATGAAAGTTGATTTTTTTTCATAAGTATAAAGTATTGTTACAAATATTTTTGAGCTAAGTATGATATATATTATAATATGTATATATATGTATGCATAATAAAGATGGTTTAAAAATAATGATGGGATCACTGACCTAAGCATTATTAGCTTAAAGAAATAGCTAATGAGAAACACTAAATTTTAAACAGAATTATAGTTTTGGTTTATGTTGTCAATCATATTTAACAATAAGGGGCACATGAGGTTTGGTAAGCAGCTGTGAATAAGAATGGTGTGTGTGTGTGTGTGTGTGTGTGTGTGTGTGTGTGTGTGTGTGTTTGGGGGAAGGGTAATAGTACTTTAACACAGACACAGATCAGAATCAAAATTAACTCACTTTATGACTGCACGCCTTAATGTTTGTATGAACTACAGACTTGCTGGTGGAGTGAAATTCTTGGGAAGTTGAGCAGTATAGAAGAAAATGAGACCAAAGTGATTGTTATTTACTTAAATTGCTGAATTTGATCCAAGCAAGGTATTAAAACAAATTATGGTCAGTGATGTGTTCGAAATTCTTTTTTTAAATTTTATTTTTTATTGGTGCAATGTATTCATACATCAGAATGGTATAAAGAAAATATTTTTGTAGACATACATGCACACATCGCCCAGTTAGCCCCTACCTGATCCCCACCCCGTTCCTCCCCACCCCTCCTTTCCAAGGTTGGCTTAGTGGTTGACATCTAGTTTTATAGCAATTTATCCAATATTAACGATGATAATCTCACAAAACAGTTTCATTTGTCTGGTACCAAGCTTTTGATGACTAAAAGATAACAGTTCAATATTTCTTTTTGCTTTCTTTCTTACCAGACAATATTTTTTCTTTTCTTTTTTTTTTTTAGGTGAAGCTATCATACATTTATTTATTTATTTTTCAGAAAAAAAAAACTATCCTGATATGGAATTTGGACTCTAGATACCCAAAACAATCTCAAAGAAGAACAAAGCTAGAAGATGTATATTTTCTGATTTCAAACCATATAAAGCTACAATAATTGAAACAGTGTAGTACTTACTGTTCCAGAGGCAGATATATAAACCATTGAAGTTAAATAAAAGCCTAGAGATAAATTCTTCCATATATTGTCAAGTTATTTTTGACAAGGTTTCCACAAACATTTGGTGGAAATAATAATTGAAATTCTTATCTTAGGGGATTAAGGATATAGCTTGGTGGTAGAGTGCTTGTCTACCATGGATCAGACCCTGGGTTCAATCCCCAGGACTTCAATAAACTAATTAGCTAATTAAGACATTCTTTTCTTAGGGCAAAGGCAAAATCTTTATTGTTGATAATGGTTTTTAAAGCATATGTTTGAGTTACCTTCTTTCAGTTTTTTTTTCAGGTCTGGGGATGGAACCCAGAGGCATTTGACCTCCGAGCTACACCCCCTGCCCAATTTTTTACTCTTTATTTTGAAACAGGGTCTCACTGAGTAGTTGCGGAGGGCCTCACTAAGTAGCCGAGGCTGTCTGCAAAGCCAGATCCTCAGGTCTCAGCCTACCAAGTGCTGGGATTACAAGCCTGCGCCACCAAGCTCGGCTCCTTTCAGTGTTCTTGTCTCAACTTTATACAAATTTACTTCTGAATGATTCCTGATACAGAAAAGAGCATATTTCTCGATGAGCTTCAATGTGTTATTTTATTATTAAAATGAAATGTTTTTCCAGATTTTTTCTAATGGTTAAAAAGTAAGTGGCAAAATATAACATATCTCATGTTTACTTAAGTAAGTTTAAACCTAATTCTATATAGAAACCTTCATATTAATGTTTATAATATCCTTATTCATGATTGCTCAACAGAAGTATTTTTCCATAAGTAAAATGGGTAAGCAAAATATTATATATCCATACAATAAAATATTACTCAATGATGAAAAGAAAATGTACTATCAGGTAACAAAAATATGTGAGACTTGAATGTGTACTTCTAAGGGAAAGAAACCCAGATGAAGACACTATATAATTTGTGATTTCAATCATATGACATTCTAGAAGAGACAAAACTATAAAGACAGTAAAAATATCAGTGAATGCCAAGGGTTCTGGAAAGGAACAAAGTGTGGATTAATAGAGGGAGAATAAAGGACTTTTTAGAATAGTGAAACTACTCTGTATGATAGTATAATAGCAGATACATGATATCATACAATTTCTAAAACATATAAAACTGTAAAAAATAAACAATAGTAACAAATATAATAGACTAATAAAATATATTAATACTAATAATAAGTGAAAGTGTGTGTTGGTAGGCAAGAAGAAGTATGTGGAAATTCTGTGCCTTTCTGTTCTTTTTCCCAGGGCAGGGAATCAAACATACATACTAGGCAAGTGCTCTATCACTGAGCTACATCCCCAGCCCTCTACTCTATTTTATATAATCCTAAATTTTCTCTAAAACTAATTATTATTAATTTAAAAAACACACAGTTTTCCATTATATTTTCTACAGGATAGTGTCACCTAAACATTATTAAAGCTCATTAAATATCATTCATAAGTTGTTTAAAAACTCAGATTATGATGTCAGGCATGGTGGCACACACTTGTAGTCCCAGTATTTGGGAGGCTGAGACAGGAGGATTGCAGGTATATGGCCAGCCTCAGCTAATTAGTGAGGACCTCTGCACCTTAGTGAGATCGTGTTTTAAAATAAAGAATAAAAAGTAGGGCTTGGGGCATAGCTCAGAGGTAGAATGCTCCTTGATTCAATCCTTAGAACCAAAAAAAAACCCCTCAGTGTATGGTTTCTTCTCTCTCTTTCTGGCTTCCCATATCCTTGAGAATTCAATGTCATTGAAGTACCTGACATTCCAGGAATGGGTCATGTGAGTTTATACATATGTATCTTTGTTCATTCTGATCTATCTGTATGGAGTATCCTCCCATATCATGTTCTTGTTCAATCCTTCAAAGCCAGTTCTGTGACTCTTTCTCTAAGAGTCTTTCTCTGTGTTTTTTTTCCTATCCTCCTCATCATAAATAACCATTCCTGAGATGTCATTGCTGTTTTAGCCCTAGTGTCTTTAGGTATTAATACATACAGAATGTTTGGCAGAGGGCTCAGTATGTGTGGCAAGAGCTACATAAATGGCAGGTCTTCTTTTTTACTATCTTCCTTCATCATGTCATCATTAAAGGAGATAGGCTTAAAAACACTTGACACCCTGTGAGTCTTTGTGTCTCTATGGAGTTAAATTTCACCAATCTATGATGCCAGGCACAGAGCCTGAAGTGTGGTGATCCCTAATTAACTGTTGGTTGATTGAAAGCTGAACTTTTAGAGTGGAGAGAGGGATCAAGGACTTACATGACTATCGGCTTCATGATCTATTTTATATCTTGCTTACAGTTTGCTATTGTCTGAGGCATTTGCTGACTAAGCCATATCAGAAAATGTACTGAAGTCAAGACCCATGCCACTCTGGACAGCTTAAACTCAATCTTCCCACCGTGGCTGAAATCCATGAAAACATCTAAGAACTCAAATCAAGGCTCTTTTGCTATTAACAAAACATCCAACAATGGTTTTACAGGTAGTAAAGCATTACAAAGCAAAAGCAAAATGGATTTCCATTTCCTGTGTATGGGGGGGAATATTTTCAAAAATTACAAAAACATCCATGACAGTGTCCCTCACTGTACTGAGGTAACAGATACACAGGATTTCAGTTCTAGGCTTGGTTTACTCTTTTTCAAGTCAGTATACCTAGTGTTTGACAACAATTGATTATACTTTAATTTAATTGTGCCCAATGCAACTGAACAGGAAGAGAAGTACATGGACAGAAGGCTTCTTTTTTACTCCCCAGTCTGTTTTCCTAATGCAGTGGAGGTAGAGGAGAAAAATCATTAAAAGTGACATAGGTGGTACTGTATTCAGATGCCTTGAAAGTCCCTTGGCCCAAGAAGGGCAAATAGGTCTCATTTAAAGAAAAAGCAAGATTCACATTCCCCTACCTGTAGAAATTATTCTGATTTCATTTCATCTCGATGGTACTGTTTTAGGCAATAAAAATACAGTTTGAAAAACAGCAGAAAGTCACTGGTTCAGTTAAGTATGACCAAATTTATATAAGCAATAAAACAGAAAAATTGATACAGAAAAAGGAGCTAGCTCTACCACTTTCTAGCTGTGTGAGCATGGAAAACCTATTTCTGGACCTACCTTACTCATCCATTAATCACTCCTTGGTATTTTCCAAAATAATTAAAATCAGAATAATACAGCTTTACCGGCATATACATGTTGTAGCAGTACCATTCACCATAGCTAAATTGTGGAACCAGCTCAGGTATCCATCAGATAAAGAAAATGTGGTAGATGCACACAGTAGAATTCTACTCAACCATAAAGAAGATAGAATTATGTTATTTGTAGAAGAGTGGATTAAACTAGATAATATTATGTGAAGTGAAGTCACACAGTCTCAGAAGTTCAAGGATTGTATGTTTTCTCTCATATATGGAAGCAAGAGAGAAAATAGGAAACACAAGGGATTTAAATAATTTAAACAGAGACTTGTAGAGTAGTGGACAGGGACTGTAAGAGAGAGTTAAGGAGGGGAAGAAAGAGTATTGAAAAATGATGTGGTTCAAATGATAACTATGGCAATATGTGAATATATCATTGCCGATTTTATTCACATGTGTGGGAAAGGAGGAGAGGGAAAGGTGGGAGGTAGAGGAAAAATACACCAAGAACTGTGTGCTTGTATGTTTTTTACCATATTAAACCTCATTATGATGTATAACTGCAATGAGTTAATAGAGCACTTTTCAAAATTGTGGACAATAATACCATGCATACCATCCATATGCACACACAATTACACTTGCACAGCCCCAGTCTCATACTGAGGGAATGAGGATGTTATGAATTCATGAATGGGAAACTGTAAGTTGAAAGTGAGTTTAGGTTTTATTAGAGAATCATAAGTATATTCAAGGCAGTAGCCAGTTTTCAAAATACTTCATCATTAATGTATATCTGACAGCAATATCAGTGTTCCTAAACCAGTCAGAAAAGGAGTGGGTGAGTAGGTGGCTTGACAGGTATAGAAGATGAGAGCTTTGGCTGCGATCAGTGACTCTGGAGGCACAGAAGATTTCTAAAATGGGTTTCCCCCTCTCATTTGTGTTTCCTTCTTTGTTCTATGTTTCCTCCACTGAGAAAGTTTAAATAGTATTACAGTCTGCAGTGACACAGAGGAAGATGGGAGCTAGAGATACAATAAGACAGAGGGCAAAGAAAAACAAAGGAAGAGAGAGAGAGAGAAAGAGAGAGAGAGAGAGAGAGAGAGAGAGAGAGAGAGAGAGAGAGAGAGAAAGAGAAGAGAAGAGAGAAGAGAGAGGAAGAGGGGAGATAAGAAGGTGGCATACAGGCCCAGGAACTGTGGATCAATCTTAATATCTGATGTGTATATTGTAATAATCAAAGTGTCTTCTGAATTGAATTAAATGTTCTACATTCCCTAATACCCGTCTAATATGGGAGCTGTAACATACCACTGACCTTGACTATTAATTCCTTTTCTGCGATCAGTTTCCTTATGAGTCAAATGAGTAGTAGCATCTATGTTGCAGTATGTACCTAATATATGACATACTGTCTCATTCCTGGGCCTGGGCCTGGGCCTGGGCCTGTTACTAACACTATCCCAGGACTCCCTTCCTATTTAAATCTAGTAATGTTATTTTGCATTTTTATCCTTTACTTATCCTTCATAAAGGTCTAGTGATGGATGGTTTGTTGCATGCCCTCCTGGGCATGGTAACATAACTATTTTTCTGTGCAATTCATTATTGAATCATAGGCCAAATCAGCCTCTTGCCAAGTTATTTTCTTGCCCTGGAGAAAAATATTCCTCGCTGTCATTTTCCTATCCTTTGATTTTTTTTCCTGGCAGAATCCAAAACATTTTCAATCATTTCTGCATCAGTAATCCAATGGTCTACAGGCACCTTCTCTTCAAATCTCTCTCTCCTTCATCTCATTTACACTGTTTACTGAGAAGGAGAAGCTGCTTGCCTTCCCCCACTTCCAGAACTTCTGCTCAGATAGGTGGGAGAGTGATGGCCCAAAGTCATCTATTATTCTCTAGAGGACCTAAACACTTCTGCCTGACACAATCCCACGACTGCTTAAATTCTTCCCGTAAACAGCTGGCTTCGAATCATATTCTAAGCATGAACAATTCTCATAATTGCACTTTTAATAGTATTGAGATGGAAAAGCCTATAGGATGCTTGCCTACATTATGACTTGGCTGTTTTTGGATTTTCATGGGCAGCTTGCTACAGAGGAAAAGCAATTGCGTAGGAAGCAAAGGCCGATGGCCTTACCCCAGCACTGCAGCCGAGTAGTGTTACAACATTTAGAAATATCCTTTAACCTCTCAGAGACTCTGGTTTATTTTTTGTAAAAGGGCGACATTGTCATCATCATTTTCTTTCCCTTGCCCAACTGAAGGGGTGGGTGTTTTGAAGCTTAAATCAAGATTGTACATTGACCATTGAGTTTATATCCAACCAAGGGCCTTTGCACTTTTTCTGCTTCCTGCCTGTAATGTTGCCTGGCTCAGGTCTAAGCACAAAGGTCACTTCCTCATAGACTTGCCTGGGCCACCCACTCTAAACTAGCACCATCACACTCTAACTTTCTAGATCCCTTTGCACTGTTTAATTTCTCTTCATAGTATTTATATTTATCAGTTTCCATGCTGCATTCTAACTACAATGTGACTTCTTGAGGATTAAGAAATGTTTTGTTTATCACTATATTCCCAAGGTCTGCTATATAGTGCCTGTCAAATTGCAGGCCTTCACTTAATACAGAAAGAAGGTATATAAGAACACAGCCCCTGATGTCTCCAACTGAATGCAATCTTTCTTTCCCTGTAATCCTTCTTCCTTCTTCTTTTTATTGTACTGAGGATGGAACCCAGGGGCCTTCGATCTCTGGGCTACACTCCCAGATCTATTTTATATTTTATTTGGAAACAGGGTCTCACTAAGTTGCTGAGCGCCTCACTAAGTAGTTGAGGCTGGCTTTGAATCTGCATGCTTCTGTCTCATCCTCCCAAGTGAGGGGATTACAAGCATACGCCACCACACTCAGGTTTCCCTGAAATCTTTCTAACAGGTTCATTTTATTATTTATTTATTTATTTATTTATTTATTTATTTATTTATTTATTTATTTGTGGTACTGGGGTTCCTGGAAGCCCTGCTACCTCCGGGCTACACTCCCAGACCTATTTTATACTTTTTTTTATTTTTGGAATCAGGGTCTCTTAAGCCAGCACGGCTGGCTTCGAACCTGCGTGATCTTTCTGTCTCCACCTCCCAAGCGGGGATTACAAGCGTGCACCACCACGCCCGGCTAACAGGTTCATTTTAACTTTGTCCAGGAAGCTGCATAACTTCCTTTGCTTTATTTTTATTTGCATATATCCGCATCAGTGCGGTACCTGGTTTCTCATTTGTGTAGCTCTTTCTCACATACTCTTCTTTTTATTAATTTTTATTTGTGCATTATAATCACCCATATATCTGCATGTATTATAATTTGATCTGTTTCCTTCTTTGTACCTCCCCTTTTTCCTCTACAGCTCTCTCCCCCAATCCCTTACACTACTCTACTTATCCTTAATAAAAGGAATGGATGTTCATTCACTCAGATGTCACTCCCAATCCCTAATATATAACCTTGCATGTGGTAGGCACATGCAATAAAAACTATTCGTGAAGACATGCATAAGGAATGACTTATGTATAAAAAAGTGTTTTACAATAGTCTACTCCTAATTAGAGGACAGGATGGAAAAAAAAGAAAGAACTTCTGAGCTGGGCCAGTGTGGGCCCATGGAAATGGAGCAAATACAGATGGTGCATTTATATGCATATACAAACTCAAGAATCCGGGCAAATTTGAGAAATGAAAAGAAGGCTGAGGTCTAAAAGCTGAAAAGGTTGATATAATTGATACTCAACTAGGAAAGTTAGGAAGGGAGCAATTAGATCCAGGAGATGAATGTGGCCAAGGGATTGAGAAAATCCAAGAGGACCAGAACAAGGAGCCTTAATAGACGACATGTGTGGAAGTGAATGCAGAATTGGAACTTCTGCATAAGACACTTGTTTACTGCTGTGGCAATATAAATACATTGGCTTCAGGTAAGGGACTGAGATATTATTGATTTAGGAAAAGATCCTAGTATATAATTTGAATTAGTGAGCCAATACCATAGAAAAGAAAGCCAGTGAATATGCCCAAATAAGGATTTGCTTTCCTCAGGGTGAACTCTTAACATACCTGGCAATAGACTACTTTGTTATCCTCAGGTAAACCTAAGATTCTGAAATGAGCTTTCACAAAGGTACAATATAATAGAAAGATAAAATGACCCTCTGTGCAACACTTTTGAAAGCTGTAGAATGATTACATTTTTCACTTGTGAAAGGCTTTGGTTTATGGGAGCCAGCAATGTGAATGAACACATGGGAAAAATTGCTAACCTGCTCTTATTCTGCTTAAATCGAATATAAGGCAGTTGCAGTGGGCTTCATGAGACTCTTGACTCAATACACAGAACTGTATTTGTTTTCCCCTTGGATGTCTGGGTAGAGATTTTATGGAGGCAGAGTTCAGGTAGATGGGAGAAAGTTTTTTCTAATGATTTGAACAATTCAAAGAGGAAAAGATTTGCTTTGAGGGGCCGTGCAATCCGTGACTTTGGAAAGTACTCAAGAAGATGCTGGAAAACAATGTTCTCTATTTTTTCATTGATTTTCCCTCCCCACCACCAACACTCTTTGCTAGACCCCTTCCATAGAGAACAGGAGTGGTATACCTGGATCATATGGTGGATCCCATGATGGATTCCCATGTTTCTGGGGAACCTCAACACTGATCTCCATAGCAGCTGAACTAAGTTGCACTCTCACCAACAATGTAGGAGGGTTTTAATTTCCCCACATCCTTACCAGCATTTATTATTGACTTCTTGATGATTGCCATTCTGATTGGGGTTACATGGAATCTTAATATAGTTTTGATTGGCTTCTCCCTGATTGCTAATGATGTTGAGCATTTTTCATATATGTATTGGCCATTTGTATTTCTTTTTTACTAAAGTATCTATTTAGCTCAATTGCCCATTCTTTCTTTTTTTGTTGTTTTTGAATCTTTTTTTTTGTGTGTGTGTGTGGTACTGGGGATGAAACCCAGGGGCATTATACCTCCAAGCTACACCCCAGCCCTATTTTTTATTCTTTATTTTGAAACAGTGTCTCACTGAGTTGCAAAGGGCCTCACTAAGTAGCTGAGACTGTCAGCGAACTCTGATCCTCCTGTTTCAGCCTCACAAATGCTGGGATTACGAGCATGTGCCACCGTACCCAGCTTGTCGAATCTTTTAAGTAGTTTTCATATTCTAGATAATAGACTTCTGAAAGAGGTGTAACTAGCATAGATCTTTTCCCATTCTGTAGAATTTCTCTTTAGACTCTTGGTTTCATCTGCTGAACAGAAACTTTTTAGTTTAATGCCATCCCATTTATTAATTCTTTTTTAAATTTCCCTAGCTTTGGCAGTTTATTAATTGACTATAAGTGTGGGGATTTGTTTCTGTATCTTCTATTTTATTGTATGTCTTTTGTGCCAATATTTTACTACTACAGCTCTGTAATATAGTTTGAAGTCAGGTATTATGATGCCTCCTGCATGATTCTTACTGCTTAGAATTGCTTTGATTATTATGGAGCTTTTGTTTCCCCATATAACATTTATGACTGATTTTTCTAAGTCTGTGAAGACTGACATTGGTATTTTTATTTTTATTTTTTGGTGATACTGGGGTTCCTGGAAGCCCTTCTACCTCCGGGCTACACTCCCAGACCTATTTTTACATTTTTTTTAAATTTGGAAACAGGGTCTCTGAAGCCAGCACGCGTGGCTGGCTTCGAACCTGCGCGATCCTCCTGTCTCTGCCTCCCAAGCGCGGGGATTACAAGCGTGCGCCACCATGCCCGGCCGACATTGGTATTTTTTAATTGGTGCATTGTAGTCATTGTAGTCATCTTAATGGGGTACGGGATGGTGGAGGCAATCATGCACACATCACCCAATTAGCCCTTACCCAATTCCTGCCTCATCCCCTCCTCCTCCCTCCTTCTCATGTTTGGCTTAGTGATTGACTTTGATATGTTTGTTAAAGTATATCATGTGCATTAGAGAATTTCTCTCCCCTCCCCCCCCGCCATCCCCTCAGTTAGGTCACATAATTTTCTCATCTATAGTATCTCCTTCTTTGTCTAGAGTTCTTCCTATGACCCATTTTCTCCCTAGTTTCTGCAAATTAGGGAAAACATCCAATTTCTTATATTTTGTGACTGAATAATCTTACTTAGCATAATGTCTTCCACTTCCATCCATTTCCCTGTAAGTGATGTAATTATGTTTTTCATTATGGCTGAATAAAATTCCATTGTGTACATATCCCATAATTTTGTAATTCATTCATCTGTTGATGGATATTTTGGTTGGTTCCATAGTTTGGCAACTGTGAATTGTGAGGCTAAAAACATAGATATGCATGCATTAGTTTGGTAGTTTGGTTTCCTTTCTTTTGGGTAGATACCCAGAAGTGGTATTACTGGATCATATGGTAAGTTCATTCCCATTCTTCTGAGGATCCTCCATACTGTTTTCCAAGTAGTTGCACTAATTTGCAGTCCCATCAACAATGTATTAGAGTTTCCTCTTCTCTACATCCTCACCAGTATTTGTTGTTTGCATTTTGAATGATTGCCATTCTAGTTGGAGTTAGGTGAAATCTCAGGGTAGTTTTGATTCGCATCTCTCTGATTGCTAATGATGTTGAGCATTTTTTCATGCATTTATTAACCATTTGAATTTCTTCTTTCATGAAGTGTCTATTTAATTCACTTGCCCATTTTTTGATTGGTATATTTGTTTTCTTAGTGCTGAGTTTCTTGAGTTCTCTGTATATTCTAGATATTAGTCCTCTATCAGAGGAGTAGTTGGCAAAAATATTCTCCAATTCTGTTGGCTCTTGGTTGCGGTTCCTGATAGTTTTATTTGCTGTACAGAAGCTCTTCAGTTTAATGCAATCTCACATATTGATCTGCCTTTTAATTTCTTGTGCCTTTGGGGTCTTTTTGAGAAAATGTTTATCTGTGCTTATGTGTTGCAGTGTTGGACCTATGCCCTCTTCAAGAAGCCTCAAGGTCCCTGGTCTAATTTCCAAGTTTTTGATCCATTGTGAATTGGTTCTGTGCAGGGTGAGAAAGTGGGATTTATTTTCATTTTTCTGCATATGATTAACCAGTTTTTTTCTTTTTTAATTTTTATTGGTGCATTATATTCATACATCATATTGGGGTAAAAAAGTTGTGTGTACAGACATGCACACATCACTGATTTAACCCCTACCCAATTCCCACACCATTCCCTCCCCTTTCCTCCCTCCCTTGCTCAGCTTAGTGGTTGACTTCCATATGTTTAAGTACATTGTGTGTTTTAGAGATTAAACAGTTTTGCCAACACTATTTGTTGAAAAGAATATCTTTTTCCAGTGTATGTTTTTGGACCCTTTGTCAAAAATTAATTGGCTGTAAGTGTCCAGATTTGTTTCTGAGGCTTCTGTTCTGCTCCATTGATTTATGTATCTTTTTTTGTGCCAGTACCATGCTGTTTTTATTACTATGGCTCTGTAGTATAATTTAAAGTCAGATATTGTGATTCCTTCTGCATGATTTTTGTTGCTGAAAACTACTTTGGTTATTCTGGTATTTTTGTTGTTCTAAATGAATTTCAGGACTTATTTTTCTATGTCTGTGAGGAATGACCTTGGTAATTTAATTGGTATTGCATTGATTTTGTAGAACATTTTTCGATGTATGGCCATTTTGATATTTATTCTGCCTATCCATGAACATGAAAGTTATTCCCATCTTCTAAGGTCTTCTTTGATTTCTATTTTAAATGTTTTATAATTTTCTTTGTAGAAGTCATTTACCTCCTTGTTTAAGTTTATTCCTAAGTATTTTATTTTCTTGTGGGATATCTTGAGTGACATTGGTATTTTGATAGGGATTGCATTTACTCTGTAGGTCACTTTTAGTCAAATGGCCATTTTAATAATATTTATTCTACATATCCAAGAGCATAGGAAATCTGTTAATCTTCTAAGATCTTCAATTTCTTTCTTTAGCATTTTACAATTTTCATTGTAGTGGTCTTTGTCCTCCTTGGTTAGGTTTATTCCTAGGTATTTTATTGTTTTTGAGGTTATTGTGATAGGGATTGTTTTATAGATTTCTTTTTCAATGTATTCATGTTGGTGTTATGTTTTAATATCAGAAAGTCAGAAACCAGGAATGGTGGCACATGCCTGTAATCCTAGTACCTGGGGGACTGAGACAGGAGGATCATAGATTTGAGGCCATTGCATGGTAATTTAGTGAGACCTCATTTCAAAATAGAAGTTAAAAAGGATTAAAAAAGGTTTCATGATAAAAGCCCCCTGAGTTCTGTCCCCAAGAACATAAAATCAGGAAATGTGATTCATCACCTTTATTTTACTTTTTCAAAAAGATTTAATTTTGGTGTCTCTTGAGATTTCTTATTAATTTTAGTCTGAGTTTTTGTTCTCTGCAAAACAATATGCCATTGGGAGTTAAATAGGAATTGAGTAAGATAGTATGGGTATTGAGTAAGATAGTATGGGTATCTTAACAACATTAAATCTTTCATTATATGAACAGTCTATATCTCTCTATTTTGGTTTTCCTCGATTTCTCTCAGCAATTTACAACAGTTTTCAGTGTATAAATATTTCATTTATTTGCTTAGGCTTATTTCTAAGTATTCTTTTTGTTTTTTGATGCTCTTGTAAATATTATTAATTTTACTTTCTGTTTTGAATTGTTTATTTAAAGATCCATAGAGATGCAACTGTTTTTGATTTTGTATTTTGAAATGTTGACAAATTCATTTCTTAATTCTAAGTAAGTGTGTGTGTGTGTGTGTGTGTGTGTGTGTGTGTATGCTTGCTTGTGTTATTGTACTGTAAATACTTTTAAAGGGCCAGAATCAAGCATATAAGTTAATGAAACTCTAAGAACTTATACAGGCATTTTTAGTGTCTTGCTTTATCATGCTACAATAGTAAGGGGAGAGATATTTGTGGGTGAATTACAGTGCTTTTAGTTGAAGTTATAATTAAATTGGGAATAAATAAAATAGAGAATTCCCCTTGTAGAAAGTACTATGTTCAAGTGCTATATTAGTATTGAAAAACCTTTTTGGTAACCTTAGGGAGAAAAGCTTGATCTCAGTAAGCCTGAATATTTGTGGAATTTTTAAGTTTCGAAAATTGCATTAATTAGGAGTTAGGCTAAACTTGAGTGAGCTAATGTCCTTCTGGTTGGAGTTATAATTAAATTGGGAAAATATATTTATTTTCAACTAATAGATATACAAAGTGCCTTGTTTTAGGGATTTGGCAAGACTAAAAGCGTATCTATTAATATCTAAATGTGCTAGTATATGGAATTATATATGGGACATGGGATTGCAGAAGTAATCATCCATGTAATAGTGTGTATTTGTGTGCATGTATGTATACATACATGCATATATATTTATCTTTAGGATTTTCTACATATAAGATTAGGTAATTTGCAAACATAATTTTACTCCTTCTTTTCCAATTTTCAACATATTTCATTTACTTTTCTTGCCTAATTGTCCTAGAAATATAAATTGCAAGATTGAGTATCCTTGCCTTGTACTTGATCACAGAGGAAAATATTTTAGTCTTTTACCACTGAATATGATGTTAAGCTGTGGCTTTTATCATACTGAGATGCATTCCTTCTCTTTCCATTATGCTTATTATTGTTTTTTTTTTTTTTGTATGGTATTGGGGATTGAACCCAGAGGCATTCAACCTTGGAGCTATACTGCCAGCTGGATTTTATTTCTCAGTAGAAACAGGGTTTTGTAAGATTAATTAAAGTCTCAGTACTTGCTGAGGCTGTCCTCTAGCAGGTGATCCTCCTGTTTCATCCTCCCAAATATAGGAATTAGAAGTGTGTGCCACCACATGCTGCATGCTAATTATTTTTATCATAAAAGGGTTCTGAACTTTTTCAAATACTTTTTCTGCATTAATTGAGGTGCTCATACAACTTTTGTCCTTCATTCTGCTAATGTAGTAAATTACATTGGTTGATTTTTGTATGGTGAATCACCTTACATCCAGAAGTTAATTCCACTTGATTTCAGTATATAAATTTTTTAACACCTTATTAAATTTGTTTTGCTAGTATTTTCGAGAATGTTTGCATTTGTATTCATCAGTAATATTGGTCTATAGGTTTTTTTTCTTGTAATGCCTTCATCTGGCTTTGCTATTAGAGAAATGCCAGCCTCATGGAAAAATATGAAAATTTTCTCTGAAATATTTGGATGAGTTTCAGGTTGATAGATGTTAATTCCTCTTTAAAAACTATTTGGTAGACTTCTCCACTGAAACCATCTAATCCTGTAGTTTGCTTTATTTTGAGCAAACTTAATAATTGTTGGATACAATGATTAATAGTGTTCCTTTATCATCCATTTTATTTATGTCTCATCCGTGGTAATTTTATTTTTACTTCTGATTTTGGTTATTTGAGCCTTCCCTCTAATTTTTATTTAATGTATCCAAAGGTTCGTAATTTTTTATTTTTCAAAGTCTAACTTCATTTTGTTGGCTTTTCTATTGCTTTGTAATTCCATACTTTATTTCTGGTCCAATATTTTTTTTTGGTTTCTTCTGCTAGTTGTGAGTTTATTTTGTTTTTATTTCTAGTCGCTTATGGCATAAAATTGCAGTAAGGATTTGAGATCTTTTTTTTTTTTTTTTGGGTGTACATATGGAAGCCATGAACTTACATCCTTTTTGGTACTGATCCTTGAAACTTTGAACTGCAACCCTAGCCGTTTTTAGTATTTTATTTTTTGAAACAGAGTGTCAATAAGTTTCTGATCATCTTGCTAAGTTCCTGAGGCTTGCCTCAAACCGGCAATACCCATCTCAGCCTCCCACCTATTAGAAGTACAGGAATGCACTACCATGTACAGTTTCTAAGCAGTAGATTTTCTTATTAGCACTGCTTCCCCTGTGACAGTTAATCTGAATTCTCAACTTGAATATAATATGAAACATCTAATATTATGTGATTTTAAGAATGTTGAAGAGATGATTATTATTTTTTTTGAGGGTCTGGGGATGAAACCCAGCGGCGTTCGACCTCTGAGCTATACCCCCTGCCCTATTTTTTATTCTTTATTTTGAAACAGGGTTTCACTAAATTGCAGACGCCTCACTAAGTAGCTGAGGCTGGCCGTGAACCGCGATCCCCTGGCCTCAGCTTCCCAAGTGATGAGATTACTAGCGTGCGCCACTATTCCCGGCTTCAAAGTTGCCATCTTAAATCCCCTGATTCATCTTTAGATCATTGTTTGGTTAATAGTGTGTGGTTTAATGTTAACTTATTTTGGGTTTTCTAGTTTTCCTTGTATTATTGATTTATAGTTTTACTCTTGTGATGGATAAAGATAATTTATATAATATCAGAATTTACAATAATTTTAATACTCATTTTGTGGTCTTGCATGTAGTCTTAGAAAATATTTTGTGTGCACCTACTGCTTTTTATGTCTGTTAAGTTCAATTGGCCTACAGTGTTGTATAATTCCTCTATTTTCTTTTGTTTTTCTCTTTTCTATTCATTATTGAAAGTGATTTATTATTATTATGTTGCTGTCTATTTCTCTCTTTAAAATTCTCAAGGTTGATTTCATATATTTAAGACTTTTAGTGTATAACTATAATTGTAATATTTTGGTGTGGATTGATACTTTTATCATTATATAATATTCTATTCTGGTTCTTATATCACTTTTTGATTTAAAGTCCATTTAATTTTTATTGAGACATAATATTTGTGTATATTAATGGTGTGAAAATGATAATTGGTATATGAATACTATTTGTAATAATCCAACCAGGGTAATGAATACTTCTATCTCTTCAAATGTTAATCATTTCTTTATTTTGAGAACTTCTGTATTCATCTAGCTATTTTGAAATATGTCATATATGCTATACTCAGTAGTTACTTCCTGTGCTATAGAAAACAAGAAATAATTTTTATCTAACTATATTTTGGTGCCCTTTATCTGCATTTTTGCCTCCACCTCCTGCCATTCTCAATCTAATAATCTCTATTCTACTCTATTCCTTTATAAGATTGACTTTCCAGTTTCCACAAGTTAGTAAGAACAAGTGGTACTTGTCTTTCTGTATCTAGCTTATTTCACTTCACACTTGACCTAATGTCCTGCAGTTTCATTTACATTGTTGTAAATGAGAGGATTGCATTCTTTTTTATAGATGAATAATATACCTGTGTGTGATATTTTTCATACCAAGTAGTCTGTTGATATACAACTTTTTGAGTCAGTGTCTTTGCTATCATGAATAATGTCACAGTATATATAGGAGAGATGCATTTCATTGACCTACTGCTTTCATTTCCTTTGGATATAAAATGGTAAGATTACCACTGGTAGGATTACCATATGTTAGGATGGTTGTTCTAATATTAGTGTGTTTTTTGCGTATTTAATTTATTTATGTGATAATGGGAGTTGAATCCAGGTGCACTCTACAACTGAATTACATCTCTAGCCCTTTTTTATTTTTTTAAAAATTTGAAACTAAGTTTTTCTAAATTGCCTAGACAGGACTCAAATTTGCAATTCTCCTGCCTCAGCCTCCCAAGTAGCTGACATAATAGGTATGCACCACCACATTCAGTTATAATTTTTAAAGAAACTTCATAATGTTTTACATAATGGTTATACTAATTCAAATGGACAGTATATAAAAGTTCCAATTTCTCTACAGTATTTAAATCATAATAGCCTAATTCTGCTGGCTTTGTTTTCTTGATCAATTGTATGGGATATATTTTTCTATCTTCAAACTTCCAGCCTCTATGTGACCTTAGGTCTAAAGTGAATCTCTTGCAGAAAATAGATATTTGTATCTTATTTTCTAATCCATTCAGTGGCTTTATACCTTTTATTAGAGAGTTTAATTCTTGTACTTTTAGAGTGATTATGAGAGGAATTACTAACTATAGTTACATTATTATTATTATTATTATTATTATTATTATTATTATTTATTTGGTGGTATTGGGGTTCCTGGAAACCCTTCTACCTCTGGGCTACACTCCCAGACCTACTTTTTATATTTTTATTTGGAAACAGGGTCTCTTAAGCCAGTGCGGCTGGCTTCGAACCAGCGCGATACTCCTGTCTCCGCCTCCCAAGCACGGGGATTACAAGAGTGCACCACCACACTAGATACTTTATTTTTAAAGGGCCACTGGTAATTTACTTTTATACCTTTACTGTTGCACTGTAGGTATACATTATAATGAGGTTCAAAGTGATTCCAGCATATATGCATATAACACTTGGTGTGTTTCCTCTGGATTCAATTGAGGTATCCACCTTTCCCTGTATATATTAGTGAGACTAGTAGTGATATAGCATTATTTGACTTTCCTTAATCAGTTCTCATCTTTTCTCTTCTCAGCTCCCTCCTTTATACCCTTCCACTATTCTACCGGTTTTTCTCCTCATTTAGCTAAAGTTCCTTAAGTTTTCTATTTTCTTTCTACCTTCCAAATATGAGAGAAAACATATGACCTTTGATTTTCTGATACTGGCTGATCTCACTGAGCATATTATTCTGCAGTTTCATCAATTTTTTTACTTCAATTTTTGAAGGCAAATTTTTGACTGCATAAAAATTTATTGTATATATATATATATATATATATATATATATATCTCACATTTTCTTTGTTCATTCATCTTTGGATGTATACCTAGGTATTTAGGTATTGGGAATTGTGCTATATAACATGGATATGCTATATCACTGTATTAATCTAGCTTTAATTCTTTTGGAAAGATACTTAGGAGTGGAATAGCTGGCTCATATAGTGGTTCCATTTCTAATATTTTGAGGAACCTTCATACTGAATTCCATAGAGATTGTACTAACTTACAACCCCTCCTGATATCTTCCATTTTGTTTTTCTGACTTTTTGTAACATTATGATTTGAATTCTTATTTTTTGTTCTAATTCTATAGGTATTTTATTTGTGCTTATCATTGGGCTACAAAAGATATTTTTGAACAATCTATTTTAAATTGATAAAACAGATGCCGGGTGTGGTGGCGCACACTTGTAATCCCCATGCTTGGGAGGCAGAGACAGGAGGATCACACAGGTTCGAAGCCAACTTCACTGGCTTAAGAGACCCTGTTTCCAATTTTAAAAAATATGAAAAATAGGTCTGGGAGTGTAGCACAGAGGTAGAATAGAAGAGTTTCCAGGAACCCCACTGCTACCTAAATAAATAAATAAATTGATAAAATAACTTCCGTTACATACTTTTATTACTCCTTTGCTTGTTTTTATATTTAACATTATATATATATTCAAAAATTTTATTGTGTATATATTTTATTTATTTTTTATTTATTTTTATTTTTTGGTGGTACTTAGAGTGGAACCCAGAGGCTTTCTACCTCTGGGTTATACTCCCAGACCTTTTTTTATATTTTATTTGGAAACAGGGTCTCAATAAGTTGCTGAGAGCCTCACTCAGTAGCTGAGGCTGGCTTCAAACCTGTGCTATCCTCCTGTCTCAGCCTCCCAAACACAGAGATTATAAGCGTGCACCACCACACCCAGCTTTCTTGTGTATATATTACCATTTCTTTTTGCAGTGCCAGAGATCAAATTCAGCCTTGTGCTAGAAAAGTAACCTCCCCCTGAGCTCAGCCCCCAGCCACTATTAACATATTTTATGCTTTTGTTACTCTACATTTTTAAAGCTTTTATTCCAAAACTACAGTCTGCAAAAAAACATTATGTATTTTCTGAATATTTACTTTTAACAGTGAGCTCAAAACTTTCATATTCTTTTGTGTTGCATGTGTGTTGTGTAGTTGAATTTTTTCAGCATGTTAAGCATATCATCTTATTCACTTCTGGCCTGCAAAGTTTCTGCTAAAAATCCATTGGTAATTTTATTTAAGCTCCATTGAGTGTGATTAATCACATTTTTTTCATGCTGTTTGCAAGACTTTTTGTTTTTAGACCATTTGATTCAAATATATCTCAATGTGGTTCTTTTAGAGTTACCATAGTTTTGTGTCTCTAAGCTTCTTGATTTTGTATGATTCGATTGATAGTGGTCCACAAGTTTCATAGGTGCTCCTCAATTCTCTTCATGCATTTTTCTTTCTTTGCTCTTCAAATAATCTTCCTTTGAGTTTGTTGAGTCTTTCTTCTGCCTTATTGAGTCTGTTTTTGATGCCTTCAAATGAGTTTAATAGCATTTTACTGGTAAATTTAGTTGTACATGATAATGAGATTCATTATGATACAGTCGTTTCCTTTCCCAGATCTTATTCCTCAAGGAACTCTCCAACTACCCCAAACTTAAAAGTTTCTACAAAGAAAGCAATTAACAAAATAAGTGGACAACCTATAAAGTGGTAAAAATAACTTCAAGTCACATAGGGTGTTAATATCCCAAATCTATAACTTGCAAAGAATACTTACAATACAATATCAGAAAAACAAATAACCCAAGTTAAAAATAGACCCAGGACCTGGAAAAAGAGTCCATAAAAAGGACAATAATTATATAAAAAGTTATCAACATCACTATCAATAAAATGCAAATTAAAACCTCTATAAAATATCATTTCTTATATTATCAAAATCAAGCAATAAAAATGTTAGCAAGAGTATGGAAGAGAACTTCCGGGAAGATGGTGACTGAGAAAAGCAGCGTTTACAAGTCCTGCTAAAACTCGATCTCTATTGCCACAAAATCAGCGCTCTTCATAGCCAGAAAACACCATCAGCAGAAAAATTAAAAATGTAAACACAAGGGACAGAGAAAAAAAAAGATTAGAAGAACAACCAGAGACCAGAAATCAAGCCCACAATGTGGCAGCAGAGCCACGCTGGCACCATCTTTCCTCACAGCACCAGGCTCCAGAGAGGAAAGGTAAATAAGGAGCTGAAGTGAGCAGCGCAAAGAACATCTAAAACTCCCAGTGGCCAAGCTCATCATGCCTTCCAGGGACTCAGAACGGAGCTCAAAACCAGAAAAGAAATACACCAGCCTCACGGCCCCGGGCGTGGCAGTGGCACCATATTGCCAGCAGCGACGGCGAATTCACCGCGCCCACGACAGCTCCTAATCAGCGCACAAAATAACCACGAGTGAAATTGCAGCCCCTAAAGGAGAAATCCCAGTACTGCACTCCCAGTGACTTGCGCAGCTTTGATAATCTTCCTGGGTCTGAGATTTTGCAGTCCAACCCAGTGAAGGAGTAGCAGTGGCAGAGATACCACACCTTAGTCGCAGCTTCCAGTGGGAAAACGCCCAGCCCAGCACCTCCACAGTCTCACGCAGCCTCAATTAACTTTCTGGGTATGAGAATTTGCGATACAACCCATTAAAGGAGTAGTGGCAGCTGAGATTACAACAGATTCGAGATACAGAGCACCCTAAGTGAAGTCGTAGTGATCCAGGGAAGGCACAAACTTCTGAAATCATGGGAAAAAAGGAACAACAATAGAGCAATGAATGCCCACAACCCCATATTATCAGAACTTTATAACACAGAAATTCAGAGATCTCCAGAAGATCAAATCAGGACTATAACTGTAGAAGAATTTAGAGAGAGTCTAAAAGAAATAAAGGATGCAATTATTGAGGTAAAGGCCTCAATTCAAAGTATAAACAATTGATTAGACCACATGGAGAATAGAATCTAGCTCCTAGAAGATGATCATTCAAAAAATGAACGCATAGTTTCTAATCTCGAAAAAAATATCCAACAGCAGGAATCTGACATTGAAGAAATATGGGCCCATTTTAAGAGAGCTAACCTAAGAATAATTGGAAAAGAGGAGGGAAAAGAAGGTGAACCAAAGGGATCAATAATATCTTCAAAAAATAATAGCAGAAAATTTTCCAAACATGGAGCAAGAGGTCGATATAGAAATCCCTTTAGACAGGATCAGAGAAGAGGATCCACACACCACATAATTGTCAAAATGACCAATGCGGAAGCCAAGGAGATAATCTCTTTTTGTGTGTGTGTGTGTGTGTGTGGTACTGGGGGTGGAACCCAGAGGTTTCTACTCTGGGCTATACTTCCAGACTATTTTTTATATTTTATTTGGAAACATGGTCTCACTAAGTTGCTGGAAGCCTCACTGAGTAGTTGAGGCTGGCTTCGAATCCGTGTGATCCTCCTGTCTCAGGCTCCCAAGCGCGGGGATTACAAGCGTGTGCCACCACGCCCAGCCAAGGAGAGAATCTTAAAGGCAACAAAAACAAAAGGCCAAGTGACATTCAGAGGCAAACCAGTTAGAATCACTCCAGACTTCCCAAACCAAGTCATGAAATCCAGAAGGGCTTGGGTAACATATTCCAAACTCTGAAAGAAAACAACTTCCAGCCAAAAAGTTCTTACCCACCAAAACTACCTATCAAATTAGATGGGTAAATAAGAAGCTTCCATGACAAACAAACTGAAGGAATTTATGTCTTCAAAACCAGTGCTAGAGAAAATACTCAGAGATTAACTACAAAGAAGAAATAGGTAATACACACCGGAACCAGAGAAACAAGATTTTCCATCCAGCAGACAACTAAGCAAAGAAGAACATATTCATGTGTTTATTGGTTAAAATCTTTGGAGATACATTTTTTATTTTAGTCTTTTACCTATTTCCAAATTGTATTGTTTGCTTTTATTGTTGCTAATTTTTAGGATTTCTATTTGGTATAATAATATACCTTCAGATATAGCATTTGGAAACATTCTATCCCATTCTATCAGTAACTTTTAACTCTGTTTACATGTCTTTGGATTACAATATTTTTAGGAAGTTTTTTTTGTTAATTCTTTTGTTGCCTATGCCTTTGAATTCATATCCAAAATCATTGCCAATTTCAATGTTGTGAAGTGTTATGACCCAGGTTTTCTTCTAAAAGTTTATAGTCTTAAGATTAACACTTAGGTCTTTTATCTATTTTGAGTTAATATTTGTATATGGTGTTAGGTAAGGTCCAATTTTATTTTTTGTCATGAAATTATTATTTTTCAACAATATTTAGTTAAAATATTATTATTTCCTTCACCATATGTTCTTGGAAACCTTGTCAAAAATAACTTGACCATATATGGAAGAATTTATTTCTAGGCTTTTTATTTTACTCCACTGGTTTATATATCTGCCTTTATAGCAGTACTATACTCTTACAATTATTGTAGCTCTATAAGGTTTGAAATCAGAAAATGTACATCTTCTAGCTTTGTTCTTTTTCAAGATTGTTTTGGGTATTTAGAGTTCATATATCATGTTAGGGTAAATTTTTTTCTGAAAAATAAATAAATAAATAAATAAATAAATAAATAAATAAATGTATGATAGTTTCACCTTAAAAAAAGAAAAAATATCTTCTGTTAAGAAAAATAAATATTGAAATGTTATCTCTAAGTGATCAAAAGTTTGATATTACACGAATCTGTTATGTGAGATTATCATTGTTCATTTTGGATAAATTGCTATAATATTAGATGTTAACCACTAAGCCAAGCATGGGAAGGAGGGATGGGGAGGGAATGGTATTGGGATTGGGTAGGGTCTAACTGGGAGATGTGTGCATGTATGTCTACAAAAGTATTTTTTATCCCATTATGATGTATGAATACAGTGCACCAATAAAAATTTTTTAAAAAGTATGGAGGAAAGGAAACCTATGTGCAATGTTGATTGGACTAGATTTGTATAGCCATTATAAGAACAGTATCAAAGTTCATATTGAAGCAGAAAACAGAGCTATGTTGTGATACAACAATCCTTCTCCCTATATACACAAGGAATATAAAGTCACTGCCTCATAAAAGTGTCAGCACTTACATGTTTGCTGCAGTATTATTCACAAGACCCCAAACAATCTACCAAAATGTCTACCAACAAGACAAATATTTTAAAAATGTTAAATATTCACATACATACACACATGCAAGGGAATATTATTCAGTCTTAGAAAATAAGGAAGTCCTGCCATTTTATATACCTGGAAGATATATTTAGTGAAATAAGTCAGGAATATAAAGAAAAGTATTTCATGCTCACATTTATGTGAAATAGTTTTATAAAGACTCAAATACAGAGATAAAGAATAAAATATTGTTGGCCATGGGCAAGGGATAAGGGGAAGTTGGGAGATAAAGGTCAAAGATTACAAAAAAAGATATGTAAGATGACTACATCTAGAGCTATAATAGACAAATATAAGCATTCTAATAAT
Organism: Muscardinus avellanarius; assembly: GCF_963383645.1. Taxonomy (NCBI): domain Eukaryota; kingdom Metazoa; phylum Chordata; class Mammalia; order Rodentia; family Gliridae; genus Muscardinus; species Muscardinus avellanarius. Next base: position 105,433,097 of record NC_137792.1, read on the forward strand.
AGTGTGCTTATTCAGAATTTTGCTTAGATGTGTAGATTATAGCTTCTTTATTTCAGGTGTGGCAAATGGATAACAATGTGAGATGATGGATATGTCAATTTGTTCCAATATATTAGCCATTTCACTGTATATGTATTTTTAAGGTTCTAGAGATTTAAGCCAGGGTTGTTCTGCTACTGAATTATACCTCCATCCCGTTTTATTTTTAATGTGAAACAGGGTTTCACCAAGTTATTGTGCTGTGGGCCATGATCCTGTGATCCTCCTTCCTCAGCCTCCCACGCATTAGGATTACAGGTGTACACTACTACACCTGGCTATGTATGCATCTTATAAAATCATGTTGTATGCATTAAAGACACATATTAAAATTTATTTAAAATATATTTCAGAGAAAGAAATTATAGTAATAGTGAAGGACATTACATAATGGCAAATAGGTCATATCTCCAAGAAAATTTATCAATCCAAACTGTGGATGCACCGACTTGCAAAATATGTGAAGAAAAGATGAAATTGGAAGGAGAAACTGACAAATCTACCATCTCAATTCAGTCCTCAACAACTCTCTCTACAAGTAGACAGTAAGTAATAGAGAAGAGCTCAGGGACTCTATCAAGGATCCAGTTTTCATGCACCTACAGAATATATACCAAAATACACTATTTCTTTGGTCATAAAACAACCTTTAATACATTTAAATAATCGAGACTGTACATATTGTTCTCTAGCTAAAATGGAATAAAACTAGAAATAATTGACAGAAATTTAATAGAAAAATAACCAAACACTTGTTAAATAAGCAGTACTCCTCTGAAGAACACATAAATAAAAGAAAAAAAAACAGAAAACCTGTTCAAGGACATTTAAAATACATATAACTGAACAAAACTTAAAGTATATAAAATTTTGTGTTACACAGATAAAGGAGTGCCATAAAATATTTAGTAATAAATGTTAACATAGAAAGGAGAAAAATTCTCAAAGTAATAATTTAGGCTCTAACACAAAGAGTCTAAATAAAATAATATAAATCCAATGTAAGAAGGAATAAGAAATATGATGCTAAATTAAAAAAATGAGAACAAATACAAATGAGAAAAACTGATGAAATAAAGAAAACAAATGTCTGAAAACACTCAACAAATGTAGGAAGACTCTTCAACTTAGTGAGACCCTGTTTCAAAGTAAGAAATAAAAAAGGGACTGAGAGTATAGCTCAAAGGTAGAATGCTCCGGAGTTCAGTCTCCAGTATCACAAAATAAAAGAAACAAAGAAAAGGAAAATATTCAACAAAACTGATAAACCTCTAGGAAATATGACAAAGAAAATAGAAGATACAAATTACCAGTGTCAGGAATGAAACAGGGAATATCACTACAGACTCAAATTGTAGTGATATTCACTTCAGACATCAAAAGATAACTAGAAAACACTATAAAAACTCTTAAACACACAAAATTAGCAACTAAGATGGAATGGATCAAATCTCACAAAACCCATAACACAAAACTCAACCAATATGAAATAGATAATTTGAATACACTTGCAACTATTTTAATTTTTTCCTTAATTTTTGTATTTCATTTTTAATTTTTATTGGTGCATTATAGTCATACATCTTAATGGGGCTCAAGATGTTAGAGGCATAAAAGCACACATCACTCATTTAGCCTTCCCCAATTGACACACCATCCCCTCCCCCATCCTCATGTTTGTCTTACTGATTGACTTTGATTGAAATGCAATGGACTTACCCAGATATCTTACAGGAAAATTCGATTCAAATTTAAGAAGAAGTTATTAAGTGGTGCATGCCTATAATCCTAGTACTTGAGAGTTTGAGACAGGAGGATTACACATTCAAGGCCAGCCTTAGCAACTGAGACCCTTGGCAACTTAGTGAGATCTTGTTTTTTTTAAAAGGTGTTGGGGATGTAACTCAAAGCTAGAGTGCCCCTGGGTTTAACTCCCAGCATCAAAAAATAAAAAATAAAAATAAATAACATTTAAGAAGGAATTATATCAATATTGTTCAGACTTCCAGAAGATAGAAAAGAGAAAAACACCTCCCAACTCATGTTTATTTTTGTTAAGGCCAATTTTACTCTGAGTACAAAATCTGATATATAGCACAAAAATCAAAATGTTTTTGTAAATAGATTTTATAGAATTTATCATACATTAAAATAGTTATGCACATTATGCAGAATGACTAATGTGAGTTTATTCTAGAGATGAAAGACTGGTTAAATATTCTAAAAACTATTGATATAATCCACCATATTTACATAGTAAAGAAAAAAATAAAAGGATTATATTAATTTATTGTGAGAAGAATTTAAAAATTTAACTCCCATTCAGAACAAAACTTCTGAAAAAGTAGTGATGGGGATTAAGCCTGAACTGATTGCTAATAAGGGTAGTATTAATTGCTAAAAGATCAAGCATTCATACTTAGGCAGAACAATAAAATCCTTTTCTCTGTCTAATTTGTCAGCTAAAACCTGTAGCCAAGATTGACCTTGGTCAGCTAAGAGCTGACTGTTAGCACAGTTGAACACTAAATGTTAAAATGCAGACACTTACACTGAGAAAAAGAATTATAGAGACTCTCACAAACACTTTAGACTAAAGTTAAAAGAAAAAAAAAGCAACCTATATTAACCCAATACTAATTATTAACACAAAACAGTTATAGCCCCCAAATTTGAATACTTTTAAAAGACTATGGTCCTGTGTCTTTCTTTTCTTTATTATGAAACAAGTTTTCAACATAAGAAACAACTTCTAGCAGATAAAAAGCAGAAAAAGCTGAGAACTCACTAAGGACAAAAATGGACAATACGTGCTTTAAACTTTTAAAACAAAGAGGGTTTCTACCATGCAGCCTTGGAACTTACCAACTAAGTAACACATTTTGATCAGTGATGTCAGACTTATCTGTTCCTATGAGGATGAACAAAGAAGGCTAACAGAAAAGGCTTACACAGCAGAGATAACTGGTAGGCCTGCACCTGATTTGGGTGGGAAAAGAAGAATATTGGCTAAGCAGAATGGGAGAAAGGAGATAACAAATTGTTATAAAAATGTTAAGTGTTCAGGGACCTCAGTGTCTTACTTTCAAGACACACTACTGCATCTTTTCTGTAATAGTGCTTTGATTGTTCTGTTTCCCTTTCTACCTATAAAAAAAACCACTTGGCTTAAGCTTGCAGCAGTGCAGCTCTGGCTATTTTTCTCTAAATCTAGTTAAGAACAAGAATCCACGGCGACATCCCGAACTGTTACATGTTTGGTGCCCATCTGTAAGGATACAGCTGACAGTGGTCTAACACCACTGCATCTTAAAGGTTAGTGACCCTTCCCAAAACGTGATTGGATTTTGGTGAATGACTGGTTATAGCAAGATCTCCAGGGAAGGAGACATTCCTCTTTAATTAGAGAAGGAGTCAAGAAGGAACTCCAGACCCTCCTCTATTTTGTTGTGAGGCACAATGAGTGGCCGTCCATTCTGCCCCCGTCAAAGATGGGACACTCTGTTAAAAGATCTCTGGGAAATAGAACTTGGGGAAGATGCTCGCCTTTTCATACGGCGGCTATGCCCTCAGAAAAATCCATGTCCCTACTGTACACAGACCTTGTATTGGAGGCTACAGGGACATCTGTTTTCTGATTCCTGGGCTCCCCTCCTCCGTCATCTAACTGAACACCACCCTTGTATGCACCCAAGATCCCTCTGTGTGGAGATTGAAAAGGAGGAGCGCCCATGGGTGGCCATTTCAGACCTCTTGTCAGCCTTGGATTTTTATCCCCACCTAAGTGGTGGTACATTCTCTGTGAGGCGAATTAATGAGAGACAGAATCCTCCCACACTCCAAACTTTGGCTTTAATGGCCACGATCCATCCATGGATAATGAGAGTGCTTTGGGAGCTACAGTGTTTTCTTAATTGGAAATATCAAAAATATATAGGGTACAAACAAGGATACGTAGGACCTCATCCGAATAGAGAGAGGTTGGGCGATAGGCCAGAAGGGGTGTTGCAGGACAGCGGCAAGAGTGGTGATGTCTCAAGCCTGTAGAGACTCTCCTCAGTGGATCATGAGGCCACTCTCACCAAGATCACAAAAAAGCACCTATCTGGACACCCCTGCCTGGGCCTTTAGTTTCTATCATAGGGTGTAAGAAGAAGGATGACCTTCTTCGAACAATCCAATTACCCTCCCTCTTAGATGGGATCCCAACAATCCAAAGAAGAAGCCTGAACTACCCTAGCATACATCCTCCAACAATGGGATAAGTTCAACCCCCAGGTCCTAGGGGGAAAAATAACCGTCAAGGCTGGTACCAAAAGAACAAGCAGGGATGTTTCTCTTGTGATAGAAAGAAAATTTTAGATACCAAATTATTCATAAGCCATTCTCACTGGCATACATAAAGAAAATCAAAAAAGACCTAGGTAGTTAGCATGACTACCCCTGATCAATATGTACAGGCCTTTGAGCTACTGCCCTCCTTAAATGACCTCACTTGAAGGGACATACAGTTGCTCCTAGACCAGGCCCTAACATCCTTGAAGAGGGAATAAGTTTATCAGAGATCCCAAAAGGTAGGCAACAGTTACTATTTATATTGTATACTAAAAAAGACTAAAGTTAAATCCATCAGTTATGGACAGGTGACAGCCATACATCAAGGCTCAAATAAATCCCCAATAACTTTCCAAAAAGACTTAGGGAAATCATAGTTACATTTACTAATCTGACCCTGGAATGGATAGAAGGGAAGGTCATCCTTAGAGGTAAATTTCTGACTTAATCCATGCCAGATGTAAGGGGGAAACTCCAAAAACTGGTGTCAGATCTAAAATGTCCACTCTGGATCAACTAATGCAGGCTGCCAATTTGATTTATTATAATAGAGACTTGGAATAGGAGAAACTAAAGGAAAAATCATGGCTACCATGCATCTAAATTCCAATTCCATAGGAACCCAGGTAGAGGTACATGCCAACCCCATGGGAACCCAGGCTCAGATCTGCTTCAAGTGTGGAAAGCCAGGGCATTTCAAATATGATTGCCCTCAACCAGGAGGCCACAAATGCCCTCTAAAGCCCTGTCCACAACGCAAAGGGGAACATTGGAAGTCTGAGTGCCCCCAGATCTGGAGGGATCTGGGATCACTGACTCCACATCCCCAGTGACGGGCACTGGGCTGCCTCTTCAGGCTCCCACCACTGAGTTTAAGACTGAGGAACCTTGGGTAACCTTAAGACTGGGGTAACAGACTGTCTGGTTCCTAAAAGATGCAGGTGCCAAGTTTTCACTTTACCATTTTCCTCCAGTCCAAGATCCTCTCTAAAGTTACAGTTCAGGGCATTTTGGGCCAGCCCTTAGAACACTTTTTTACTCAAGAACTAGCCTGCTAGCCTGCTTCTGGGGTGACTTCCACTTCTCTCATTCCTTCTTAGTAATGCCTGAAACCTCAGCTCTGGTGTTGGGGAGAGCTATAATGTAAACACACACACACACACACACACACACACACACACATACACACACACAGTAGGACTAATTCTCTCTTTAGAACCACAAGGGTGCTTCCATTGACAGAAATAAATATCAAACCAATAGTATGGATAGTTAAAAAAAATTGTGGAATAGTCCCTCTTTCTCCACTAAGCCTGTTCTAATTAAGCCAAAAGACCCATCCTCTTTCTCCAGCAAAAGTAATATCCCCTCAGGCCTAAGATAAAGGCAGGACTCTTGCCCACTATAAACTGCTTATTAAGCTTATTAATGAAGCAGTAATCTCTTTCCATCTGGTGGTTCCAAATCCTTACACTTTACTGACTTGGGTCCTCAGTGGAGAACAATGCTATTCTGTGCTATATTTCTTCTAAGCCTATACCCCCACCCTATTTTGCTGGTTTTTTTTTTTATTGTGTGTTGTTTTTTATCTTTCAAGATTCATCTTCTATTCATACTTCCCATACCAGGTAACAAGTTAGTAATAAACAAGTTAGTAATAGATAATCCACTTTAAGCCTTTTCTCATTACTTATATATTCAGTGACTAAACCATGTTACTTACCAGCCTCCACGTACAGTGGCCACACTGTGGCAACAGGTAATTCCCTAACATTACACTGTTAGACTATGATATTTTTTTCTAACATTACACTGCCTCCTTGTTGGACCTGTGATATAGTCAAGGGATTTTGTAACAATATTTTCTTATAAGACCTATCAGACTTCATTTAAAAGCCTGACAGATTAATCAATGCATCAAAATATCAAAGTTTATAAAAGAAATATTGGATATGAGATAAATATGATTGTATTTAAAAATTAGTTAAAAGGTTTACAGTGAGATTCTATTAAGCCCACCTCTCTTGGGACCCCTGGTTGTCATTCTGCTTAAACTCATGTTTGAACTATGTCTGCTAAATCTTGGAGTTAGCTTTTGTTTTCAACAGGCTTAAGGCTATCAGACTTCAAATGATGCTACAAGTGAAACCCAAGATGAGCAGCTAGCAGAGACCCTTGGATGGCCATGGTGACTCAAGATATCTGCCCATCTAATTCCCCCCCAAGACAAATTGCTTGCATGCACCCTAAAGCTGGGGCCCCACTCCGTCCCCTCTCAGCATGGAAGTAGTCAAAGAGAGACCTCGACGACCCTGTTCTTTTGCTACGGGTGTATGCAAGTTAATACAAAGAGGGGGGGTTGATGGGGATTGAGTTTGTATTGATTGTTAATAAAGGCAGTATTAATCGCTAACAACAAGCTTTCATACTTAAACAGAACAATAAAATTATTTTCTCTGTCTCTAAGCTATCAGCCAAGAACTGCAGCCAAGGTTGATTTTGGTCAGCTAAAAGTTGTCTGTTAGCACAACTGAACACTAAATGTTAAAACACAGACACTTACACCAAGAAAAAGAATTATATAGATTCTTACAAACACAGACTAAACTTAAAAGATAAAAAGCAAGCTATATTAACCCAATATTAATTATTAATACAAACAGTTAAAGCTCCCAAATTTGTATACTTTAAAAGACTATAGCCGTGTGTCTTTCTTTTCTTTATTATGAAACAAGTTTTCAACATAAGAAGTAACTTCTAGCAGATAAAAAGAAGAAAAAGCTGAGAACTTACTAAGGACATAAGTGGACAATACATGCTTTAAAGGTTAAAAACAAAGAGGGTTTCTACCATGAAGCCCTGGACCTTACCAACTAAGTAACATTTTGGTCAGTGATATCAGGACTATCTGTTCCTATGAGGATAAAGAAAGAAGGCTAATAGAAAAGGCTTACTTAGCAGAGGCAACTGGTGGGCCTGCATCTGCTTTTGGTGGGTAAATAAGACTATTGGATAAGCAGGATGGGTAAGAAGAAATAATGAATTGTTATAAAAAATGTTATGTGTTCAGAGACCTCAGTGTCTTACTTTCAAGGCACTCAACTGTGTCACCTATGACATAGTGCTTTGATTGTTTTGTCTGTCCTCTTTATCTGTAACTTAAAAAACTTGGCTAAAGCTTGCAGCAGTGCAGTTCTATTTTTTTCTAAAACTAGCTAAAACAAGAACACACCGTGACATTCCAAACTGCTACAGCAGTAGAGAACTTTCTGAACTTGATAAGAACAATTTAAAAAATATTGAGAATTTTCCACCTAAGATCAGAAATGGTAATGTTGTGTTTTCTCAACAAAATTTATTATTTTTGTCCAAAATAATAATATAATCTATAGCTACCCAAATAACTCATATAAAGGAAAGTAAGAAGTACATATCAGAAAGAAAGGATCAAATTGCCACTGTGCCAATACAATGATTTAGAAAATCCCAGGGAATCTAATAGAAACCTATAACTAATCAATTAATTCTGGAAGTATACAAGATTCAAGATAAACATAAAATTATTTGTATTTATACATACTAACAGCAGGTGGAAATTTAAATTAAAAGTATAGATGAGCAAATAAGGCAACCTAACTGATGGGGAAGGGAGGGGGTAGAGGGAAGTTCCCTAGTGTACATGATATACACTCAAAAACATATCAGTGTCAATCACTAAACCAAACATCAGAAAGAGGGAGGGGGATGGAATGGGGGAGGAACTGAGAAAGGGCTAAATGAATGATGTGTGCACGTATGCCTCTATCATCTACCCCATTAAGATATATGACCACAGTGCACCAATAAAACAAAGTATAATGCAGCTTACAGACTCAAAAACCTGAAATGCTTAGATACAAATCTAACAAAGCAGCACATATTTATGCTACATTAGATTTGAGAACTATGAAAAGCTATCTGTGTTCAAGAGTTGAGAAATTCAAATTCCATAAACTCACATACAGATTTATAATAATTTCTATTAAATAAAAGAGTTCAGTAATTATAGAAAAGATTATTCTAAAATTTTTACAGAAGGACAAACAACCTTCCTAAACTGAGTCAAGAATATATATAGAAAATTTAAACCAACTAATATCAATAAAAGAGATTGAAGCAGCAATAAAGAACCTACAATTAAAGAAAGGTCCAGGTCCAGATAGTTTCCCAAATGAATTTTATAAAAACCTTTATAGAAGAGCTAATCCCAATACTCCTAAAATAGAAATAGAAACAGCACTCTCCCAAATGCATTCTATGAAGCCAACATCATATTAATACCAAAACCAAATAAAGACAGTTCAAGAAGGAAAACCACAGGCCTATATCTTTGATGAACTTGAATGCAAAACTGCTAAACAAAATACTAGCAACACGCATTCAAAACCACATTAGGAAAATCATACACCATGACAAAGTAGGGTTCATCCCAGGGATGCAAGGCCGGTTCAACATATGAACCAAAGACAAAAATCATATGATCATTTCAATAGACACTGAAAAAGCAAGTTGACAAAATCCAACGTTCATTTATGCTAAAAGCACTGCGGAGAATCGGAATAGAAGGCATCATAAAGACAATCTACAATAGGCCCACAGCCAACAATATATTAAATGTGAAAAAACTGTGAGAATTCTCCCTAAAATCAAGAAAAAGACAATGATGTCCATATTACTACTTCTTTTCAATATAGTACATGAAACTCTAGTCAGAGCAATAAGGCAATAAGAGGAAACCAAAGGAATACAAATAGGAAAAAAAAACCCTCAAATGTTCATTATTTGCAGATGGCATGATATTACACCAAAAGGCTTATAGAATGATCAACAAACAGCAAAGTGTCTGGTTACAAAATCAATCTTTAAAAAATCAGAAGCCTTTCTCTATACCAATCATAAATCCACTGAAAAATTTAGAAAGCACTTCTACTGAGGATATCCCACACAAAATAAAATACTTAGGAATAAACTTAACCTAGGACACATTATCAAAATTATCTAAGGCAACTTTGAAAAAAATGAAATTCTATGACTCCAGCACTTTGAATGTATCCTTTTTTAACTAGGTGAACAATCACATAACATAAAATTAATCATGTTAAAATGAACAATTAGCTATGCATGCTGGCCCACACCCATACGCCCAGTATTTGGGAAGGTGAGACAGGAGGGTTGCAGGTTCAAAACCAGCTTCAGAAATTTAGTGAGATTCTCAGCAATGTAGTGAAACCTTCTGAAAAGCAAAAATTAAATAAATAAGTAAAAAATAAAAAAATGAAAAAGGCTGGGGCCGTAAGTTGGAGGTAGAATTTTCTCGGTTAAATCCCCAGTATCACCAAAAATAAAATAAAATAAAGTGAACAATTAAGTGGCTGTTAGTACATTAATAATTTTTGTAACTATAATTTTAATATAGTTCCTAAACATTTTCATCAACCCTCAAAATCAATACTGTTTACAGAGGGATAGTAAACAATAATTAATGGTATAACACATCAATCAATGAGGAAAATAGGGAGCTAGAAAATACTCTCAATAAAATACTGAACTTAGCTTTGACAAAAGTGCATAAGATTGTTGGAGCAATTGGAAATATACAGAAAAATAATGAATTTCAATCTAAACTTCACATTATATGTAAAACATTAACCTAAATAGATCATAGATAGAAATGTAAAACATAAAACCAAAACTTTTAGTAAAAAATGGGAAAAAATCATCAGCCCTAAGATTTGGTGAAAAGTTTTTAGACATGACACTCAAATCATGATCTATTAAGTATAAGTTCATCAATTGGATCTGGTTAAACTTAAAACCTTTTCTTTTACAAAGACTTGGTTAAGAAGTTGTAAAAACAAGTTCAGACCAGAGTATTTTTATGTCACTTGTATAAAGAACTTATATAAATAATTCATAATACAAAGTTCAATTTAAAACCATCAAAAGAAGCTTGGCATGGTGACATACACCTGTAGTCCTTAATATCAGTACTTCAGAGGTTGAGACAGAAGGATAAAAGGCATGAGGCCAGCCTCGGCAATTTGGCCAAGCCCTGTGAAACTCAGCAAGATACTGTTTCAAAATAAAAATAAAATAGAGCTGGGGGTGTAGCTTGAAGGTGAAATAGCCCCAGGCTCAATCTCCAGAAAAAAGAAGAAAAAAGGAAAGAAAGAAAAGAAAATGGTCAGTAGACATCAATAGATGTTTCACTAAAGAGGATATATAGATGGTAATTAAGTAATTAAGTACTTTTTATCTTTTCTATAATAGCTCAGAAATCTTATACACTATTGTTGGTAATAAAAATCAGTTCAGCCATTTTGGAAAACAACATGAAGTTTGTTTAAAACATGACAATGTCCCTAGGTTTCATACTCAGTACCAAAAGAAAAGAAAAGAAAAAAGAAGAAAATGAATCTACCATATGTTTTAGCACCAGGCATGCAGTAGCTTGGTGTGGAAGCAGAAGCTCCCTTCTAGAGAGCTGAAGGATTTCAAGTAACACAGATAACATTACTGGGAAAATACAGTCTGAGCCAAAAGGAGACTTAGACAATGCAATGTGAAGTAAGATAGCATGGGAAAAGAGATTATCTGCCACTGGGAAGGGCAGCCATGTTAAAAGGGACTTTATAGTCTGGACTGCAACCACAAAGCCCTGTATTCATTTTTATTACTTATTTTTGTATCTCCAAGACCCAGTGATTACTTTTTCACTTAGTGATCAGGTACTTACTGAAAAATCATACCAAGCTCAAGAATAAGACTGTGGCACAAGCCCATTGGATTCTCTGGGCTACAGCAAACTAGTGGCGAGTCCTTTGAAACTAGCAATCTAAGCTTTGTGACAGGTCAAAGAACAGATGAATTTGGATACAGGGCAGGTCTCAGTATTGGAGTGCTGAGACTGGGTTGGGTGGAAAGCATACTGACTGCAGCACCTCACACTAGCATAGATCCTGTGATCCTGGCCATCTAGCTCATCTTCTAAAGCATTTGAAGAAATCATCACCATGACTTGAACACTTGCTAGCAAATAAATGAAGAAATGCACGCTCTTGAGTTGTGGGATGTGATGGGTCTATAGGCTCTACAGGTGGGTTTGCAGCTCCTATCATAGCCATTTTCCCTGCACCCAAGTACAAAATTCACAGCTACTGAGTGTGAATTTAGTTCTGCAGTGGACAGTGTTCCCTCAGCACTCACAGGCACAAAAGAAGAATTCAGTTTACAAACTCCACCAAAAGATATAGGTTGGAGATGAAAAGGAACAAACAGATCTATAATTGCATATTACAAAGCTTCCCATCGCAGATTAGTTTTAAAACTGAAATCCCTGGAAATAAGGGTACTCATTTTAAACACTTCAGCAAGAAGAAATTTCAATGTTTTTTTTTTTTTTTTCTGCTTTCGCTGTTTTTTGTAAGGTTTTTTTTTTTTTTTTTTTTTTTTTGTTGTTGTTGTTGTTCTGGGGATGAAACCCAGAGGCATTCTACCTCCAAGCTACAACCTCAGCCTTTTTTTTTTTTTTATTCTTTATTTTGAAACAGGGTCTCACTGAGTTGTGAAGGGCCTCCCTACGTAGCCGAGGCTGTCTGTGAATGGTCTCTGTCCCCGAAATTCAGGAATTACAAGTGTGAGCCAACATGCCTGGCTTGTAAGTTTTTTGTTTTGCTTTCCCTCATTATTTTTCATATTTTATGTATTTTCTCAATTAATTGGTTTTCCTCAATGACACTTTTCTTCTTTCTTCTTTGTAGTCTCTTCTTTTTTTTCTCTCTCTGTTTTTTCTGATATCTTTCTTTCCTCCCTTTTTTCTATTTTATCTATATATTTTATTTTATTTTATTTTTTGGTGGTGCTGGGAATGGAACCCAGAGGCTTTCTACCTCCGGGCTATACTCCCAGACCTTTTTTATATTTTATTTGGAAACAGGGTCTCACTAACTTGCTGAAAGCCTCACTAAATAGCTGAGGCTGGCTTCGAACCCGTGTGATCCTACTGTCTCAGCCTCCCAAGAGCGGGGATTACAAGCGTGCGCCACCACGCCCGGCTTATCTACATATTTTAGTATTAAGTATGTCATTAATCCTTAATTTTTCAGCATCTTCAACAGATAATAAAGAAAAATAAACTATGTTCAGAGTATACAAGAACTCTGGGACAATGTTAAGAGACCTAATATAAGACACATAGGTTTTGAGGTTGGAGTATAGTTATAGGTTAATGACATAAACAACGTATTCAGTGAAATAATAGCAGGAAATTTTCTAACCTTTGGAAATGAGAGATATTCAGCTACTGGAGACATTTGAAACCTAAAGTAGTCAAGACTGAAAAATAAGCTCTTCATGACACATTGTAGTTACAATGTCAAGAATTTAAAAGAAAGAGAAACATTTAAAAAACTGTCAAATCACTCATAGATTCAGACCAAAAAAAAAAAAGAAAAGAAAAAAAGGAATAACAACACTTTTCGGAGCAGAAACTCCAAAGGCCAAGAGGGCTTGGAACACTGTGTTTCAAGATCTGATAGAAAATAACTACCAACCAACAATGATATATCTAGCAAACCTAGCCTTCAGAATCAAAGATAAATAAAAATCTTCCAAGATAGACATAAACTAAAGGCATTCATGACTTCTAAGCCAGCATTGCACAAGGTACTTAAAGGGATATCACCTACAGAAGATACTTAAAAACAACTAAAGTATCATGGGAAAGAAAAAATTTTATTCAAAAAGTAGATAAGAAAATAAAAATTAAGAGAATTGTGAATTAATCAAACATTAGAAAATTGCATGAAGTAGTACTTACCAATCTATAATAATAATGATGAATATAAGAGGTCTTAATTCACCAATGAAGACATAGACTAGCATATTGGATTAAAAAAAGACCCAACTCTATTGTCTGAAAAAAGCACACCTCTTCAACAAAGACATCTAAAGTTTGAATGTTGAAGGACAGAAATGATATCTGATACACATGTAATCTGAAAGAAATAAAGTAGAAATAGCTCTTCTCATTATTCAGCAAAGCAGACTTTAAGCTAAAATTATTCATTCAGAAGAGACAAATACTTTCACAACACATAGATAAACATGAGTCCTACAAGAAAATATAACAGTTGTAAATACATTTGTCCCAAACATTTATGTACTCTATTTCATAAAACAAATAATTCTTAGCATAAAAGTTTCCAATAAATAATAGTGGAAAAATTTAATATGACTCACTAACAAGTCATCAAGACATAAAAGTGAAAAATATATGATAGAGTTAAATGCTATTTTTAGAGGATTATAGAACCCAATTTATTTTCCCTAATTTTTTATTTTTTTAATGGTGAATTGTAATTATGCGTTTTGATGAGGTGATAGAGGCATACTGAGCTTTCCTCCAGTTCTCACCCTCTCCTCTCCCTCCCCACCTTTCCATGCTCCTCACATTATCTTTGATAATTTTGGGTATATACATCATGATCATTGAGGTGTGTTCCTCTTCAAGTCTTCCTCCCACCTCCTGCCTCCTTCAGGTTCCCTCCTTCATTCCACTTAGGCTTCTTCTCTTTTTCTGGAGCCTCTCCTGTGTTCCAATTTCTCCCTAGCTTCCACATATGAGAGAGAACATCTGACCCTTCACATTTTTTGATGACTAATGTCACTTAGTATAATTTTCTCCAGTTCCATTTATTTCCCTGCAAAGGGCATAATTTTGTTTGTCTTTATAGCTGAGTAGAATTCCATTGTAAATATACCCCATAGTTTCGTAATCCATTCATCTGTTGAAGGACATCTTGGCTTGTTCCATAAGTTTGGCAGTTCTGAATTGTGTAGCTATAAACAGAGATATGCATTACATTACTATGATAGTCTGGTTTTAGTGATTTGGGGTGGATATACCCAGAAGTGGCATAGGTGGGCCATGTGGTAGGTTCATTTCCATTCTTCTGAGAAGAAGGAGAATGAAGAATTCCCTTAGAAGAATGGAAATAAACACCATACTATTTTCCAAAGTGCCCACCTGTGATAATTTGCAATCCCACAAACAATGTATCAGAGTTACCATTTCTTCACATCCTCCACAACATTTATTACTGTTTTTATAATGAATGCCATTCTAATTGGGGTTAGGTGAAATCTTAGTGTCGTTTTGCTTTGAATCCCTCGGCTAATAATGTTGAACATTTTTCATTCATTTATATTTCTTCTTTTGTGAAGTATCTATTTAGTTCACTTGCCTGTTTTTTTTTTATTGGGTTATTTTTTGGTGGTGAGTTTAGGTTCTTTTCATATTCTATATACTAGTCCTCTATCAGAGGAGTAGCTGGCAAAGATCTTCTCCCTTCTGTTGGCTCTTTCTTAAGGTTCTTGATAGTTTCCTTTGCTATGCAGAAGCTCTTCAGTTTAATGCAATCCCATGTATTAACCTTGTTTTAATTTCTTGTGCCTCTGGGGTCTTGTTGAAGAAGTTTTACCCATGCCTATATGTTGGAATGTTGGTCTGATGCCCTCTTCAAGTAACTGCAGTTTCTGATCTAATTTACAGTTCTTTGATCCATCTGGAATTGACTCTTATGCAGGGTGAGAAAAAGTGAGATTTATTTCCATTTTTCTGCATATATATTTAAATATATAGTTTTGCTAAAACTATTTGTTGAAGAGGCTATGTTTTTCCATTGTGTTTTTGGTCACTTTGTCAAAAATCAAATGACTGCATGTCTGAATCTTCTATTCTGCTCCATGTAGACACTATTTGTAAACAAATGGATTTAACAAACATCTACAGAATATTCCATCCCTCAAAAATCTGAACGTATTTTGTTTTTAGCTAAGCATGAAATTTTCTCCAGAATAGATCAAGTAGTAGGTAACAAAGCAACTATTAGTAAAAACACATTGAAATATATCCTTGCAGTTTATTGTATCATAATGGAAGTAAATACAAAATCAACAGCAAGAGAAAATATCGAAAATATATAAGCACACGAAGGTTATACAATACTTGAATCATGAATGGGTCATACAGGAGCTAGGGAGAAATTGAAAAAAGAAAATCAAATTAGATTATAAAAACAAGTAACCTAGGGGATACAGTGAAAGTTAGTTATAATAGTGGAATTTATAGCTGTGAGTGCCTACATAATCAGAAAGATCTCAAATAGCCAGATGAGGTGGTGCACATCTATAATCTCAGGACTTGGGAGGTTGAGACAGGAAGGATTGCAGATTCAAGGCCAGCCTTAAAAACTTAGTGAGACCCTGTCTCCGAATAAAAAGAAAGACAATAAATTAAGACTGGGCGTGTAGTTCAGGTGTAAAGTTCCCCTGGGTTCAATCCTCAGTACCACATATATACACAAATTTCAAATATATAAGCTAATAATACATCTCAAGATCTTAGTGAAAAAGGACAAACCAATCACCAAACAAGTATAAGGAATGAAATACTAAATATTAGAGCTTAAATGAATGAAATAGAGAATAAAAATAATACAAAGGATTAATAAAATAGTTGGTTCTTTGAAAAGAAAAAAAAATCTATAAACCCTTGATTGAACTAGTTGAGTGAAAGGACCTAACTAAATAAAATTAGGGGTGAAAAATAAGATATTAAAAAGACAGCACTGATATTCAGATAAATATTGGGGACTGTTTTGAAAATCTATATTTTAATAAATTGAAAAATCTGAAACTGATGAATTTCTATTCATATACAACCCACCTAAATTAAACCTAAAACATATATAAACCTAAATAGGCAGGTAGCAAGCAATTAATTGAAACAGTAATAAAAAGCCTTCCAACAACAACAACAACAACAAAAGCCCAGGACCAGATGGATTCACAGCTGAGTTTTCCAAGTTTGCTTATGAAGAGTTAACATCAATACTCCTAAATTTATTCCATGAAATAGAGAGAGAATACTTCCAAACTCATTCTATGAAGCCAGTATTACCCTGATACCAAAAGGTAAGGTTGATAAGGTTACAATAAAAACACTATAGGCCATATTCTTGATGACTATATATACAAATTCCTTAATAAATCACTTTCTAATCAATATTAGCAACTCTTTTTAAAGATCTTATCGTGATCTAGTTAGTTTCATCTCAGGAATTCAAGTATCTTTCAACATTTGCAAATCAAAAATGTAATTGTTATGATTTGAGTCTGCAGTAATCCCAAAATGTTCATATGTTGAAAATCTACAGTGTTTCAATGATTAGACAAGCTATATTTTGTCCATAACATGAAATGTAATTCACTAAATGACTATAAAAAGGAACAAATTTATATCATGCAAGAAAAATATACAGAATAAAATTATCCAATCCCAAAATAAGTTTAATAATGATTACATTTATATAATATTTTAAAATGAGAAAATTATGGTAATGGAGAACAAATTAGTGATTTCCAGGGGTAAAAATAGGGTGATTGGTGCTAGAAAGGAAATGGGTATGGGTTTAAAATAGTAACCCATAATATTTTATGAGCATGGTGTTGTTCTGCATAATAACTGTGGCTGTGGACTATACATTTAATAAAATAACCTAGAATTAAATACACACTCATACACACATATTCAAACACAAGAGTCTAGGAACATTTGAATGCTGTTGGTAGATTGAATCAATATTCTGGTTATGATGTTGTAGTATACATTTTCAAGAGGTTATAACTATGGGAAAATGGGAAAAGGGTAAAAGGGATCTTTATTTACCACTTGTGCATTTGAAGCTACCATTATTTCAAAATTTTAAAGTATAATAAAATAACAATTTAAAAATCACATACTACAGAAATACACTTTTGTGACTGACTAATCTCGGTTAGCATAATGTCCTCCAGTTCCATCCATTTCCCTGAAAATGATGTAATTGAGTTTTTTTAACGGCTGAGTAAATAGGAGCAAACAAGGCAACCTAAATGAGGGGATGGGAGGGAGGAAAAAGGAAATTCTCTAAAACACACAATGTACTTAAACATATTGAAGTCAACCACTAAGCCAAGCAAGGGAAGGAGGGAGAGAATGGGGTGGGAATTGGGTAGGGGCTAAATGGGTGATGTGTACATGTATGTACACTCAAGTTTTTACCCCAACATGATGTATGAATATAATGCACCAATAAAAAATTTTTAAAAAGTAATGCACGTTTATTACACTTTCAAAATGATATATCTATGGAGAACAAATTACTGATTACAATGAGTTAGGGATGGTGAGGGGTTTACTGCAACTATAATAGAATCATACAATATGGTCTTGTTGGAATAGTTCTGGTGTCTTAAAGGTAATGGTAGTTACATGAGTCTATACAATGTGAAAACTGACATACCAAAGTGCAACTTCTGATTTTGATATTATAATTAATATAAGATGGTGATCATGGAGAAAACTGGTACATGGGACGTCTGCAATATTTTGCATGCCTATATCTGTTTACCCTCATTTTTGCTACTTAATATACATAATTTACTATGAAAATTTCCTATATGTATTTATTTTTAATTTTTAATTTTTATTTTTTGCAGTACTGGAAATGGAACTCAGGGGCATTGTACCTCTGAGCTACACCCCCAGCCCTATATTTTTAGTCTTTTTATTTTTGAAACAGGGTTTCGCTGAGTTGTGAAAGGGCCTCACTAAGTAGCTGAGGCTGTTTGCAAACTACGAACTCCTAGTCTTGGCCTCTCGAATTATATAAATTTGTTTTGAATCTACAATTGCTTACTGTATAAAGTTTTACTGTAAAAAGTGAAAAAAAAAGTTTTTTAAAAGTTGTGGTGGCACACGCTTTTAATCCCATATTTGGGAGGCTGAGACAGGTGGATCAGGGTTTGAAGACAGTCTCAGCTACTTAGAGAGGCCCTTTGCAACTCAGTGAAACCCTGATTAAAAATAAAAATAGCCGGGCGTGGTAGTGCACGCTTATAATCTCAGCATTCGGGAGGCTGAAACCAGGGGATCATGGTTCGCGGACAGCCTCAGCTACTTAGTGAGACCCTGTTTCAAAATAAAGAATAAAAGTAGGGCAGCGGATGTGGCTCAGAGGTCAAATGACCCTGGATTCCATCCCCAGACCCACCCCCCCCCCACACACACACAAAATAAAAATAAAAATAAAAATAAATTTAGGGCTGGGGGTGTAGCTCAGAGGTAGAATACCCCTGGGTTTCGGCCCCAGTACCACAAAAAAAGTAAAAATTGGTTTAGCTAAAATAAAAAAAAATTAAGTCCTTTCCATACCTGAGATCCTCCAATTATTGTTTTAACTGGGGACAGGGTGCTGACATTAATAGAAAATTTATGACGTGTCTATGCCCTTAGTAAGCATTCATAGACTGATTCTCTTCTTGGGTACTCACATTGTTTATTTTTCCTCTTTTTAAAATTTAGTCAAAGGTCACAAGTGTAGGAATTGAGATTGTCTCACTTGGTAAAGAAAGATTGCTGAATAACCTCCTCATTTTCTTTCTTTCTTTCTTTCTTTCTTTCTTTCTTTCTTTCTTTCTTTCCTTTCTTTTTTTTTTTTTTTTTTTTTTTGCTATCTGGAGATGGAACCCAGCGGCATTCTACCTCCAAGTGATACCCTCAGCCCTACTTTTTATTCTTAATTTTTGAAACAGAGTCTCACTGAGTTGCAAAGGGCCTCATTAAGTAGCTGAGGTTGTCTGCGAACCCAGTTTCTCCAGTTTTAGCCTCCCAAATGCTGGGATTACAAGCGTGCACCACCATGCCCAGCTAATTTTCTAAATTTGAGAGGCTTAATTTCTTACAACTCACAAAACTGTCCCCTTCTTCCCAAAATGATTACAAGCACCTCATAATCCTCCATTTTAAGACAGAGAACCTAAAAATCTGCGTGTGTTTGGAAGGCTGAGACTGGAGGATTGTGGTTCGTGGACAGTCTCAGCTACTCTGCAATTTAGTGAGACCTTGTTTCAAATTAAAGTATAAAAATAGAGCAGGGGATGTAGCTCAGAGGTAGAATGTCCCTGGGTTCCATCGCCAGACCCATAAATAAATAAATAAATAAATAAATAAATAAATAAACAAATAAATAAATAAATAAACAAACCTGGAGTGGCACTTAGTGGCCTTGACAGAGTGATACTTTTTAATGGACGTATCAACTCTGGATGAAATTTAATGGAGACAGGATTAAGAGAAAAGTCATTCATTTTTGCCCATGAGAAAAAAATGAGTAATCGGGAATCAGTTGATAAATAATATTAAGTTCCTAAATAAAGAAATTGATGGAAAGAAAGACTAATCTTTTGACCCTCTAGTTAATATGATTTAATGAGCATAAAATGCTTTGTACTTTATACATTCTTTGATTGATTAGTCTACTCATTTAGCCATGAAAATAGGGGCCTCATTTTCAGAAAAGGAAAATGATAGTAGTGTTCTCATATGGCTTCAATTGAGAAAGGAATTTAGAAGTTACCTTGGCTTGTCCCTTAATAAAATAGGGCCTTTCAACATTCCTGCTTCTGCTTGCAAATCTCAAGCAATAAGGCAGTATCTATTGATGCACCCTCTTTTCCTATTAGAACAGTTCTTAGTCTATTAATCCTTACTTTCAGAAAGAAGCAGTCCCTCTGTGACTTTTCTATGAAGAGCTGACTCTCTACACTTGGACCATACAGTATGTATCTGTTTTCCTTGTGCCTTCTGATAGTCCTTTGGCTATGTAAAGACAAAGACTATGTACCACTTAGCTCTTTCCTTTGTAATTAAATAAGCTCTATCTTCTCTGCTTTATAAAATTTTGGTTATGTTAACAGTACCAAAGTTGTAATTCACTGGGAAGGGACATGTCCAAGATTGCACAGCTGATGGTGATCTCTGACAATATAGCATAACTTCCCTTAACTAATCTCTTTTTATCTCAGTTTCAGTAAATCTTCTCTGCAAATAGATTACAGAGCTGGGTATGGTTGCACATGCCTATAATGCCAGTACTTAGGAGGCTGAGATAGAAGGATCACCACTTCAAGGCCAATGCATGGCAGTTTAGTTAGATAATGTTTCAAAATAAATATTAAAAAGGCTAGAAATGTAGCTTAAAGGTAAAATGTCCCCTAGGTTCAATCTACAGTAACACACACACACACACACACACACACACACACACACACACACACACCTATTGTGGAAAACTAACCTTCTAAGCACAGTGAGAACGGCAGGCTGAAAATCAGGTCTAGAATCTATATTCTATAAGACTGCAATCCAGAATTCCAGAGGGGAAAAAAAGAGCTACAAACATAATTAACTACAACTCGAATCTGAGTAAAATAGGTGTCATGATCGAGTTCTAACAAACTTCAGTGTAAACCAGGGGGAGAAGGAATGAGGCATCATCAAACAGTTAGGATGCACTACTCCTGCTTTAGAGTAAGTCAGACAGAAAGAAGTGTGGACATGTGAGAATAAATGTAGCAAGTGCATTCCATGCAGATAGAGCTTCCAACAAAAAGCTTAACTGTATGATTATAGGAGAAATATTGGGGGAAGGAAATCCATATTTCTTCCTTAACTTCTTCCCAGTACCTATTCATGTTATCTTCTGCCCTAACTAGATATATTCCCTCAGATTGCTAAGAATATTCAATACTTACTAAAGATGGAGGGAATCATACTGGAAGAAATGAGGATCAGCTGGTAGATTGACTGAAGAATTGTGATTTAGATGCATGTGACATGTTGAGGATATATACTATAAGGGAAAGACAGAGGCCAGTTAGGAGATAGAGGACGACATTAAGGCGGTAGGTAACTCAGGATCTTAGGATTATGGCCTGGACACTGGATATGCAGAGAAGGGTACTAATTTTCATATATACATATACATATATATATGTATACATATATATGTATATATACATACATATATACATACATATATACATACATATATACATACATATATACATACATATATATATACATATACATACCTATATATAAAAACATATACATATACATATATATATATATGATCAAGATGGAGAAAACAGTATATAGTAAAATGAGATCAAAGCAAATTTAAACAGATATCCAAAGATTTTCTGTGCAGTTGCTCTACCAATTGTTGAATGCCTAAAATTGTGACTTTGTCTATTTTGTCTTTCAGTTCTTTTAATGTGTGCTTCACATAATTTATTTTATGTTTTACTTGGTGCATCATAAGTACACAATATAGTGAGGTTCAAAGTGAAACAAACATACGTGCACACAACACTTGGTATGTTTCTATCCAAATGACACCCTCCTCTTCCCTACACATATGTATTAGTGAGATTGGTAATGGTAGTTTCATAAATAGACATAAAATTGTTTGAACTATTTTCTTCATCAATTCTTCTTTTTTCTCCTCCCCAGCTTTCTATCTCAAGCTGCTTCCACTGTGCTATTGGTTTCTTTTCTCATTTTCTGATGTCCCTTTTTAAATATTTTCTCTCTACATTCCAGATAGGAGAGAAAATATATGACCCGACTTTCTGAGACTGGCTAATCTTGCTTAGTACAATATTTTCTCGTTCCATCTATTTTTCTACAAATATGTAAATTTTTCTTCTTTATGGCTGAGTAAAATTTCATTGTATATATATTTATAGTATATATACCATATATAATCATAATATATGTTATTACAAAAAACTTAAATTATTGTATGCTATTACAAAGATTTTGATAATGGATAATTTTGTGTATATATTAACATATTGAAGTTTACTGTGGGAAAAGGGTATATGCATTTGTAATATTGGTGGTCATTGCCAAATTGCTCTTCTAGAGAGTTCATACAATTTATACTTTTACTAGCAGTGAATAGAAGTCTTGGCCACTATCTGGATCTACTTTTTAATCTCCTTGCTAACTGGCTATCTAGTCTTTGAACCTCTTTGTTCTCTAGAGCTCCCTGTCTCTCTTGCCAACCCATTTTCATTTTATGAAACTTTTAAAGATTTCAGCTTAGCATATGAAATAATTACACCTAAAATTTCTAGACTGTGCCTCCTGGGTCCACCCAGGCATTTTATGCCCCCCTTTGCCCAAGGCTTTAAAGACAGGCCACATCACTGTCTTCTCTGCTCCAGGCCAAACATTCATTTATTCTGCATCTAATTATTGAGAGCCTACTTTGTACCATACACTTGGGATATGATTGAATACAAAAGACTGCCTTTACAAAGCTGTGTCTGTAGTGAAGGAGAAAGAAACATATAAACAGAAATATAGTACTACATATTAGGACATCAGTTATGAAAGAAAAATCTAGAGTTCTCTAAGGTTGAATGCCAGCAGGACATATGCTTGTGGTTGAGAAGTGGTGGTGAATAATGGACCCAAATATAAACAAAGGCTCTTTCAGGGGGATACAGTTGACTACTGTGCTCACTGGGTGCTTGAAAATTTGCTTGAGACACATGGCTGCTAGGTCCACTCAAGTCATTCTACAGTGGCAGATTCACTTTACCAAGAGAATGTGAACGGCACTGCAGCACAGTCCCATGGACAGGCACATGCCCTTCACTTCATCTCAGGCTAGAATGCATTCTAAAATGGCCAAAGACGGGACTGAGTAAAAAATAATGTGGAATCTGGAAGCAGTGGCATATACCTGTAGTTTTAATACTAGGGAGGCTGAGACAGAAGGATCACAGGTTTGAGGCCAGCTTTAGTCACGTAGTGAGACTCTGTTTCAAAATACAAAGTAAAAAATTTTAGAGTGTAGCTCAGAGGTAGAATGCTCCTGGGTTCAATCTCCAAAACACACAAACACACACACACACACACACGCATATATATCAAGAAATGTGTTTATATATATATATATATATATATATGTGTGTGTGTGTGTGTTCACATTTTACACACACATATACATAAATATATATATCAAGTTTAATATACATATCTATGCTCATGTTTTACACATGCACATATACATACATATATATACCAAGCACACATATATATGTAAAATTTGAAGTTTGTATTAATTTATAAAAATAATAAAATATTTAATATATAACATATATACAAAATAGAGGTCATCTATAAGATATGACATTCTCAGATATGAAGCACAAGATATGGGAACAGCCTCTTTGCTTCCCTGCCAATGTTAAAAGGATTTCTATTGGTCAGGCTCTGAAAGCATCATTTCTCAGAGCTAATCACTACTCTTCAGGTAGTTGAGATCATAGTTCTTATTGTTATTATAACCTCCAGTACTCCAGTATTGAGGACTGGTTCCTTGCTCTTAAAATTTACCAAGGTTTTTTTTTTTTTTTTTTTTTTTTTTTTTTTTGCAGTACTTCAGATGGAACCCAGGGGCATTCTACCTCCGACCCACACCCCTATCCCTATTTTTTATTCTTTATCTTGAAATTACACAGGGTCTCACTGAGTTGCAAAGGGCCTCACTAAGTAGCTGAGGCTGTCTGTGAACCACGATCCTCCTGTCTCAGCCTCCCAAATGCTGGGATTACAAGTGTGAGCCACCAAGCCCAGTTTACCAAGTTCTGTTCTAAGCACTTAACTTTCATTGCCTCACTGAATCCTTGTAACAATTCCTTAATGTATTAGCTCCTATTTCCTTTGTATGTATGGGGAAACTACAGCTTAGAAAGATTATATATTCAAAGTGCCACAGCCAGGAGATCATATAACAAGCACCCCAAAACCAGTTCAACTCCAGAGCTGATGCACATAACTGATATTTTTTACTGCGTCAAAGATTCTCTCCCTGGAGGTAGAGCTATTATACTGACTTTGTGGCAAGATCTCTGATCCCTAGAAAGAGACTTTTGACCCAGAAAAGTTATTTGTCTGTTATCCCATCAGTCTCATTGTCCTGACAGTTTGCTTATCTCTTTAATAGTATCTAGGACCCACAGGAATCACCTTTTGCACCCAAGTCTGGAGATTTTATTTCTTCTTCAAAGAGACTCTTATTTTTCCTTTGGAGTGTGACAGTTTGCCAGAGTTTTTATTTTCCAAGTAGCTTAAAACTTTGCTTTTTCCTCATCGCTTTTATTCTCACCATAACCATATTAGAATGATATCAAAGGGCATTTTAATAAGAAAAAGAAATGATATCATAATCTTATTACCCAAACACAGAAATTTTCTTTTTTCTCCCTGTTACCTTCTTTAATCTTTTGTTTATAAGCACCAAGCAGGGGAAGGCAGGTCACCAAAACATGATGCCCAAGGAGCATTGACAGAAAATCTCTTTTGCTCCATTTTTAGATAGTGCCAGGCTTAATGGAATGAAACCAGATGAAAGTAAATAAAAGCATAGCAAAACAGATTTTTCAAAAACCGTATAAAAATGATAGTGGTATTTGCAAATATGAGATAGTCTACTCTGTGTTCAGTACTGGGGTGGACATTATGGCTATAACATTACATGATATCTGCTTCATGCCCTAGTTAAAGGGATGCCTTCATAGGCAGGCAAAGGAGAGATGTGCAGAGTGTAATAAGAGAAAACAGAAGGAGAATTAACAGCACACTGTTCCTTTTTATGAAAAGGATGTATGGGACCCACTGTTCACAGAAAGTACTCTCTCCTTCTATAACACTCACTTGGAAAGTTTAGAGTGAGAGAAGTTTGTATTTCTCTCCTATTATAATAACCTACTTGTTTTTTGTTCTAGCTGTCCATCTTGTCTAATAGATAGAGCTGCTTGGACTTGAGTGTGCAGCCAGAGCTCTGCCCTTGGGCCTAGAGTCAATCTTTATATCTCACACCCGCCCAACACACACACATAACAATGTGCTTTCTGTTCTCTCTTCCCTGCTCTGCTATTGTTTCAGTCCACATATTACAGGGTAAGATAGGATAAATAAAAGCAATAGTAAGGATACAAACAGGATAGAAAGAGGAAAATAGCTTTAAATTTGAAAACTCCAATCAGATGTGAGGGACCTGAGAATTCTGAGGAACACCGGATCCCCATCCCTACTCTGATCCCCTTTCTATACCCTTGTAGGCGTCTCCTATAAAAGAACTGTGAGACCTCAAAGCTACCTCTCTCAATTTGGAGTTGTCCTGCGTTCACCCTTGAATATATATCCTCCCACTTTCCTCAATAAACCTTTTATCTTTGTCTCTGACCAGCTCCTGTTGAAATTCTTTTCTGCCACACAAGCCAAGGACCCCGCCAATCCTGAGGTGAGTTCCCTTCTCCAAGCCTGGGAACTTTACAGAATTGTAGTGATTCCCATGAGATTACCATTTAATTTATAGTAATGTTTACTCACTATTAGAGTTAGATATAAAATGCCCCCTAAAGAATGTATTTATTAATATTCAAGGTTGATATAATTGAATCATGAGTGTGGAGATTCCAGAAGTGAATTAATCATGAAAGTTGTAATCTTAAAAGTGGGTAAATCCATTGTAATAAATCTGTAATAAATTTTCCTGGGCAGTACCCACCAGTTAGCTGGTAGTGTGTGGCTGGAGGAGGTGGTCCCTGGGGGTGTGGCCTCAGGGATTACAGAGGGTTCCTGCTCTTCCTTCACTTGGCTCCTTCTCTTGCTCCCAGCCTCCATAAGGTGAGCACAGTCTGTGTGCTCTACTTTTCTTCACTTCCTGCCCTGAGATTCACATGGACTGAACCTGAAACTGTAAGAAAATAAATCTTCATTCCTCTAAGTTGCATGGTCAGTTTTTCTTAGATTATAGATACAAGAATGCTGATGGATACACTCACTTTTCTTATTTATTGTCTACCAAGGGCAGAACTGCGTATAATTTATGTTCACCCATATTTTCTGGATATATAACAATACTGGCATTCATTTCACACTCAATAAAGATTTAGTGAATAAAAACACTCCCACTTAAAAAGTTTCATAAATGTAGAAATATTTTATCTGTTTTTTAAGATTTTTAAAAATAACTTTACTGATGCATTAGTAATTCTTTTTATTTTATTTTATTTTATTGAGGTACTGGGGATGGAACCCAAGGGCACTGTACCTCTGAGCTACACTCCCAGCCCTAGTTTTTAATCTTTACCATTTTTGTAACAGGATCTCACTGAGTTGTAAAGGGCCTCACCAAGTAGCTTTGGCTGCCTGCAAACAGGATCCTCCAGATTTCATCTCCTGAATGCTGGGATTACAAGTGTGTGTCACCATGTCCAGGTTACTGATGCATTATAATTATACATCATAGCGAAATTCAAAGTGGTACATTCATGCATGCACACATTATTCTGCATCTCACTCCGCTTCTTCCTTCCAGGCCCCAAGCTTGGCAGTGATTCCCTCATATATGAATATAACATATTTTTCTCTGTTTCCTTTCACAATTCCCTGTTTTCTCCTCCACGGTTCCTACTCTTACTCCGTTCCACTATTCTACTGGTCTGTATCCTCCTTTTCCTGAAGTACCTTTTGTTTCCTATTTTCACTGTAGCTTCCCTATATGAGAGAAAGCATCAACTCTTGATTTTCTGAGACTGGCTAATCTTCCTTAGTATGATACTCTTTAGTTCTATCCATTCTCCAAGCACATATATTTTTGATTGGCTTGCTCACTGTTGTATCGCCAGTGCCTAGAACACAGACTGGCACAGAATGTTTTGTTTGATGAATGAATCTATTTTAAGACACCAAACTCACTCATTGAGTGCTTAGTAGATATGCCAAAAGCATGCTAATTCTTTTATAGAAGTTAATTTTTTCACTTCTCAAAACAATCTTCTATAAGTTCTCGTATTGTTCATGTTTAAAAGATGAGACAACTAAATGCAATTTACAAGAAAAGTTAAGAAACTTTTCCAAAGTTTATCACAGTGAGAATGGTGAAGTAGGACCTATAAAAATTCTTTTTTCAATAAAAGCACAAGAGCACTGGCAAAAATTGCCAAAATCAATACCGTCAGCACAACAGAAATTAACCAAACATTTGAAACAATCAGAGAAGTATTTATTTAAAAAAATGGCTGAATCTTAGTAAAATGTGTGAGTCTGTAGCATATTTTTTCTCTTTGCTAGTACTAGGGATTGAGCCCAGGGACATTCTACCTCTGAGCTATCCCTTAAGCCCTATTTTTTGTTCTATTTTGAAACAGGGTCTCACTAAGTTGCTGAGGGTCTCACTAAGTAGTTGAGGCTGGCTGTGAACCCATGATCTTCCTGTCTCAGCTTCCCTAGTACTGGGATTACAAGTGTGTGCTACCACACCTTGAAAACCTGTGGGCATTTTAATTTAATGTATTCATAAACCCTTTCTTAGCATTGTTGTAGCCTTGGAAACTACTAGTCCTGCAATAATGGTGAAAACCATAAATTTAGCAGATATTGAATGAGTTAGGAGATCCCCAAAAGCACAATTTTTAAAGAATTGTTATTGTTTCATCTGTTCGGCAGTTTCCTAAAAAACTCTACCTGTAGAGCTTGGATTTAAAAAATCAGACTTGTTACTTTCCCAGTGCTAACTCTCTGGGGGAATTTGCTGAAAACAATCAGTGCTAAACATTGTTAAATGCTGAAAATTGAAGTTGTGGTGTCCTAAGTGAGTTATGTCATTATCATAAACTATACATGTTTGTGTCTTTCCACAATATCAGAATTTATTACCCAGTGTGTTAGCACAGGTCTGTAATCCCAGCAGTGGAGAGGATGCACCAAAAGGGGTACAGGTTGGAGGGCAAACTTAGCAGTTTTCCTGGGCAAGGCTCGTGAGTGACCAGGTGATGAGATGCTGTCGTGTCAATTCTTCGGGTGCTCTTCTTTTATATTGGTCTCAGGTTAGGGGTTTACGTTATTTGGTGGTCTGGTGTGTTTGATAAGCTCATGGGCCTGGTTTTTCTGATAATGGGGTTAATGCACTCATGCATTCATGTGTTACTGATTTAATTTAATACATTCACAAGTATTCACTTTTACTTGTTTATCAGTCTGTGTGATATGGTTGTGCTGTGAAGAGGGTGGTTGATTACTGTACAAACGTGGGTGTAGAGTCATTCTGCCTCGCCACTTGTACTCAAAATGGAGTGATTCATGGAAAACTACTGCTTTACAAGATTCAGGGTTAAGCACAATCCCAGATCTGCTATTCTATACACTACAGAGCATCTCAGATCTAGGCACAGCCTGCTCCTTTCAGGTGGTAATAATTAGAGCAAATAGGAGCTAACTCTGAAACTTAAAAATAAAAGCTGGGGAATAAAACAATATTATAGGACTTTAAAATGTCCCAATATTTCTAGAGATTAAAAGACTATGTATATAAAAGTTTTGCTCGTGGTCAGAACAATAAACAAGTGCAGGAAAGAACTGAAAAGGCATTTAGATCTTACCTCTGGGATTTCTGGATGTGTAGCTTAGTAGAAGAGTGTTTGCCTAGCAAGTGCAAGGCACTGGAATCGATCTTTAGCACTGCAGAAAAAAATAAGAAAGAAAAATATATTACCTCTGGGTGACTTTGAGACTCTGTGCAAGCAGAAAATAAAAGCGAAGACAGAGTAGTTAATAGCCTGTCTGATCATTGAAGTCATGTTCCAACATGTCCTCAGATCCCCTTTCAAATTCAGGGACAGTTATTTATTCAAAGTGTTTAAGGAACCAGGAGTAGTGGCACACATCTGCAGTTCTAGTACCTGGGAGGCTGAGATGAGAATCATAGGTTCAAGGCCATCCTCAGCAACTTAGTGAGACCCTTTTTCAAAAGAGAAAATAAAAAGGAATAAGGTTGTAGTTCCAAGATAAAGTGCCCTTGGTGTCAATTTTCAGTATAAAAAAAAAACATGTAAAGAAATATGTTTCATCTTTAGTGGATAACTAACTTAACTGAACAGAAATTTTAATGGAAACATGCACAAAAATGTAAACTTGTAATAAGGCCTTAGAGTCTCCTTTTGTTAAACATACTGACTCTTTTTGGGGGCCTTAGGATATACAATGGGTAACAAAACAGGTTTTGCATCTCTATTTTTATTTTTTATCTTTATTTTTATTTTTTTATCATGATGACTATAGTTAATACTATATAACTTACTTGCAATTTGCTTCCTTAACTTTTATGTCATATTTCTGCCCAAATCCACAAAAACATGTTAATCAATTAAGGAATGTCTCTCTAAATCTGGTAATAAAAGTTTGGTTGGCTCCTAAACTTGCCTGATTTCTCTTGTCCTCCTTCAAAACTAATGACACAAACAAAACTATTTTCAAGATTCCAGGAATAGGAAGAGGTATTAGACAGATTACCCCATGATTGGATCTCTCTCCTAAGTGGGATTCATTGTCCCATGGTAGGAACTGATGCTGCCCCGACTAATTTCATAATGGGAACTTAATTGTCCCCTCAAGTGCTAATTATTCCCAAGCATCAACATAACTTCACATAACCAGACATGAGATAATTAAGAACCGGATCACAACCCAAAAGCTACTTAACTGTGCATACTTCTCATCCTTCATTTTTATTCTTTCTCCAGTTTAAATCTGAAGATTTGTCAGTAATTCTACATACAGGGATGGACTTCTTGGTCCTGACCACTCTGTATTTTAGTATATACTGAAAAAATCTTTTCCTAGTATTCACCATCATTTTTTTCTATTTGATTTTCAGGGTGAGTAACCAGATCTGGCTTATTGGGACTCCCCCAGAACAGGTTTTCTGGTCTAGAACTCTGATAAAAATTGTATAGAATTAGTTGAGGAAAGTCACTAAAAATTTATTAGGCATAGAAATAAAACATTAGAAAATGTTCATTCCCAGAAAAAGGAAGTCCGTGGGAACTCCATGGAAAGACCAGGATTTTGAACATCCTAGAAAAAGGCTTCAAGTAATCTATTTAAAATATATTCAGAGAACTGAAAGAAACTATGCCCACAAAATTAAGGAAAAGAGGACAATGATTCATAAAAGACCAAAGTTTAATAAAAAGACAAAGAATATAAAAATAACCTTAATTGAAATTCTGGAGTTAAAAAGGGAAAAATCAAAATCTTTATTAGAGGGGCTAAATGACATACATTAGCAGGCAGAAAAAATAATCAATGATTTAAATGTAGGTTAATTGAGCTTATCCAGACTATAGAACAAAAGTAAAATAGAACAGCAAAAAGCAGAGTCTTGTAGATATTTTTAACACTACCACATGTACCAACACACACACACACACACACACACACACACACACACACACATATATATATGTATGTATTTCCAAAAGGAGAAATCGAAAATAGAATAAATAATAGTTAAATAAATAATACTTAATCAAGGTTACAAGCTTTCAGTAATAAGGATGAATAATTCCTATTGATCTATTGTGTATCATGACTATAGTTAGTAATACCATATCACTTACTTGGAATTTGCTAAAAGAGTAGATCTGAAATTTCATTACATACATATATGCATACACACATAAGATTATCAAGCATGGTGATTGATATGTTAATTGATATTAGTAAATATTTATACATATTAGCAAATATGTATAAAATATTAGTAGTTAATATTTTATACATATTTTATACATTTATGCATATAAGTTATCACATTGTGTATTTCAATATTCACAATTTTTATTTGCCAATTATATATAAATAAAGCTGAAGAAAATGAACAATTTCAAATTTTACTAAAAAATTTAATCTGTATATCAAATAAGCAAAAAAATTAAATAAGATAAACTCAAAGAGACCCATACCCAAACTAAAGACAAAGGAGCAAAACTTAAAAATAAAAAGAGAATACTTTTCAACTTACAAAAATCCTCAATAACACTTACATATGTCTTTTTCTTTTATTTAATTTTTGGATTGCTGCATTGTAGTCATCCATCTTAATGGAGTACAAGATGGCACAGGCATACATGCACAAATAACTCATTTGACCCTTCCCCCAAAGAGTAGAATGCATTTCCAAAGTGTTGAAATAAAGAAAAAGACTTCTATATTGAAAACAACACTTTAAAAATAAATGAAAAAATGTTCCACATCATTAGCAATCAGATAAATACAAATCAGAACTACATAGAGATTTAATCAAACTGCAGCTAAAATATATGCAATAATAAATTTTGGTAAGGATATGGGTAAGTTGGAACCCTCATACACTGTTCGTGGGATTGCAAATTAGTACAACAACTATGGAGATCAATCTGGTCATTCCTCACAATAGTAGTAATGGAACTACCATATAAGCCAGCTATACTACTCTTTGATATCTTTCTAAAAGTGTTAAGCTCAGCACGCTCTAGTGATAAGAGCATAATCATGTTTATAACAGAACAATTCACAATAGTTAAATTATGGAATCAACGTAGGTGTCTGTCAACAGACATATTAAAAAATGAAAATGTGGTACATTTTCATTACATCTACACACAGTAGAATTTTACCCAGTGATATAGAAAAGCAAAGCCATGTCATTTGCAGGAAAATGGATGAATCTTGAGATATGCTAACTGAGATCAGTCACTCTCAGAAAATCAAGGGGCATATGTTTTCTTTCATTTGTGGAAACTAGAGAATAAAAAAAAGAAACTTTTAAAGATAAATGAGGATAGAAACTAGTAGAATAATGGAAGAATATTGGAGGGTGGGAGATGGGGAAGAGAAAGTGGAGAGCTGATGAAGTTCAAATAATGCTATGTGTATATATGAAGGTATCATTTCTAGTCTAACTAATACAAATAAAGAGGTATGGGTAGTCAGGTGGGATCCAGAGGGAAACACACTAAGTGCTATGTGCATATATATGTATATCACTTTGATTCTCCTTATGATATATAATTACAGTGTACCAATAAAAGTATTAAAAATCACAAAACGGTATACTGGAATATAATTTAATATGATAATGTGTAAAAGTAATATATTAAATATGATTCCTAATTGTTAATAAATACCATACGTTATAAATAAAAAAATAAATGTGAAGGCTGGGCACAGTAATGTATGCCTATAATCCCAGTACCTGATAGGCTGACTGTAATTTAGGAGACCTTTTTTCAAAATAAAAATCAAAATGGTCTGGGAATGAAGCTAAGAGATAGAATGCACTCCTGGGTTCAATCTCCAGTAGCTCACACACCAAAATAAACAAACAAACAAACAAACAAACAAACACGAAGCCATGTGTGGTTGTGCACACCTATAATCCTAGCCCCTCAGGAGCCTGAAGCAGGAGGATCGCAAATTTGAGGCTCTTCTGAGAAGCTTAGCAAGACATTGAATCAACAAATTAACTAATCAATTAAACAAGAAGGGTTGGAGTTGAAGCTCAGTGTTAAAGTGCTCCTGAGTTTAATCCCCATTAACACAAAACTATGAAATTAAGATATACTGCTATAAAAACCTAATCTGTCACTAAGACATTTGTCTACAAGAAAATATTTACCACTAATTTATTCAGGGTGAAGTAGAAGAAGACAAAAGAATAACTTGAATCCATATGAAGAAATGAAGGATACCAGTAAAAACAACTGAATTAGCAAGTGCAAAGGGCAGTATAGATATATTTTTTAATGTTTTCTCCAATCCAATTTAAAAGGAAACAGGAGATATCTTGTTGATGAACATATTATATATAGAAATATAATTCTATGACAATAGAAACATACTGAAATATGGAAGAAATTGAGAAGTAAAGGAACAAAGTATATTACTTAAACTGGTATCAATGTATACTTGAGTTTTTCAGATATGGAGCTAGATAGAAATGGTTCTGAATAGAAATGGCTCTGAACTGTGGAGACCTTGGGGACATTACAGTCCTTTTCTGATCATCAACTACTTTTTTATTTGATAAGAATAAGAGTGCTTATCTAATAGAATAGTTTGTACTTTTAAATTAGATAAATCTTGTCAAGTTCTTATTTCTTAGCAAGAGGCTTGACATTGACTGCTAGTCCCTGCCTTAAGGTTGAAAATCTGTTTTGGTGGTACTGAGGGTGGAACCCAGAGGCTTTCTGCCTCCGGGCTATACTCCCAGAACTATTTTTATACTTTATTTGGAAACAGGGTCTCACTAAGTTGCTGAGAGCCTCACTAAGTAGCTGAGGCTGGCTTTGAACCTGGGTGATCCTCTTGTTTCAGCCTTTCAAGCACGGGGATTACAAGTGTGCACCACCATGCAAGGCAAGGCTGAGAATCTTTAGACAACATTTTGTCTCCTTGCATTAGCTCCTGAATTCCATATCATCAGTATATCATTAGTACAGGAAATACATTGTATTTGCCATATACACCCGCAAACCTGTCCCCTCTCTCTATATATGTATATTAATATTAACAATTGCTAATATGTTACTATATATTACATAGTAACATATATTACTATATCATTAATATTTATATATAATTAAATATAATGCTAACATATTAATATATATTAATATACTAATTTATATTTAATCAGTATTGAGTATATATGTTTATATATTTAACATAAGTTAATATTATATAATTCATAAATATATTTATATATTAACATATATATTAATTCATATACACATATGAATTATTGCTCTGTGTATGGTGGACCAATGATAGAATAGGAAATGTCAAATCACATTTCATTTGAAATACTTTCTATTGGAAACACTACCTTTGGTCCTCAAAGCATGACTTCATCCACATGGCAAACATAGTGCATTTTAATACTCACATTGTACATATCACTTTACTGCTTAAATCTTTTGAGATGAATATTTAACAGTGGTTACATTTATGGGCGGGGATAAGATTTAGGAAGCAATATCCCCCTACTTTTTGTGCCACCAGGTATTGAATCCAGAGTCCTTCTACCTCTGAGCTATTTTATATTTATTTGGAAACAAGGTCTCACTACATTGATGAGAGTCTCACTACTTGTTGAGATTGTCCTAGAACCTCTGATCTTCCTGTTTCAGACTCCCAAGTACTGGGACTGTATGTGTGCACCACCATGCCCAGTTTAAGATTCCATTTTAATCTGGCTTCTTTTTGAACAAGTATTATAGGCATTGCTGTTTCAATAATTCTGGTGAAATATGCATAAATTAAAATTTACCATATTAATCGGTATTAAGTGTATAGTTCAGTATTGTTAAGTATATTCATGTTGTTAGGAAATCATTCTCCAGTATTCTTTTCACATTGCTGAAATTCTAAGCACAAACAACAAAAGCAAAAATTAACTAAAATATTCCTGTATAACAAAAGAAACAATCAACAGAACTAATAGACAACCTACAAATGGAAGAAAACATTTGAAATCTATCATCTGAGCAATGATTAATATACAGAATTTATAAGGAAATTAATAAAGAAACAGTTGAATTAAAAGTGAGCTACAAGCCGGGTGTGGTGGTGTATGCTTGTAATCCCAGCATTCTGGAGGCTGAGACAGGAGGATCATGGTTCATGAGCAGCCTCGGCTACTTAGTGAGACCCTCTGCAACTTAGTGAGACCCTGTTTCAAAATAAAGAAACAAAAATTGGGCTGGGGGTGTAGCTCGGAGGTAGAATGTCTCTCGGTTCCATCCCCAGCACCATGCACACAAAAGAAGTGAACTACAGACCTGAATAGTCATTTCTAGAAAGAAGACGTACAAATGACTAACAGATATATGAAAAATGTCTTCATTATCACTAATCATAAGGTAACTGCAAATAAAAACACAATAATATGATTTTACCCCAGTTTGAATGGTTGTTATTAGAAAAATACATTCACAAATATATCAAAGTCAATCAGTAAGCCAAACATGGAAAGGAGGGAGAGAGAGCGAATGGGGCGGAAAATGGGGAAGGGCTAAATGAGTGACATGTGTAAGTATGCCTCTACCGTCTTATACCCCATTAAGATGCATGACTACAATGCACCAATAAAAAAGAAGAAATGTTAAAAATAATGAATTCAAGTAAAAATATGGGGAAAGAGGAAATTTTATCCACTGCTGGTGAGAATATACATTAGCACAGCCATTTGGGCATAGAAAATGAAAGATGGCCAAAATATTAAAACTAGAACTACCATACCACCTAGGAATTCCACTACTGGATATATATGCAAAGAAAATTAGAGTGTTGAAGAGACACCTGGGTCCCCATATTTGCTGCATCATTATTCATAATAGATAAAATATGGACTCAATCTATATGTCCATCAACATATGAATGGATGAAGAAAATGTGGTATACATACACAATAAAATACTACTTAGCCATAAAAAGCACAGCATAGATGGACCTGGGGAACATTTATTAAACAAAATAAGCCAAGTACAGAAAGACAAATACTGTATGAGTTCACTCATTAATCTAACAGAGATTGAGAATAGAATACTGGGTATAAGACACAGGGGACAGTAGAGGGAAAAGAGTGGATAGAAAAAAAGTTGCCTATTAGGTACGGTATTACTTTAGATAGAAGAAATGACTTTGGTGTTCTATGGCACAGTGTGGCAAGTATAGTCACCAAGAATGCATTCTTTATCTCAAAAATCAATCTTTGATTGGGGTTTCATGATTTCATATCTTTCTAGGCTTTTACCCAGGGAAAACTACAAATGACGTTACACACAGAGCAGGGCTGACTTTGTTCCATTCAATATTATGAAGTGCAGTCGAAGTAAAAGACTAGAAACTCTGGAGGATCAGGAAATCCATAAGTGAAGTAAAGATGAAATTGATGGGGAAAAAGATATTTGAGAATGTGGTAGAAATAGACTGGGAAATAAATAATAAAATATATACAGAGAAACAGACAGACATAGATGATTTACCCTCCTTTCAAAAATGTTTCTGCTGTGTCTTCTAGTATACATATTTCAAGAAATATAAGCCCTAATACTTGTCTTCCAGTTGCTGTATCAACTTACCTAGGTATACAAATCAGAAGTCAGTGAAAGTCTAGGTTCATAAAGTGCCTCTGATGCTAATTAGGAAACAGGTCAAAGCCATTTCCCAATATGTATGAGGAAGTGCCGAATATAGAGTAATGTTGAAATGCTGCATCCTAAGAAAAAATCTCCCATTGAACCTCTCAGACAAAAAATTATTCAGCTGAAGGCAGCATGAAAGGGCACTTCAGCTTTCACCTCACCTCAAAGTCCTTTGGCAGTTTGGTTTTGAAGGTCCAACAAACTAATAAGAGAATGTTTTACAAATGATAAGTAAAACACATTTATCTATCTTCCTCCCTCCATCCCTCCCTTCCTTCCTCCCTCTTTCCCTCCCTCCCCTTTTCCCTTCCTTTATTTTTTTCTTTTCACTGCCCATGAGGCCATAAAGACAATATTTAAACTTTCACTGTCCATGAGGCATGAAGCGATGGAGCTGGTGCTAAAACTGTCATGGACAGGCTTTATGGAAAGAAGTCTTCAAAACCCTGGATCCCCAAATCTGCTCTAGGGCTCTAGCCCATCTTATAGGAGCTGTCCTAATTCCATGATAATGTCAACCAAATCCACTGTACACCATCCCAGGCCTGAGTTTCTGATCCCTCAAAGAAAATAATAGAGTAGTGTGATTTTTTGTTTTGTTTTTATCATTTTTCTTACTTCACAGAGATTGTACAAGAACAATGCCAAATAAACTAAATTTAGTACAGCAGATGAAAGAAGAAAGGAAAAAGCTGTCCCAGGACTGGATCATAGAACAAGGAATTTCAGATTCTTCAGATAATATGACTGTGATTTAATCTAGCTCTGAATTATACTCATTTTCCTCCATATGGATGAATCACTTTTTACCGAGCCTGAGCCTTTTGATCTTGTTTTGAAGGCAGCGAAAATGGCCATAGAACCTTTAAACCTCATCACTTCTGAGAAAGAGAAAGCAAGAACAATGTAAGCACTGGGAAGAGGGCATTTCATACACAAGGAAAAAGTGTGAACAAAAATATTTTGGGAACAAAGTGAGAATTGATGTGAAAAAAGAGATCAGTTCCTCAGAACACGCAAACCGTGGGAAGACAGATGCCTTAAGTGACCTTTTCTGCATCCTTTCCCATTACCACCTATCCAACAAGGACAATATGGACATTTATCATTAGCCTGTTAATATAAGCCCAGTAACACTATCAATAATTAGAACCTTGGGATTGAGGAAAGGCATAAGGGTCAGCTTGAAATACGGGGTCAGAAAGCTGCTTTAAACTTTTTGTCCCTTACCCATCATATTCCTTACTGAACAGATGAAGAGATTTGATAGTGGAATCACCTATACCAGATTTAAGGCTACCATAAATTCAGACTGCAGCTTTCCTTACTAAAAGCATGTTGCCTCTGGAATCCATGTACAAGTGGAAGATAATATATAGAAAGGAAAAAAAATTAAAAGCATGTTACCTCTAAATGTCTTCTGGATGTTGCTAAAAGAGAGGGCAAAGAGACTATAAATCCTCAAACCACATGTCTCTGACTTAGGAAATAACTGTGTTACAAAGTTTGCTCATTCACTGATTGTTTTTATAACATATATTTTGGACCTGTTTATTTTAACAAACACTTACATTGCATTTACTTTGAGCCAGACAATATTACAAAAACTATTTTTTGAATATGCACTAAACCAAGTATTATACTATTTCTTCTCTGGCTACAAAATATGATTGGCATAAAGTCTCAGCCCTTAAAAAGAGCATATAGATCCAGGAGCAGTGGTGCACATCTGTAATTCCAGTACTTGGGAGGCTGAGACAGGAGGATTGCAGGTTCGAGACAACTTGGCGAGACTCCTAGCAACTTAGTAAGACTCTTTCAAAACCAAAAATTAAAATGGCTGGAATGTAACTGGGAGGTAGAATGCCCCTCTAGGTGGGAGAGAGAGAGAGAGAGAGAGAGAGAGAGAGAGAGAGAGAGAGAGAGAGAGAATGAAAATAGTGAAAGACCATTAATATAGAGATATATATCTATAATATGAGATATAATATAATATTAATGATAAGAGAAAGAAAGAAAACTCAAATGCTCTAACAGAGCCAAATCTACTGTGAAGCTGAAAAGGCTTCACAGTAGAGATCATTGTTAACTTTAGTTTAAAACAACTATGAATTCAGTCATGTGAAT
Source organism: Muscardinus avellanarius (assembly GCF_963383645.1). Classification (NCBI taxonomy): domain Eukaryota; kingdom Metazoa; phylum Chordata; class Mammalia; order Rodentia; family Gliridae; genus Muscardinus; species Muscardinus avellanarius. The sequence continues at coordinate 105,471,575 of NC_137792.1, forward strand.
ACCAGTGAGAGGGCATTTCATGCACAAGCAAATTTTTGAACAAAGTATGCATCACTTTGAATCCCACTCTAATATATAATTACAGTGCACCAATAAAAGTATTAAAATATGTTAGCAAGTAAACATTTGTTATTCAGAGAAACAGTAAGTAATTCTGTTAGAGCAGTTAGAGGCTTTGAAGTTCTGAAAACAGAGTGAGGAAATGAGATTAGAAAGTTTGTCTGAGAACAGTCTGAACAGGAAGAAATATATATGTCAGTAACTTGTTTGTATTACCCAGAAGCAAGCCCTAAAACAAGTATTTAAGTGCAAGTGCAAGTAGTTTATTTGGAAAGTGAAGCACAGGTAAATAAATAGAAAACCCGAACAAAGAAGGTAAGAAAGCCAATAGAAGGTGTGATACCAAGCAAATTATCACTGCAGACAAGTGCTAAAGCCCACTGGGTAATTTGGGAGGTCATGTAGAACATGTACCTTAAAGTTGTGCTTAATGCAGGTTAAGATAGCTGGTGCATTTATTCACTAGTTCCTATTAGTCAGTAGTTGAGGGCTGTACCAGCAGGCCTTAATTTTGGGATATACACACCTTACAAAATGGTATTCAGTTGCAGGAAAAAGTCAATTCACTTCTCAGCACAAAAATTATGTCAAATCTGACAGCCACACTCCTGTACTCAAGCCTGCTATCTTCTAGAGCCTGGAAGAGGACTGGGAAGCACCTGTGTTCAGACATCATAATCAGACCGATGTTTTCCCTTTAAAAGGTAGGAATTCTAAAGCCTGGATAAGGGAAGAGACAAATCATTCATATGGGGAGTTGGTAGGAGAGATAACAGTAATTTATAGAGCTGCTCACAGGGGAGAAAGTGTAAGGAACATTTTTCAGGGTGGAGTTTTGAAGCTGGCTTCTTATGATGAGGAGTGGATAATGGTGAATTTTACATCTTTGTCCACATAAACATTCTCAATATCCTCAGTTCCATTATTTGAAAATAACATGATTTTTATTTTTTGCATTTTAAATATACTTTATTTAATAATTTTTTATTGGCACACTGTAATCACACATCATAATGAAGTTCAGAGTGATAGGGACATACATGCACAGAGCACGTGGTGAGCTCCCTCAGATCCCTTCCTACTCCATTCCCTTTCTCTTATAGGATATTGAGTTTGGCATTTTTATTTTATTTTAGTTTAGTTTTTAATTGATGCAGTATAGTTATATGTCTTAATGGGATACAAGATGGTAGATACAAGATCCCCAATTCCCACCCCTTTCCCTCCCTCTTTCTCATGTTTGGCTTACTGATTGACTTTGATATGTTTGTGAATGTATATCATGCACATTAGGGAATTTCCATCTTCCTCCTCCCATGCCCCTCAGTTAGATTGTTTTATTTGACTGGCATTCATAGTTTTGTATATGTACAGAGCACCATTTGGATACTTGATTAAATATGCTTTCTTCATCAAGAAAGATTTGGAGAATGATTGAGGCACAAGGTACTGCTGGGATCTTTTTCTTATAGCTATTGTGAACTATATCCATACAATTGAGACAGGGATTATGGTTTTCTTGAAGCACTTTAAGTTTTTAAAGGAACTCAGATCAAACATTTTAAAATTATTTTACTTTAGAGAGAAATTAACAAAATGCAGAAAAGTGAATTGACTTGCTCTAATGTCACAAAACTAATTTTTGATAGAGTTAGATGTTAGAATAACTCAGTTTAAGGGTTGAAAGCAAATGAAGAGGACTTATGGTATCATTTATTTCTTTTTTTACTGGTGCATTGTAATTATACCTAATAGTGAGATTCAGAGTTTTACATTAATATATGCACACAACATCACTTGATGTGTTTTCCTCCTAATATTTTCCTTCATGTGCATGCTATTGAGATCCATATTAATACAAAGATATAAGAACACAACATTATTTGATCTGTGTCCTTTCCCAAATCTCTTTTTTTCTTCCCCTCATCCCTTCCCCAATGCCCTTCAGCTAACATTCTCATCAATAGGTTGATAAAATTTATCATCCCACAGACCAAAGAAAATCTATAGTATATCTACTCTCCAAGAGAACCCAGACCTGCTAGAAAGTTGCTCCTTGTACTAGGCTGAAATCTATTACTGAGTGCCAGGCATGATAATACATGCTTATTCCAATACTTGGGAGGCTGAGATAAGAGAATTGCAAGTTTGGACAGCCTCAGCAATTTAGTGAGGCTCTCAACTCTGTTAGACCTTGTTTCAAAGTCAAAGAATAAAATAGGGCTTGGGGATGTAGCTCAGAGGTATAATGCCCCTGGATTCCATCCCTAGTACCACAAAAGAAAAGGTTACTGAAGCTCATCTCAAAATTGTGATGCTCCTGTCTCAGCTGCCCAAAGCAGTGGGATTGCAGGTATGTGTCACCATACAAGATTTGTCTGTGGTTTTGTGTGTGGGTGTGAGTGTGCATGTGCACACCCTCATGTACATGTGTTATTGTGAACCCAAATGTTTTTAAACTATTAGCTACACTCCTAGACCTATTTTATTTTTTAACAGGGTCATGTTAAATTTCTGAGGCTGGTCTTGAACCTGTGATTCTCTTATCTTAGCCTCCCAAGTACTGGAACTACAGGTATATGCTATCATGCCTGGCTTGTCTGTGGCTTTTTTAATGTGTGAGGCCCAACGACAACTATAAATAGGTTCTAACCAACCATGGGCAAAGTAGTGATCTCACCTCCTTTCTTCTGGACTTTAGAACTCCTAGAGAGATAGTGAGATGCTACATTAGTTTTGGGATGACATTTCCACTGATGACTCACTGTAGTATTATTTTGGCTAATGCTCTCTCTAAATTACCTGAGAAGCAGCTACATCCAAACTGAAAGAAAATTTAACAGTCTTTTAGTCTAATTTCTCATTTTTACAGGAATGATGAAGGTCGTAATCAATGACACTCAAGATTCAGCAACACTACTAAACTATGTGGAAAATAACACCCCAAAGACAGATTATTCCTCAGTGAATTAGGATCATCTAATATCATTTCTTTATATAAGACTTTACTCATTTCTTCTCTGCTACTATATGGCCTCTGCTTCTTGCTATTGGCACAGCATCCTAGGAAAACATTTTTTACACATGACTAGAGTTCAAGAATCTCACAGGGATCTCTCCTTCTACCAGCCATTTTCAAAGCATAGTATCCCCACTGTGTTTATCTGAATGGTGCATTCTATAGAGTTCAAGTAAGTGTCCAGTATATATAAGGCTGTCTATAGAAGACAGAAAATCTCAAGGAAATGAGGTCTAGAAAAAAATGTAACATGCTTGACAGCCATGGTTGGTACATGGAAATCATACTAGTCCCCTTCTTTGAACTCCTTTCAGCCTAGCCTTGATAAGTCCCAGAGTAGCTACTTAAATATAATGTTCCTGGAACTATAGAATGTGTGTGTGTGTGTGTGTGTGTGTGTTTGTGTGTGTGTGTGTGTGTGTGTACGTTTTTCTTACCACTGAACTACACCACCAACCCTATTTATTTATTTATTTATTTATTTATTTATTTATTTATGAAAAGGTGTTGCTAAGTTGTTCAGGCTGGACTCAAATATCTATTCCTGCTGGGCATGGTGGTACACATCTGTTAACCTAGTATCCTAGTATCCAGGCTAAGATGGGAAAATCACAGGTTTGAGGACAGCCTCAGCAATTTAGCAAGGCCTTCAGCAACTTAATGCGATCCTATTTCAAGTTGAAAAATAAAATGGGGCTGGAGGTATAGCCCAGAGTTAAAATCCTTAGGTTCAATCACCAGAATCAAATAAAAACAAAATCAAAACTTTTCATCCCTTGCCTCAGCCTCCCAAGTAGATGGGATTACTAGCATGTCGTATACTCCCGACTAACACACATTTATTTTTAGAGACCATTTCTGCAAACTTTGTCTCTGGTGTTCAAAATTTATAGTTTCAAACACATCATTTTTAGTAGGTCAGCGAAAGGTGAATGGGCTTGAGGGGACTGACTCACACTGATCAAACTTGCAGGCAATCAGTCGATAAACCCAAGACCACTTTATTCATTTATACTGATAAATGTAGCTATTAAGATGCCTGGAATATGCACAGTCCCCTACAGGGCTGTCTACATAGAAAACCAAATTACTATTGAAAGGCTCTTTGGTGAATAAATACAATTGTAAAGTTGTGGGGTCTTTGAGAGGCTGCTTACCAATTAGTAACCAATATCTGAATTTCCTCTAATGTATCTCTTTCAAGGGGATGGCCAACCTCTTGGAAACCGTTTTATTTCCAAATATATGAAGTCCTCCCCTACCCTGCTAAAGCAGCCTGTTTCATTGACTGAGAGTTTAATCATTGCCAAGTTTTTCATTGTGTTGTGCTAAACTCTGGCTCCCTGTGGCTTCTTCCCAATTGATTTGACTCTCTGACTTGGGATCTTATAGGTATCCTTTCTCCTCTGAAATGGTCCTTACTGATCTTAAAAGAGATACAGTGACCTCTGAGACTTGTTTTCTTTGGAGACTTGGTGGCCCTGGTATCTTCCACCAGTTATCTGGTGTCCTAGATTCAATTTACCTCCCCAGTCTGTATCCTGCCTTCTGCATATGTCAGGGTACATGGGCAGAACATACAGGGGAAGAGAGAACAGGAGAGGAGAGATCCACACTAGTGAGGGATCTGGAAATAACCAGAATACTCTGGTAGGTGTCAAAGCATCTAACAGGTCTCCCTGTTTTGTGCTTTGACAGAGCTGTAGAACCTGTTGCAAGATCATTCTCTAACCCACCTTCATCACAAACTTTCTTAGTCCCAGAAAGTCATCCATTAATTCAGTCACTCCCTCCTGACACATAAAGCACAATTTCCTGATTATTGCTTATATTCCATTAGTTGCACCTTAAAGTGATTCCTATATTTTGACCTCACTTATATGTTAAATTTGTTAAGACTAATGTCAGGAGGTTTAACATATTATTTATCCTGAAGAATGTTCCGTGTGCACCTGAGAAAAATGGGTAGCCTGTAGAGAGCTGGTGAATGGAATGTTTTGTATATGTCTGTACAGTTTATATTTTTTAATTGCTGTTTAAATCCAATGTTTATTTACTGCTTTTTTATTTGGATAATCAATCCCTGATTGACAGTGAGGTGTTGAAGTCTCCCACTATTATGATATATGGTTTATCTCCCTCTTCAAATAAATTAATATTTGCTTTATATGTTTATATACTCTGATATTGGGTGCATATATATTTACAGTTATATCATTTTTCTGAATTAACATTTTTGTCAGTATATAATGATCTCTGTCTCTTTTTATATTTTTTTACTTAACATCTAAGCTTGGAGGTAGAATGTCCCTGGGGTTAATCCCTACTCCCCCACCCCCATCGAGAACATTTCACATGTTTAAAATGGATAATTAACTCAAATCCAGAGCAAGTATGAGGGTATGAAACTAAAGAACACTTAGGTTATAGGGTCCAGATATAGCCAAGGGGCTATTATTTGTATGGTATTCTCTCACGGTAGAAATAAAGTTTAAAGTCCATTTGAGGTTGGGTATTGTGCTTTCTGCATTAAAAAAAAAAAAACCAAAATCCATAGTCTGTTTGATTGGAAAAAAGAAAACTAGAAAAAATTTCACCACTATGCAAGGACCACAAATGGGAAAAATCCTAACACAGTACATCGGTAACACCAGATCTGCATGACACAAGAGAGATCTGGGGTCTAATTTCACACTACTTACAGGATAGGAAAATGTCAAGCTAGGAAATTATCACCAAAACTCACCCTTAACCAGTGAAACTGGCAGGGCTTTGGCAGAGGCAAGTCACAAACTGTTCCAGCATGTTTTTTTGTAATCCAGGGTTGTGAACTCCCACAGAAACCTCCTACAGAAAGCAATTGCCACTTCAGAAAAGCTCACAGTAAAAAAGTTTTATGAGGGAGAACTGCTAGGAAAGTTGGAAAACTTAAAATAGGAGAATTTATACACTGACAATTACAGACCACAAAACATTATGAAATAATTTTTGTCAAGTATGTTTCTGATGGTCAAAAGAGATTAAGAAAAATAAAACACTTAAAGCAATAAGAGATTATTATGTCAAATGAACCAGGAGATGCAAGGACAAATGGCTGATGAGAGGATTTGGATATACTTCCCTCTCATACAAAAAAGAGTTGAAATGAAGAATCAACAGTTACCATTGACATAGAATATTTGATGGAGAGTACTGAAGTTCAATGAGGATAAAATGGAGAACCCCGAAATGCCATTGTTAAGAATGGAAACAAAGTAACTTGAATTTACCACCCAGAACAGAGATAATAAATGGGTGGTCCCCAGATGTCCTGATTGATATCTTAGCCATATGAAGTTTTTGCTGCTGGATAATTCTACAGCCCATCTGGTCCCTGAATCCAAATGTGGGAGATGCCAGGGGATATGCATCATTACCTTCCTCAGATCGGGAACCCAATCCACTTTTGCCATCGCCCCCCCCCCAACACACACACACAAGGCTGCTGCTGCACAGTACCATTTTGAGATCCAACCCCACAAGAGTGGTACTGCCACTCTTGCCACATAGGCTGCACCAGGCCCACATGGGTCTGTCAGAGTATGCCTGTTGCCACACAGTCCTTGGACACAGATACACAGCCCACACCCATCGCTGTGTGCACCACGCATGCCAACCAGGCCTGCCAGAACTATTTACCCTTGAGATGTAAGTGGGTACATAAGCAGCCAACCATGCTATACTGCATCTATTTGGGCCTGCTGAAATGGCCCTGCTTCCTGCTAAGCCTCCAACACTGATGAGTGACAAGATGGGATTTCCTGATGAAAAAATCCCCATGACTCTCAGACAGTGATGGATACCCAGGCCCTATTGTCAGGAATGCCATACCATGGAGACTCAGATCTGTGGTGTGACCTGACACTGCCACTGATGATTACCTTGCCTCCAAAATTACACCTTATCAGAATGGGCTCATTGGAGACTGTTCCCACGTGACTTGCAGACACTGACAGATACCCTGCACCCATATTCATACTGGCCATAACCAGAACTACTAGGAAATCTGCCCCACCTAGGAAACATGCATTAAAGCTAGTGGAGCAATCTCAAAACTGTCTTATAGAATCAAGCACAGTGGCATATGCTTGTAATCCCAGTACTTGAGAGCTTGAGACAGGAGTATTGCAGGTTAGAGGGCAGCCTCAGCAACTTAATGATACTGTAAGGAACTTAGCAAAACCCTGTTTCAATAAATAATGAGCTGGGGATGTGGTTTGAAGGTAAAATGCACACACACACACACACACACACACACACACACACACCCCAATTGTTGTAGTAAAGACCACCTAGATAAATGCTGGCATCAACGTTAATAAGGAGACTATACTACAATGCAGATCTTGAAACAAAGTTTGGGTATTCTGCACAAAAGATATCTCATGTAAGTCTCCAAAAGAAAATTTTTTACTATTAAGGCCAACTGTAAAACTGGTAAAGACAACAGAATCACCAGATGCACAAATGTCAATTAATTATATGAACACAGGATACATGAACAAGAAAGATAGCATGAATTAAATTACCATATGATCTAGCAATAACACCACTGGATATATTTCCAAAAGAAATTAAATCACCATGTTGATGAAACATCTACACTCCCATGTTAACAGTAGCCAGAAAATGAAAATGAACCTATTTGTCCATCCAATCATGAATAAAGAAAATGTGCTAAACACAATAGAATACTATTAATTCAAAATAATAAAAACATGTCTTTTGTGACAATATAAATGGAACTGGAGATAATTATTTCAAGTGAAATAAGCCAGACATAGAAATATATGTTGTATATGTATGACCAACATCGCTTATAACATGGATACAAAAATCTCAACAAAATATTACAAAATTGAATCTAACATCACATGAAAATAGATCATACTCCATTACTGAGTGGAATTTAGCCCAGGAATCTATGGATCATTTAACATAATATAAATAAAACATAATTAAAAATAAAATATATATATTTCTCCTAGTATATATAATTTCTAATGAGGCAGAAATGGAAGTCAACAAAAGTCAATAAAAACTCTCTACAAATTATGTATAGAATAAATGTGCCTAAACATATCAAGGCTTTATGTAACAATCATATCAAATGGGGAAAAGCTGAAAACTTTTCTTTAAGTTCTGGAAAAAATCTAAGTAAATCTACTTTCAATATTCTTGCAGAAGTCTTAGCCTGATGAATCAGGCAAGAAAAATAAGAGGGGCCATCTAGACAGGAACAGAGGATGTCAAATGATCTCTTTGTAGATGGCATGACTTTACATGTGGAAAAAACTAAATACTTCACAAAACACTATTATAACTGATTAATTTAGTAAAGTTTCATGATCCAAACCCAACATACAAATACCAGTAGCATTATTATACAGCAAAAAGTACTTTCTAAGAAAGATGTAATAAAGTAATCCATTCACAATAGCTACAAAAATAAAATTTTCCTTCTTTGCCTCTGCCATTCCCTTCAGTTAGGTCATCTTATTTGCTCATTTATGGTTTCTCCTTCCTAGTCTAAAGTGCCTCCTATGACCTTTCTCCTCTATAGCTTCTAAATAATAGGGAAAACATGTGATCATTTTTGACTTTTTGTGACTAATTTCACTGAGCATAATGTTCCCAGTTTCATCTATTTCCCCACAAATGAAATAATATTGTACATTCATAAACATATCAAAGTTAATCAGTAAGCCAAACATGAGAAGGACAGAGGGGGAGGGAATGGGGTGGGAATTGGGGAAGGGATAAATGAGTGATATATGCATATATACCTCTACCATCTTGTACTCCATTAGGATGCATGACTACAAAGCACTAATAAAAAATTAAAACAAAAAATAAAAGTTTTTGGAATGAATTTAATCAGTGAAATGAATTGTCTCTACAATAAAAATTATAGCACCTTGAACCAAAGAAACATAAAATTCTGGATGGAGTAGGATTATCCCTTTGATATCAACCATTTCAGGAGAGTTACCTTAATCTTTTATGAGGGCAGGACCCTCAGTGATTTCCCACTTAGCCCCTCAGAGACTTTACACACTCTTCCAATATTATCACCCTAGGGAACACTTCCAAAACACTGACTTTGGGGAGATTAAAACTACACTTATAAGAGAGCACTACAGAAACTCAATTGCACTTGTGGGAATTAAATAGAGACAATGCAATCCTCATCAAAATACCTATGCCATTCTCTATTAAAATAGAAAATATAATCCTAAAATTTATATGGAAATGCAGAAGACCACAATTGTCAACGCAACCTTGATTAAAAAAAGAATAATGTTGGAAGCATCACAATACATGACTTCAAAATATGCTACAAAGCTATAATAAGCAAAACAATATGGTACTGGCAATAAAACTAATAACTTAACTTAATGGAACAAAACAGAACCCAGAAAACATTCCACACATCTACCTCCAACTGATTTCTTTTTTTGTGTGTGTGGTATTGGGGATTGAACCCAGGGGCATTGTACCTCTGCTCTATACCCCCAGCCCTATTTTTATTCATTAGGGTCTCACTAAGTTGTGGAGAGCCTCATTTAGTACCTGAGTAACCTATGATCCTCCTGTCTCAGTCTCCCAAGTATTGGGATTACAAGTGTGTGCCACCACACTGATCTCTGATTTCTTTTTTTTAATACTAGGATTAAACCTAGAAGCATTTTACCTCTGAGCTACACCCCAGCCCTTTTAATTTATCTATTTATTTTTGTTTTGAAACAGAGTCTTGCTAAGTTGCTAAGACTGACCTTGAACCTGCGATACTCCTGTCTCAGCCTCCCATGTATTTGGATTACAAATATGTGCCACCACACCCAGAATGTGTGTGTGTGTGTGTGTGTGTGTGTGTGTATGTGTGTGTGTGTGTGTAATTCACTAAAATTGTTTAATTATATGAATAAACATTTCTCAAAAGAAGATATACAAATGGTAAACTAGTATATAAAATGCTCAGTATTACTAATCATCAAGAAAATGAATTCATCTCACTCTAGTTAGAACAGCCATAATCAAAACTATGAAAGATAAAATACTGATGATGCTGTGGAATAAGCAAAATCCTTGAACACTTCAGTTGATAATGCAAATTAGTTCATCTGTTATAAAATACAATATGGAATTTCCTCCAAAAGCCAAAATTGGTTTACCATATGATTCAGCTATCCCATGACTAAGTACATATATTCAAATAAAATAAAACATGTATATCAAAGAGATATCTGCATTCTTATGTTCATTACAACACTATTCATAATACCTAAGAAGTGGAATCAAACAGGGTGTCCATCAATGAGAGAACAGATCAAGAAAATATGGTATTCATACATCGTGGAATATTATTCAACCATATAAATCTAAATACATATCCTGTCATTTGTGGCAATATGAATGGAATATAAAACTTTATGTTAAAAAATAAAGCAGGAACAGACAGATAACAAATGTTCTCATTTATATATTTAAGCAAATAAAACCCTTATTCTTATAGAGGTGAAGACCATGGAGTATTTAGGTCACGTAGTTGGCAGTGACATCTGAGATCAGAGGGTATATATGGTGGAGCTGATAAATGACAGAGTTAAGAGTTAAACTCAGGAACTCTTTAGTGTTTATGACATTATTCGTAAGTGTAGCACCTCTCTTAATAATCAGAATTTGTATTTCTAGCAAACTTTCCAGATGATTTTGATGGAGACTAAAGTTTGAGAATGACTGAATTACTATACTGGAAATATGTGGGTAGTGATCATCTATACTTGTACAAATGCTTCTAATTGTTTTAGAAGATGTAAATGGTAGTTACCCTGATTTTATCATTACACATGTATAAATGAATTGATGTTTCACACTATACCTCATAAATATGTGCAATTATTATGTGTCAATTAAAATAAATAAGAGCACCAAATACAAATTATAAAAATGACAATAATTATTTTTAAAAAGAAAACACTAAGCAGGTGGTTCAACTGACTGGACACCTGAAGAAAAAATTACATATTGGAAGATAGATGCTCCCAAACGTATGCCCAATAGGAATTCCAGAAGAAGATGATGGAGATAGAAATGAAGGCACAGTATATAAAGAGGCATCAGTATATAAAGAGGCATCATGAAGAAATTTAAGAATGAAAGAAACCACAAATTGAAGAAGTATATAAAGCGCTCAGAAAGAAAAAAAATAAACACGTGATTTTATTAGTTGTTGTGATAAAATACTTTGACTTAGGTATTAGTCAACTTAAAAGAAGAAAGTGTTATTTTAGCCAACAGTTTTAGAGGTTTCAGTCCATGTTAATTTGGTCCCATCACTTTGGACCTGTGAAAAGGTAAAGCATCATGGGAAGGAGTTATTAGAAAAGACACTGGCCAGTGTCATGCAGAGACAAATGATATGCATTTAGAAGAACAAAAGGGACCCTCATGACTGAAGTCGGGTAGTTTCATCTACTTTTTAGCCTCAACAATCTATATGAAATCATTAGTCCCATAATCTATTTTTAGAGACACGTGTCTGAGTGAAGCCAGGGAGGTGAACATTAGTCTGAGTCTATGGTGGATCAAAGTTTTTCACTTCACGACAGACAGAAAACAAATAGAGAAACAGCATCATACCAGGGTCCCATATTCCCATTAAGGGCACATTTCTAATTACCAAACTTCCTCACACTAGGCCCCTTCACCCTAAGGTTTCTCAACCTCCCAGTAGTGCCACAGGGAAACATTAGAGATCCAAACCATCACATACCACTTGAAGCACTGGTTGAATTTGAAGGTTGTTCTCCACAGAGAAAATCCTAAAAGCTATGATTTACATTCTTGCTTCTTCTACTTTCTCACCGCATATTAACCACTTACTCCTTTTATTCATCAGCACCTAGTGTTTATGGACACTTTGCTAGATACTTTGACATCCATTCTGTCTTTAGATTTTCTCAACAAAATTTAGAAATACTATGATAATTTTTCCAAATGATGAAACAACGAATGATTGAATCACCTGAGACTATGCATATAGTGAATAGATAAAGTGGAATTTTAAAGCCAGGCCACTTTCACTCCAAATCCAACATTTCTTTGCTGCATTTAAATTTACTGTGCAAAATGCACTCTGTACATGGTGGTTGAAACTGAATATAGAAATATTAAAGACATTTGATATGTGATTGAATTGACAGAAGGAAAGAACTCCAAAAATGATCCTGCCTACCCCTTGCTGTGTAACCTTCAGTAAGCTTCCTATTTCTGGGCCCTCAAGGTCCCCATTCATTAAATGGGAAACATATTATATACATTCCAAGGTTGTTCTAAGAAGCCACTGAAGGAACACAGGCAAAGTAAATAGCCTGATGCCTGGATCAGAGTAAATACTTAGTAAGGTTATTTTTCTTTCTTCTTAACTTCCCATCTAGACACAGCTTTAAAACCAGAGAAAAAAAATGGAATCAATTCAACATGACAAAACTAATCAATATAGAGGCTTCAAACCAAAGCTGCATTTTTAATACTCCTCTTATGTAGAAAAGAGGTTATTGACTGAGACACTCTATTACCAGGATAGTGCCAATGTACTGGCAAGGTATGCTTTCAGCAATGACATAGCAATATTTTAACTAATAGCTGCATGAAAACAAAGAAGGATGGGGGAAAAAGGAGAAGCTGGGAGAGACTTATTGGTGTCGCATCAGGAAAATGTGTTCTGAACCTGAAATACTTAATAATGTTTCTTCCAAATGCAGCCCCTTCTATCTAGATGATGCAATCAGGCTGTGTCTCTTATAATCAGAATCCATCTCCTTAAAGTTAAGGCCTTGGGGAATTAAATTTTTGTGAGTAGACATCATGTCCTAGGTACTATGATAAGTGTTTTATATAACTTTTCCTGTATCTCTTTTTAAAAATGTTTTTGGTTAAGGGGATTCAACCCAAGGCATTCTACCTCTAAGCTACAACCCAGACCTTTTTATTTATTCATTTTACTTTTTTTGCAGTACTGGGGATGGAACCCACGGGCATTCTACCACTCCCAGCCCTATTTTTTATTCTTTATTTTGAAACAGGATCTCACTGACTTACAAAGGGCCTCACTATGTAGCTGAGGCTGTTCTTGAACTGTGATCCTCCTGACTCAGCCTCCCAAATGCTGTGATTATAAGCATGAAGAAATAGATTGTTGCTAAGTTGTTGAGGGTCTTACTAAGTTGCTGAAGCTGGCCTTGAACTTCCTTGTATATTACTCTCTTCAGGCTCCCAAGACTAGGATTACAGGCATGTACCAAGCTTCAAGAAATTTTTCCTCTCTTTGTTATCATAGTGAGTCTTTAAGGTAAATAATATTATACAAATTTCTTGGGTAAAGGGAATAAGGCCTACAAACATTAGATCCTATTTCAAAAATTGGAAAATGACCAAGCTAGTTTCAAGTTGCAGATTTGGTAGGGAGAGATAACTGTCTGATAATGTCTAGATATTGCAGTTTCTTTATTTCTGTGGATTGTCCTATCATAAGATATTGTCAGAGTTTGAGATATATTTTATAAGTAATAGGAAACAATAAAAATATTATAAATATGGAGTGATATATTTAGTGCTGTGTAACAGGAAAACTAGCTGCATTGAGGAGTGTGGATTCATGGTTGAGAAGAACTATATATATTAGAGCTATTTTCCTTTTGATTCTGGTATCTAAAGGCTACTTACTAATCAATAGCAGGAAAAATTTCTCACCATTCAGTTAAAATGGAGTCATTTTGGGGATTGGCCCGTTCTGATTTTGTTCTCTGCACTGTTTTAGAAATTAATTCTGAAGTCTACCTGTCATTATGTTAAGAGAGTTTTGCATGGTGGTCTAATCCAGCAAAAAGGACTTGGGGAAATTCCAAAGCTGTGAAGAGAGATCATAATGTAAGTTTTTCTCTGTTACACTGGTAATCATATGAGAATGGTTTACCTCAGTGTTTCAGATATTTTTGTTTCGTTTTGCTATTTTAAATAATAACTATTTGTCAAGCACTGATAGAGATGCAAGTTTTGGTGGGGGTGGGGGAAAGATAAACACCTTAACAACTGCAGTGCATTTGTGTGTTTTTAAGCCTCAGAGAACTTTGCAATTCAGGGTATATGAGGTTGACTTGATAATTAACTAAAGTTTTAAAGTAAACTTTTTTTGTAATGTAGCTATTTCTGTAAATGCTACCAATTGGAAATGAAAACAGTAGAGTACTTTGCTGATTCCAATTCTGTTTTTATTTTATACAGTATATCTCAGCTGTGATCTTTGGAGTAAAGCGAACAGCAGGAAAAATAGTTTGTGCTAGTTTCATGAACTATGTCTTTGGGTTTTTGTAAATAATTTTAACTCAAATAAAATTGCTAATTTCAATACAAAACATTAGTTATTATTGATGAATTATAATAAAACATCACAGTGAACTTCATAATGATATATTCAAATGAGCGCACAGTATTAAAAGTTCTAAACAATCAGTTGGCCAGAGAGTAGCCGACAGGATGACTCTATTTGCTAGTATGTGGTGTGTGTGTGTGTGTGTGTGTGTGTGTGTGTTTGTGTGTGTGTATTTGTGTAAGATAAAATGTCTCTCCTAGAGAGTATAGTTTGGGGGAGACAGATTAGTAAATGAATAAATATAATATTTTGTAATGAGAGTTGTGACCAAGATTTATTCACTCCACTAAAATACTTCAGGTATGTATTTTGTACTTAACACTGTGTTGGGAGATGTGAACAACAATGAACCAAACATGGTCACAGCTCTAGTAGATAAATAATTAATTACATGATAACAAAATAAATGGAGAAATTCTCAGGTATACCAGAAATAAAGGATGCACTATCCACACTTAAGGGGACAGGGAAGGCTCCTTATAGAGATAATTATTTGCAGAAAATAAATCAGATCTACTATGTATGAGGATAGGGGAAGGAGATTCTACGCAGAGAAGGCTTTTTTGGTTTGGTTTTCTTTCTTTTTTTTTTTTTTTTTTTTTGGTGGTACTGGGGTTCCTGGAAGCCCTTCTACCTCCGGACTACACTCCCAGACATTTTTTATATTTTTATTTGGAAACAGGGTCTCCTAAGCCAGCGCGCGTGGCTGGCTTCGAACCTGCGCGATCCTCCTTTCTCCGCCTCCCAAGCGCGGGGATTACAAGCGTGCGCCACCACGCCGGGCTGAGAAGGCTTTTTTGGAACAAGTAAAACTTGAGCAGGGTGTTAAAGGAAGAGTAAAAGCTTGCCTGGTGCACTACAAAGATAATCATGGCTCACTGAGATTTAGTGACCGATTATTCTAAGTGACTTCAAAATATGTGATCTATTGAATATTCAAAACAACCCTCTTTGTAGGTATTATTATTTATCATTCCAATTTCAAAAATGAGAGTGAGACATAATGATCAAAGACATATGGCAGGTAAACTGTGGATTCCTAGAAAAGGAACTTAGCAGTCTTACTTCAGATTTTTCACATGTAATTACTACATGAAATTCACTATATTATGTGTTCTTCAGGGAGGTATAAGACATTGCACAAAGGGTGAAAAGCATGCACAAAAGTGTGGGAGTAGAAAAGAGCTTAATACATTGTGTATTAACTGAGGAGACTGTACTCAGGCTGTGTGTATTATGGTTTTTGGAAGTCAAAATGATATATTCTAGGTAAAGACTAAAATGATGGCTCTTGATGGCAAACCTAAGGATACTATAGTTTACTCTGTAGGAAATGAGAGCTATAGTAGGATTTAAGTATGAGAGAGAAAGTCATGAACAGATCTCTTTATTTATTTTGCTACAGGTTATTGAACCCAGGGGCATTCTACATCTAAGTTACACCCACAAGCCTTGTTTTATTTTTCTATTTTGAATAAAGGTCCCATCAAGTTATGGTGCACTGGCCTCAAAGATGAGATCCTCATATCCCTGTTTCCCAAGTAGCAGAACTATACTTTTAATAGCTCTCTTTGGCCATGTTCTAAAGTATACACTTAAGAGAAAGATAACAAAAGCAATAGTAAAGGTAGTGGACTTTGGTGCTGTCATTGTGAATGGGGAAAAAGATTTGGAGTTATGTACTTACTAAGTAAGATTATTGATAAGCAAACAGGAAATATTATACAGAAACTGATGGCACCATACAAAGAGGAGGTAAGGGAACTCTTCATAAGTCTGAGTTTATGGTCTGTTAGTAGAACAAAAATAAAACTACCATATTTCTTCATAAACAGCATCGGGACCCTTGAAGGCAATCTTGCATCTCAGACTTGGTCTCCAGAGAATAAGATTTAATCAGAGTCACCAAAAGTAATTGAAAATGCCCCCACTAGGAATAGCCCAAAAAGCAGGAATTGGATTCCAGTCCGAATTCTGTTCCTGACTTGCTTCATGACCTTGACCAAGATTATACCTCTTCTAGACCTCAGTTTTTCCCCACATTATCATTTAGGTTCTTTGAAGTTCTTGATTTTCAATGTTTTTTAAATCATCCACCCCAAAAGGTTTTTCCTGGCTTTACTTTTGTTTTGTTTGTCAAAGCCTACTCATATACTTCTTTTTCTGAGACTTTTGCTTTTTCATCCTTATCAGTCCAATGTGATCCCAATAACATCGTCTTTAGTGTCTGCTTCTCCCCAGCCTACCATCCTTGCACGGTGAAACATGCCATTCATTTGTGTTCTATGACTAACATTGTGAAAAGGTATTAAAGAAGAAATGTAAATCAATAAACAACATTATCGAACAGCCTGCTGGCTCTGAGCCTAAGCTAACAGAATTTCTAGATAAATGATGCTTATGAAGCGCTCTCTGCTGTTAAAGCTGATTATTTGGTCAATTTCACCTTGGAGGCTGAGAAAAGAGTAAGGAGGGTGATAAATGTTTAGCAGGTATGGTGAGGAGATTTAGTGCAGAGAGTGTGAAGATAAAATGGAGAAAAGGAACAAAGAGAAAGAAAAAAAGAAAAGGAAATAAATAGAAAAGGAAATCAACATTGGGGGATAAGGAAAAGAAAGAATGGAAAAATACTATATAGAACCAATTTTAATTTAGGACCATAGATATTACTGTGTTAAAATGGGGAGAATGGCAGAAAGGAAGAGAAACAGGCAAAAGTCAAATGTAAGACCCAAATGTGAAAGCCAGGTGAAATAGAATGTAAATATAAGAAAATTTCCACCTGGTCAATGGCTTCATAAAACATAGACTGAAAGTATCACAGAAATTATGCTTTCCTGCTGAGATGGTCCACAGCCCTATTTCCTTCTCCATTCTCTTAAGGCTGTTGAATTAGTGAACTGGTTATATAAATTCACATGTACCAATGTCCTTGTTTGAAATAGGAGAAAACAGTATATTAAACTAAGCAAAATCCCCGGCCTTAGATTTGGAAACTTCCCAAGTCTGAATTAACTTTTCTTTAATGGTTTGATGAAAAACAAAAAATTATCATGAGGCTCTGTGAAAAGACTTTGCAACATATAAAAACACAGCTTTCTTTCCAACCATGTCTTCCAGTGAACTAGGGGAGATGGAAAGAGGCATAATGTATTTATTCCCCAGCAAGTCCCCGAAGTATTGCTCAGGGCCCTCTCTAAGCCATCGCCACTGCTGATTGTGGCTGCCACCCACTCTGGGGACCAAAGTACTGGTTACTTGAACTGTGGGTAAAATTTGCCACATACCCTGCCACAAACAAAGGAGCTCATTGTTCATGTCCAGTGATGACAGTAGTGGGGTGGTGATCTGCTCCCAAAATACTGTGGCTGCTGATTCTGTTATCAATATGGTAAAAGTTCTATTGATATTTTTGGAATAAAATGTTGGTGAATGAAATGGGTCATGCAGACATTTCTATGATGTTGCAAACATCCTGAAGTTACTAAAAATCAAGCATTCTGCAACTAAAAGCTATTTGTGAGCTGGCTGATCTGAAAGACAAGTAAGCTGGAAATGGAACTTCCTCAGTGGTTATTATTTCAGCAGAACTTCTAAAAATGCAGATGAACTAGTCAAGCAGAAAATTCATCCAACATCAGTTATTAGTGGCTATTGACTAGCTTTCAAGGAAGCATTGTGCTAAATCAATGTAAACTTAATTATCAACACAGATGAACTTAGAAGAGCTTGCCTGGTTGATATTGCTAAAATGTCAATGCCTTCCATAATCGTTGGAATAAATGGTGATTTCTTTTTTATATGGTACTAGATATTGTACTTGCTATTAAAACACAGATATGCAAGGACAATCTCACTAGCCTGTCAATTGTTTTAATATTTTCAAAGCCCATGAGAGACAGAGAGTATACTGACTAGTGGCTAATGCACTCGGCCATGTAGTGGGATCACAGAAAATTCCCAAGAGAGTGGTTAGTGAAAAAAATAGCATCATTAGCTTCACTTAAGAAAACAGAAATGAAGTTCAGTGTACTGGTGGTTATTACAGATTCTAAAAATTGGGCACAGTAAACAAAAAATATAACCAAGGAGAAATTTCTAAATGTCCCAGTACCTGGTGCCAATGATACCCTACCCACTAGTGAAAGTTATATGTATTTTAAGTATATTGTACAGGCTGCCAGTTAGAGACATTACAAAATATGAAAGCCCTTAAACATATTACTAAAGCTGCTACAGTAACTATTCTATCACTACTGACCAAGTTTGAAGTTGCAGTGTTGGCACAAGCAGAAGAACTGGTACAGAAAGAATGTGTGATGATCTTATTAAAATCACTAATAATTGTGCATCTGCATCATCTTATGTGAGGCAAATGATTTTTTGTGGTTCTAGATATTGAACTCACTGACATTCTTTCTCTGAGCTACATCTTCAGTTTTATTTTGAAACAGAGTCTCACTAAGTTACTGCTCAGTGCTGGCCTTGAAGGGCAAATGATTTTACCTGTGATAAACTATAGTGCTCTTTACATGGTGTTCTTTGAGTGGTGAAAAAGAGTTTTGGACTCACAGTTCTTGGTTCTAAGTGAAGATGCTCTAAAAGAAATTGCTTCCATATACTTTGAAAATTATGCGACTAGTAGATGGCTATTGCAGAGTTTGAAAAATCTCTTCTTGTTATTTCTATTATACTGGCAGTTAATGCTGCCCAATATTCCACATATCTGGTTGGCAAGATAAGAGCTTTTCATAATGAGGCTAAAGTTAACCCAGAACATAAAAATTTTAAATGGATGATATTTAATTGATCAATGGTAAACATCAAGAAAATAAACAAGGATGGATGTTTGAACCAACTACTGTAAAATTTAAAAGTTTGGAAGTTGCAACTTAAGCTGCAATTTACCATTATCTGAATTGATGAATTTATCAAATTATAGCTAGAAAGTAAAATGATAAATACAGAAGTTACAAAGATGCTGTTCCATCTAGATATCTTGTTGACAGATTTCATTTCTTCTTTATTTATAGAAATGTTATATGCATTTGTCTTGCATCTTAGGCATTACACATGAAAGTATGAGAAGCTGTCAAAGTATAAAATAGTGCTCAAAGTATTCAAAAGGAATGCACACAACTTAAGAAATGTTTACTGCCAAAACCAGGAATTTCTTCATTGCATTTATTTTGTTTTCTTAATAAAAATAAATAAAACATTTTACTTTTAAAAGTATAAAAATACAATCATGTAACCGTTTTAAGGTGGAAAAAGTATATCAGAGGCATAGACAAATAAAAAATGATGAAAATAGTTGCATGTATAATGAAGATAACCTTTTTGAGTATGCAGATAGAAAGAGATCAGCTAAATGATATGAAATTATTGAGAAGGAACTCATATATAAAGCTTCTGAAATTGCTAAATTAAGGATTAAGAATAAAATCCTATGGTCCCTAAACAAAGGGAAAAATAATCAGTTACTTAAATGTATGTATGTTCAGGATATGCAATCATATTTCTTTTCTGTGACGTTAAATGCCACAAAACAATGTATTCAAAGAGCATTAATTGGAAAAATTATGAACAAAAAATTTTATACTTAACTAGGTTATTATTATTATTACATATAAATGACAGACTTTTTTAGATATTCATGTGCCCGGTAAACCCATTTGCATTTATATACTCTTCCTGAAAATATTACTTGAATTTCATTCAAGTAGTTTGAAAATGAGTTGGCATAGCCAGATCCAGTGCACACTATGCGTAATCCCAGCTACTTAGGAGGCTGAGATAGAATGATCAAAGTTCTAGATGAGATTGGGCAATGTGGCAAGACTCTGTCTCAAAAGAAAAACAAAAATAGTAAGTGGGCGAGGGGTGTAGCTCAGTTGTAGAGTACTCCTAGATCCAATCCCTAGCATTGCAAAAAATGATGTAGCATAGAAAAACTATAAGAAAATTACCCAAAGAAAAATATAGATCAAAGATTCATATTTAGTAGGTTTAAGGTAGGATATGAGACTCTATTGTTAAAAGCCCTCTCACTAATTCTGCTACATAAAAGATTGGATACCATCTTTCTCGTTTGGAGAAAAATCAACCTAAATGAAGATTCTGAATAGAAAAATATTTAATAAAATATTTAGTAGAGGCCAGGCATAGTGGTGCATGCCTTTAATCCCAGTATTTGGGAGGCTGAGACAGAAGGAAGACAGGTTTGAGGACATCCACAGAAACATAGCAAGACTCTCAACAACCTAACAAGAGTCTGTTGAAAACAAAAAATAAAAAGGGCAAGGGGTGTAGCTTAGAGGTAGAATGCCCCTGGATTCAATTCCCAGTGCCACACACAAAATATATATACATAGGGTAGAAGTCAATGAAATTACCTACACTTAGAAATAGTCTCTGAAACCTGTGCGTGGTGGCACGTTTGTAATCCCAGCACTTGGGAGGCTGAAACAGGATGATCATGGTTAGTGGACAGCCTCAGGTACTTAGTGAGGCCCTTTGCAACTCAGCAAGACCCTGTTTCAAAATAAAGAATAAAAAATAGGGCTGGGTGTGTAGCTTGGCGATAGAATGCCACTGGGTTCCATCCCCAGTGCCGCAAAATTAAAAAAAAAAAGAAATAATCTCTAAAACAATTTTATTAACATGCTATTAAATGGAATACACATAGAAAGAATAATTCCTGAATGGAAAGACACACAATGCTCAGGTTATGCTAACAAAACTGGATGGCTCTCAGCAATATTCACAGAAAGACAGATACTGAATCTTCTCATTTTTATGTGAATCTAAAACAGTCAAACTTATAAAAGCAGAATGTGGAATGGTAATTACCACAGGCTGGGCAAAAAGAAATATCGGAGATATTGATCAAAGTGTGTGAATATTCAGTCAGAAGCAATAAGTTTTTGTGATTATTGAACTGCATGATTACTAACATTAATAATAGTGCATTGTATGGTTCAAACTTGCTGAATAAATATTAATAGTCACATATATGCATATTAGTTAAAAGTAAAAACTTTAAATCTAAGTAGTATATTTAAAGAGTCTAGTAAAATGAAATTAAAGTTCACTTAGTATTATAAATAAATTATAATATCAAAGAAAATTAAAAATAAAGATATTAACTTTTGTTTTTAACATTTATTTTTTATGGTACTGGGGATGAAACCCAGGGATATTCTACCTCTGAGCTACATGCCCCAGTCTTATTTTTTAGTCTTTATGTTTTTTGAAACAGGGTCTCACTGAGTTGTGAAGGGCCTCCCTAAGTAGCTGAGGCTGCCCACAAACTGCGGTCCTCCAGTCTCTGCCTTCTGAATGCTGGGATTGCAAGTGTGCACCACCACACCTGGCCGTGTTTTTAACTTTTATGTTAGAGTTAAATGTGATTGATACACCATGATTACATCTAACATATAATATTATGATTTTAAAATAGTTATTTTCTATTTGAATGGTTTCTAAGGAGAGTTTTGTTTACACCTATTTCTAGATTTTCCAATATTCTTCCTGTTTTTTACTCATATCAAGTATTATATTATTGTCAGAAGATATAACGAATGTGAAATTTATCTTGATTTGTTATGACTTGCTTTTAACTAATATATGAGCTATCCTGAAAAATGCTTTATAATCATGTGCAAAGAATGTTACTCTGCTGATAGTTAATGAAATGTTCTATATATAGTTGCTAAGCCCATTTGGTCCATGATGTTGTTCAAATTTACTGATTACTTATTGATGTTCTTTTTGGATGATCTGTCCAATGTTGAAAGTGGAGTAATGAAGTCCCTTAATATTATTGTATTGCTGTCTATTTCTCCCTTTAGTTCTGTTAGTGTTTATGTGTGTGTATGTGTGTGTGTGTGTATGTGTGTGTGTGTGTTCTAATGTTGAGTACATGTGGGTGTGTGTTCGAATGTTGAGTGAATTTATACCAGTTATCCATTCTTGATGGATGGGCAACTTTGTCAATATAATAACTGTTTTGTCTCTTGTGATAGATTTGATTTATTGTCTGTTTTGTCAGATACAACTATAGACACCCCTGTATTCTTTTGGTTGCTATTATCTTAGTATATCTTTTTTATCCCTTTGTTTTCAATCTTTGCATAGCCTTAAAGCTCTTGTAGACAGCACATAGTAGAATCCTTTTATTTTGTCTTCTCAGTTATTGTATTCCTTTTGGTTGAAAAATCTAATCCATTCAAGTTTAAAGCACTTCTCATAAGCAAGGAGTTACTATTGCCATATTTTAGTTATTTTCTGAGTTTTGTAGTTTCCTGTCTTCCTCTAGTATTCTTGCTGTTTTCCTTTGTGATTAAATATTTTTATGGCAGTATGTTTTGATTTATTGTTCTCTTTTGTGCATCTACTACATAAACTTTTTTGGTTACCTTGAAGCTTACATATGTCTTATGGTAACAATATTTTAAGAAAATAACAACTCAACTTCAGCCACTTACAAAAGCAGTACAATTTAACTTGTTGTTGTTATAAAATATAGTATCATACTGTTTATCTAGTAATAAATTATTGAACCTAGATTAAAACATACTGAAAAAGTCTTTGAAATGCATGGGATACCATCAATTGAGCCAAGATCCTCATTAGAAAAGTTTCAAAAGGAGCAGAAAAAGAGAAAGGGGTAGAAATTTAAAGAAATAAGGACAGAAAACTCCCCAAATTTGGAGAGGAAGTTATACAAATACTTGAGGTCTAAAAAAACCCAAATAAAAACTGCAAGGGATCTTCATTAATATGTAATATGTTAAATGTTCAAATTCAATGACAAGGTTGGAACTGAGAAAGAAGCAAGAGAAAAAACAGCCCATTACATGAAAATGTACCCCCAGAAGACAAGATTCCTTAAGAGAAATCTTGTAGACTAGGGGAGAGTAGGGTACTATATTCAAATGGCTGAAAGAAAAAGTGAAGAAAACATTATGTCATATATATGAAAATAACAATGCCAATCTCAATATTATGTGTGGGAAAGTGATAGGGAGTAAGCCTCGCTAAAATTTAATATTCTTTAAGCAATAATACCACGCAGTGGGATTCTTAGATTCAATTCAAACCCTATTAAAATTCCAATGACTTTTTTTTAAAGAAATAGAAAAATCCTAAAATTTATATGGAAAAAAAGACTATTTTTTAGAAAGAAAAACAAAACTGGAGGTATCACATGACTTGATTTCAAAATACACTGTAAAGCTATCGTAATTAAAAGAGTATGGTACTGGCATAAAGCAGACATATTGACTAATTAACAAAATAGAAATTTGAGAAATAAATCCACATGTTTATGATTAATTGATCCTTGATAAAGTTTTCAAGTACAGACAATTGATTAAAGATGGTCTCTTTAATAAGTAATGTGGAAACTGGAGATCTACATTGCAGACAGAAATTAGATATTTATATAACACCATATAAAACTCAAATTGTATTAAAGATAGATAAAGGCTTGAAAGTGTAAAGCTATTAGAAACCACTGGGTAAATTTTTCTTGACATTGATCTGAGCAATAATCTTTAATATGACCTCAAAATGCAGGCAATAGAAGCAAAAACAGAGGATGAAATTTCTTTTTTTCCTTTTTATTGGTGCATTATAGTCATACATCTTAATGGAGTACAAGATGGTAGAAGCATACATGCACACATCATTAATTAGCCCTTCCCACCCCATTCTCTCCCCCTCCTTCCTTCTCATATTTGACTTAGTGATTGATATGTTTGAGAATCTACTTCATGTACATTAAGAAATTTCCCTCTTCCTTTCTTCCATCCCTCTCAGTTGGGTTCCCTTATTTCCTCATCTTTGGTTTCTCCTTCTTTGTCTAGAGTTCTTCTTATGACCCGTTTTCTCCCTAGTTTAAGAGGATGAAATTTTATCAAAAAAATTCAAAATCTTCCACAAGGCAAAGGAAATAATCAACAGAATAATGAGAATATGTAAGGAATAGGAGAAAATATTTGCTCATTTTATTTTATTTATTTTTAGGACTCCTTTTTTATTGGTACATTTTAGTCATGTATCTTAATGGAATACTAGATGGTAGAGACATACTGCACACATCACTCATTTAGCCCATCCTCACTTCCCACACCATTTCTTTCCTCCTCCTTCCTTCTCATGTATTTGTTCATTTTAAACTCAGGTTATTTGTTTTCCTATTAGTGAGTTGTTTGAGTTCTGTATATATTATTGATACTAACCTCTTATTTAGACTTTAAAATAAATCTATGACTTGTAACTACATAGATGAACCTCAAGGACATTATGCCACTTTAAATAAACCATAAATTAAAAGACAAATTCTTCATGTTGTGGAATCTAAAACAACGGAACTTATAGAGTATAATTAATTATCTTATACTCAAGCCACACCCAGATTCTCTTCTTTTGAACCCTTCTCCACATAATGTGAAACCCTGGATTCAGAACCCCAACTGCTAGCCTACCTTGGGTCACTGGATTTAGTTTAACAGGTAGTCTTTGTAATGGACTCTAGCAATATCTTAGCCCTGCATTCTCCCAACACCCTTCACTAGTTGAGGGTGTCTTGTCTCTACATTCTCTGGCTACTCATCATTTTGACTAAATTTTTACTTTTCTACATAACCTTTTTAGAAAAGGGGAAGATGCAAATGAATTACAGTGAAGCAATATTTTAATCTATACTTTTGAACAAAAGTTAAAATGCTGATAACATTTTTGAGTATGTGAAATATTCATATATATATTAGAAAAATTAATTTGTTCAGTATTTTTAAAACAACATTTGGGTAATATTTATAAAATTTAAAATAATCATAAGCTTTGAACTTTAACCCAATTTATATGCATACTTATATATATATGTGTGTATATGTAATATATATTTGTGTATAATATACATATTATGCTTGTAAAATAAAACACACTCATTTGCCCCAGAATTTATGTTCAAAGAATTTGAAACATTTGTGTATATCAGGAGAATGGTTTATTTAACTATAACATCTGTATATTTTAGAATTCTAAGGAGTAGTTACAGAAGTGAGCTTAATCTATACATGCTTCATGGAAATATCCTACATTCATTTTATTAGATGGCAAAAACAAATGACAGATCAGTATGTATATCATTACCCATATATGTTAAAAGAATACAGTATATTTTTGTTATACACTTATGAGAAAACTTGGAGCAAGCTATACCATACCACATAGTAAATGGCTGATTTTGGTTACCTCATAGGAGAAGGCTGAAATCTGTAGGGACTTTGTAAAGAAGGTAATGGTGATTTGTCTGTACTCATTAGATGTGTCTGCATGTGGGCTAGTGATAAGATGGAGATGGGGATAGCACATCTGAATACAAATGGTAGGAGCTGTGGGGAAGTTCACCAAGTGCTATGTGCATGTAGGTCTTTATCAATCTAAACTTCATCATGATGTGAGATTACAATGCATCACTAAAAGTACATTAAAAAACATATACAGTATTACCTTTGTAAATTCAGTATTTACATAACTTTAATGATAGCCTGGCACAAGTCAGCAAAAGTACCTTCTAGCTGATGCAACCACAAAAGTTTACTTTTTGGTGAGCATTAATTCTCATGTGGGTTGGCAAGGACTCTCTGCTACCCAGTGATCCAGGGATTCAGGCTGCTTCCAACTTGTGGTTTCTTCATATCAACACTTTCAATTCTATTTAGAATTTTTAAATGACTCTAGAATGTTCTTCTTAGTAATTTTTCACAAAATTTTGGAAGATTTGGCTATTAGTTATTTAATATTCTGTCTCACTCTCCTACTATTCCCATTATATGTTTAATCATATTCTTAATGGTATGCAATGGGTGTCTTGGACTGTATGACTTTATCTTATTATTTTTCTTTATGTTCTTGAGATTAGAGAATGGCAGTTGACGTTATCATTCATGATAATTCTTTTTTCAGCCTCCTTAAAAGTCTGTTAAGTATATCTAGTCAGTTTTTCACCTCAGTTTTACCTTTTGACTGCAGAATTTTTTGAAACTTTTTCATAATTAAATTTTAATATTTTATTGGTGCATTATAGTTTCACATCATCATGTGGTTCATAGTAATAGTGATATCCATGCACACAGAACTTGGTGGGCTTTCCCCCAGCTCCCTCCTTGCTCTCCCCTCTCCCATCCAGAGTATTAAGATTGATTTTTCTTACATATGTACATAAAGCCCATGGAAGCAATTCCTTCATGAAATCACCCTCCCTAGACCACCTCCCTGAATCCACTGAGGTTTCTTCTTCATTATTTTGAGTTCCTCTGGTATCCTAATTACTCCCTAGCTTGTGCATATGAGAGAAAACATGACCCTTCACTTTCCATGACTGGCTAATCTCACTGAACATTCTGTTCTCCAGATTCATTCATTTTCCTGGAAATTATTTTATTTTTTATTGCTGAGAAGAATTCTGTTATATCTATATCCCATCATTTTTAATTCATTAATCTCTAAATGGATGCATAAGTTTCTTTTATAAAGCTGTCGTAAACTTGGATACGCATGTATTGCTATGATATTCTGATTTCAGTACTGTTGGAAAGATACTCAGGATTCACTAACGTTTTCTACTTGGAACAACATCATGCTTTCTTTACTTCTTTATACATGATTTCTTTTTAATGTTTTGAAGATATTTTAAATATCTGATTTAAATATAAGTATAATATTTAAATGTAAGTCTAACATATGTCTTTTCTCAAGAACAGTTTCTGTTGAATATTTTTCCTCTTTATATGATCCTTAAGTTTAAATTTCTCTGCATGCAATGTCACTTTTATTGAAAATAGGTTATTCTAAACATTACAATGTGACAATCCTAGAAATCAGATTCTTCTACCCATCTACCACCTACCTATTAGTATATATATGCAGAGAGAGAGAGAGAGAGAGAGAGAGAGAGAGAGAGAGAGAGAGAGAGATGATACTAGGGATTGAACTCAGGAGTATTCTAACTCTAAAATATGCCTCCAGCCCTTTTATATTTTTATTTTGAAATAAGGTTTTATAACATTGCTGAGAATGTCATTATGTTACCTTGTACTGACCTTGAACTCGCAATCCTCCTGTCTCAGACTCCCAAGTACTGGGATTACAGGCATGCACCACTGCACCTAAATTTATATTAAAATTAAGCTACTGGGGATTGAACCCAGGAACAATGATCTCTTAGCTACATTCTCAGCTGTTTTCATTTTTTATTTTGTAAAAGGGTCTGTTTAAGTTTCTGAGATTCTTGATAAATTGCTGAGGCTGGTTTTGAACCTGCTATCCTCCTGTCTTAGCCTCCCAAATACTGGGATTATAGGTTCTACAACGATGCCCAGCTTGCTTTTAATTTTTGTGGTTTTTATCATTTTCCTGAATTAGTTTTACATAATATGCATTTTGTCATTTTTATTTTATCAAGAGTAAAGTAAGAACAAGGCAGGGCTTTGGAGTTTATTATGGCTAGGACATAGAGTTGAGGTCAGTATTCTTGAAATTGACCAGGTTCTTATATGGTTGAAATGTTTCAGTAGAGCTAAGAGAGGGAGAAAATGGCTTCTCTTATTGGCTTGCTCAAAAGTGTGGCAAAAGGGGAGAAAGGAAATATGGGTCTTGGAAGCTTTTGTTGGTCAACCTTTAATAACTGAGAATTTTAATTGAAAAGCTCTAGAGCAGATTAAAAACTATTAATATACAGATAAAAAAAATCAGGAGAACACTCTCCTATTAATGACTACCGCTAAAAAAAAATCAAGAGAGTGAAAACACTCTCCTGATAATGACTGGTAGTGACAAGCCAGAAGCATGGAGGCATTTCAGGTGTATCGTGTTTCTTGCCTGGTATGAATTACACAGCTGTATCCAGTATGTGAGAATTCATTAAGTGAAATCTCATTGTTTTGGCACTTTCTGATTTGTACAACCAATTTAATTCAATAAAAAGATTTTAAAACAGCCTCAAAGCTACCATACAGAAACAATCACTGCTAACATGCTAGGATATTATCTCCAAGTTATTTCTTTGGAAATACATGCCTCATGCAGTAATAATTTTTATAACCTGCTCATTTAGAAATACTACCATATATCAATAGTGGCTTTCCACATCATTAAAATAGATCCATGTGCTCATATACAATGGCTGCATATTAGCAAGTTGACACATAACCAGCTTCACTCTAACTGCCCTTACAAATACGGTATATAATGACTTAAATTTTTCCCAAGTTAGAAGTTAAAAAAAGTTTGTTAACTGTAATTTGTACTAATACTAAGATGAAGTTTGTCTTAGTCTGTCCCTGATGCTATAACAAAATACCTTAGACTATGTAATTCATAAACAATAGAAATTTACTTCTCACAATTCTGAAGGATGAGAAGCCCACGATCAAGACACCTGGTGAAGACATTTTCTCTGTTTTTGAAGTGACAATTTCTTCTTTCGTGAAGTCTACTTAATTTACTTGCCCATTTTTTGATTGGTCTATTTGGTTTCTTAGTGCTGAGTTTCTTGAGTTCTCTGTATATTCTAGATATTAGTCTTCTATTGGAAGTGTAATTGGCAAAAATCTTCTTCCATACTGTTGGCTCTTGGTTGAGCTTCTTGATAGTTTCCTTTGCTGTACAGAAGCTTTTCAGTTTAATGAAATCCCATGTATTGATTCGCTCTTAGTTTCTTGTGCCTTTGGAGTCCTGTTGAGAAATTCAAATGGCCAATGAATTCATGAAAAAATGCTCAACATCACTGGCAATCAGAGAGATGCAAATCAAAACTACCCTGAGATTTCACCTAACTCCAACTACAATGGCTATCATTCAAAACACAAACAACAACAAATGCTTGTGAGGATGTAGAGAAGTGGGAACTCTAAGACATTGTTGGTGGGATTGCAAATTAGTGCAACCACTTTGGAAAACAGTATGGAGAATCCTCAGAAGAATGGGAACAAATCTACCATTTCATCCAGCAATACCACTTCTGGGTATCTACCCAAAAGATAGGAAGCCAAACTACCAAACTAATGCATGTTTATCTATGTTCTTAGCTGCACAATTCACCATAGCCAAACTATGGGACCAGCCAAGAGTTCCATCACCAGATAAATGGATTACAAAACTGGGGGATATGTACACAATGGCATTTTACTCAGCCATAAAGAAAAACAAAATTACATAATTTACAGGGAAATGGATGGAACTGGAGGACATTATATTGAGATTAGTCAATCACAAAAAATAAGAAATCAGATGCTTTCCCTAATATGGGGAAGCTAGGATAAAATAGGTCATAGGAGGAACTCTATATGAAGAAGGAGATACTATAGATGAGCAAATAAGGTGACATAAGTGAGGGGATGGGAGGGGGAAGAGGGAAATTCTCTAATGTTCATGATGTACATTCACAAACATATCAAAGTCAATCACTAAGCCAAACATGAGGAGGGAGAGGAAGGGAATAGGGCGGAAATTGGGTAAGGGCTAATTGGGTGATATTTGCATGTATGTCTCCACCATCTCGTACTCCATTAAGATGTATGGCTACAATGGACCAAAAAAATTTAAAAATAAAATAAATGACAATTTGTTGCTGTGTTCTCACATGGCAAAAAAGGGTTTAGGGTGCCCCTGCAACCTTTTTATATGGACACTGGTATTTATTAGAGTGCTGCTTTCATGATTTAATCATATCAGAGTCACATTCATACAATAGCAAGTATATTTGTTTGTCTTTATTGGCCACTAATAATATTAATTCTCTAAAAACACAGAGAATTAATCTATTTGTGTTTTTAGAATAATTTTATATTGCAGTTTTTGTTTTATATGTTATGTAGAACAAGAATCTTAACTATGTGACAGTTATATATGATGCTAATAATATTCTCTACATTTTTATTTCAACACTGCTTAGGTATGTATGGCAACATATAGAAATTTTCAAATTTAAAATATTTATATGTCAGTCTTTTTCCTATGTTGTTTGTGTACTTGTTTTAAAAAACCTTCTGTAATGTGATATTACAAAAATATTTACCTATTTTGTCAAGACTAGTTTGTGTTTTTACACTGTGCATATAAATATTTAATATATCTAATATTTATTTTCCTATTTTGCCAAGATTCAAAGTCTAATTTTATGTCTTCCACATTATTAACCAATTGCTTCCATACCCACTATTATTTCTGAACTTTAATTTGACACTTTTATCATGAACCAAATTTAATTTAGTTTATTTTTTGAATGCCTCCTCTGATTTTACTAATCAAACTGTCTTTTCTTGTGCCAGTATCAAGTTGTTTCAACAATTATAGTATTAAAATATGTTTTTAATAACTATTAGTGCAGGCCTCACAACTTTTTATCTTTCTCAGCTTTATTAAAGTATAAGAGAAAAATGTAATAGGAAAACTGAGTTCAGATACATCTTTGACATACTGATTTCATTTGTTTATGATATATAAACAATAGTAAGATTGTTAGATTATATGATAATTCTATCTCTGTTCCAGTATTCTCATAGTCTCAGTCTTACATTTCAGCCTTTTATCTATTTTGAGTTTAGTTTTGTATTGGGAGAGAGATAGGGACAAAATTTTGGTCTTCTGCATGGATATCTAAGTATTCCATCTCTATTGAAGATTTTCATTTTAATATTGTGTGTTCTTAGCACTTTTATAAAAAATCAGTTTAGTGTTGATGTGAAGTTTTAATTCTAGGCTTTCAAATCTTTTTCATTGTTCTCTGTGTCAGGTTTATTATCTATACCGTGGTGTTTTGATTACCACAGCTTTTCAGTATGTTTCAAACTCAGTGTAATGCCTTTTGCTTGTTCTTTTGCTCAAAACCACTTTGGCTATTTGAAATGTTTGTGGTTTCATGTAAGTTTTATATGTTTTTCTCATTCTGTGAAAAATGTTACTGGTATTTTGATACAAATTACACTGAATCTTTAAATTGCTTTGAGTAGTATGTATATTTTAATAATATTAAGAGAAAAAAAGATCAGAGGAAGACACATTTCACTAAATGTGAATCAAAGAAGCATTTCTACTGCAACATATGGAGGAAGGAAGATCCTGGGGAAAGGTGGGAAACTTGGATCTACCAACCAAGTGAAACAAAACAAACATATAACTTCTAGAAAATAAAGGGACCCTAAAAGGCAAACAGTTATCAAGAGAATGGGCTAGTAATATGGGCCTTTCATTTTCCACTCCAGGCATGAGATCGGGGCTCAGGCTTCAAACTCTGGCCCCAGGCTCACAGTAGTTCAGTTGGGGAGGAAAACCCCACTTCTTTTTTTTCGGTACTGGGGGCATTCTACCTCTGAGCTATACCCCCAGCCACTTTTTTATTCTTTATTTTGAAACAGGGTTTCAGTGAGTTTCAAAGGGCCTCACTAAGTAGTAGCTGAGGCTGGTCTCGTACTGTGATCCTCCCATCTCAACCTCCCAAATGCTGGATTATAAGCGTAAACCACAACGCCTGGCAGGGAACCCCACTTCTAACAAGTAAAAATAATAATAATTTCACAGGAGCTTTAGAAAAATAGACCATCCATCTTGGCTGTAGTATAAGTGGAAAAGAGGCTCTGAACAGCTGAACTTAATCAAAAGGGAGCATAGGTTTCAATAAACCAAACTGGGATTAACTGGTCCAGCCAAGATGTCCTTCAACAGATGAGTGGATTACAAAACTGTAGGATATGTACACAATGGAATTTTACCCAGCCATAAAGGAGAACAAAATAATGGCATTTACAGTGAAATGTCACAAAAAATAAGAAATCAGATGCTTTTCTTAATGTGAAAAATATTAGGGAGAAATGGGTAACAGGAGGAACTCTAGATGAAGGAGATCCTCTAGAGGAGCAATTAGGGTCATGAATTTCTATAATGAAATGAAAGCACAGCTTTCACCAGGTAAAGGCAGTGGGAGCCCAGAAATGTCCGGAGCTGGATGAAGCTCTTTTCTAAAATACTTTTATTGGTGCATTGTAATGATAAATCACAGTGAGGTTCAAAGTGATACAAACATAAATGGTCAAGACACTTGGTGTGTTTCCCTCCACAACTCACCCCACTCTCCACTGTCTGTCCCCTCCCCTGCACAGGCTAGTGAGACTGATAGAGAAATCGACATACATGGACATAGCATAATTTGAATTGTTTCTTTCATCTTTTCTTTTCTTTTCTTTTCTTTTCTTTTCTTTTCTCCACTCTACTCCCTCCCCCATTCCCTTTCCACTGTTTTTGCTTGGAAGTTTCCAGCAAGCAACAGGCTGGGACTCCCTGTACAGTGCTGTTTATTTTTACTCTAGCTTTCTTTTTCTTTTATCTCTTTCCTCTCTTTGCAACAAGCTGAGCATCTATTTGGAACTGACAACCTAATGCTTTGAGTGGGAACATTGGACTCAGAGAGTGGTAATCTGAAAAATCCTGAAAAAACAGGATTTTTCAGATTATAGGACCTGAAAACATTGTCAGGTATTCATGGCAATGAAAGGACTGTGGGATAAAGTAAAAAGTACCACACACCTCTCCCTAGAACACTGAGATTGCTGAAGTGAGGAGGTTAGCTCATATCAGATTGAACTGAAGCCTGGACAAGCTGGGGAGTCAGAACTGCACTCCCAGCAACAACAAAGTATCTCAGTTGGGAACAAATTTTTCTCCTAAATAGGCACCAATCCCTGGCCATTCCCATGTGGTCCGGTGGAAGTAGCCAGATAAAGAGAAGACAGAGTGTTCAGATTTACCAGTGACATTTGCTTCATAGAAACTCTCCAATTTTAGGAGGTACCTCAATTATCTCCTGAAAAAGAATATGGAGCAGCTTTGTGATAAGAATTGTATCAACAGTCTGATATTAACAAACTTCTATTGTCCTCCAAAATTTAGATTTTGTTACAGTTATGTCCAATTATTAGTATACTGTAAATTGTTTAGAACTGCCCAACTCCTCTTCCGTTTCACTCTCATCTGAATTCTCATCTCCTTTCTATAATACTTCCCAGATTTTAACTTCTGTCTCATATCCCTCCCCCATTATTTCTATTTGTTCTCTTCTTTTTTTCTCTAATTTCCTTGCTTTTTTAACAATATTGATTATTCTCATGTATAAACATAAGATATATTCCCAGTTTTGGCCTTCTCTTCAATTTCTCTCATCAGTGTTTTATAATTTTCATTCTAGAGATATTTTATCTCTTTAACTTTCTTAGTAGCTGACTGAAGTTTATAGCTATTGGAAATCTGATTGCATTTTTCACTTCTATTTCAGATAATTTGCTATGGTTATACAACAGCGCTACTAATTTTGTTGTTCTTGTTATTGTTGTTGATGGTGGTACTAGGGATTGAACCCAAGAGTGGTTTGCCTCTGAGTAACACCCCTAACCCTTTTTATTCTTTGTTTTGAAATAGGGTCTCACTACATTACTGATGTTCTTAAGTTGCTGGAGCTGCTCTTGAACCTGTACTCCTCTTGTTACAGCCTACCAAATACTGTAATTAGAGGTGTGCGCCACCATGCCTGGTGATGTTACTGATGTTGATTGCATATCTTGTAACCTTACTGAATTGATTTATTAGTTCTAAAAGTTTTTTGGTGGAGCTTTTTGATATTTTCTACATTGAAGATTATGTAATTTACAAATACTGATAATGTGAGTGCATTTTCAATTTGAACATTTTTTATTTCTCTTGACAGAATTCACAAAGCA
The DNA here is from genome assembly GCF_963383645.1 of Muscardinus avellanarius. Taxonomy (NCBI): domain Eukaryota; kingdom Metazoa; phylum Chordata; class Mammalia; order Rodentia; family Gliridae; genus Muscardinus; species Muscardinus avellanarius. Next base: position 105,505,908 of record NC_137792.1, read on the forward strand.
TGAGTATATAAACGTAAGAGATTTATATAGGGAAGTAATAAGAGGTCATATTCCAAAAAAAGGGTCTAGAATGGTCTGCTTTCTGGGAGCTGAAAATGCCATGTACTTCTCCAAGTGGGGTGTCTTATACCCTCCTGGACACCCCTTTTCTTATATATATATATATATATATATATATATATATATATATATATATATATTCCTTGTGGTCACTTGTGCTTTTCCCTGCCACAGCCAGTGTCTTCAAAGAGACTTCTGTTCAATCAAAAGAAGAATAATCCCACTCTTATTTTGAGTAAGAAATCCCTTGTCTGAGTAGTTGTCTTCTGCTAAAAAAGGGTGAGATGAAATGTGCCTTGCTAAGGTATATTTTATTCAGTCTTGTAGTCCTACTTTAGATTTATTCCTTATAGGCTTTTTATTGTTTATTGTTTATTATGCTCTTTTTATGGTTTAGTTGTGAAAAACAGGGAAAACTGTGTCTATGACATCTTTGCTGGACCTTTTGGTTCAGCATTTTTTGGTTAGGTACAATATTATTCCTTGTGGTTACAGTTTATTTTTATTTTTGTAGTTTTCCTCTGTATTCAGTTTCCTACTACAAGAAACACATGAGTATTTTTATTAGAAAAATATATTTTAATATTTAAAAATATTTAAATTGGTCTCTATGTACAAAATAATTGGGAAAAATCAAAACATGTTGTGCAAAAATAAAATACATCATACTTGCCGAGAAACTTGGCATATCAAATGTAAGCTTTTAGTGAAATATAAGTATAAAGAAAAAATCTTTAATAAAGCATCTAACTTTATTTATATGTTTAAATTTTTCTCAAAATGATTATTTCTCCAGGAAAATGTAAAATTCCAAAGTTGAATCAAGAATAAACCAATTACCAATAATCATGGAATAAAGAAATATTATTAAAGATTTAACTTCAAAATAAGTAATATAATTTAATTAAGAACATATTTTAAACTTTTGATAGAACATGCAGCAGTAACAAAGAACCTTAACAGACTTACAACACTAAAGTGGCTTATTACAATAAAGATTTATTTCTCATTTAACATTTAAAGTCGGCTTTGGACACTTGGGCATTGACTGTACCTCTTCTCTAACTTCCTCATTGCTGTGCTTGTGGAAGAAGAGAAAACATTTCCATAGAAGAACTGTGGAGTGGCTCTTAATGTTTCTGTTTAGACAAAGCATTTATCACTTCTCTCATTTCATTGGTCAAAGGATGGTATTTGGCTAAGCATGACTCAATAGAAAAATATACACCTCCCACAGAGAGACACTATGTCCAACATCAAAGAATAAGGCATAATCTTTTTACTAGGAAAGGAGCAAATAATTGGTAACAATAAATCAATTTACCCTGAGAGATAAAAGAAAATCTGATTAGATGGAGAGACCTAACATGCTGCTAAAAAATTCAATCTTGTAGGGATGTCTGTTCTCACCAAATTACTTTATAGATTTAATGCTATAGCAATCAAAATCTCAGTAGGGAGTTTTCAAACTGACAAAGTGATTCTAAAGTTAATCTGAGAGAACAAGCACATGAGATTGGGCAACAAAATATTGATAAAAATAAGTGTGAATTTGCTATGCTAGTTGTTAAAATATTTTATAAAAACAAAATATTCAAGCTTCCAGATGAAGCTGGTTATCTAAACCACGAGTGTATTGTTTCTTCACTCTTTAAATATATTAAGTTAACAAAATCACAATATGAATAAGAAAGAACATTTAGCAGATGTCATCCTGGAGAAAAATAACAGATTGGAATTATCTGACACGAATTTTAAGATTGTCATAATAAAAATGTTTAAATACAAATTACAAATTCCTTCAAAATGTATAAAAATAGAAAATCTCATCAGCATATATAGCTAATTCAAAAATAAGAAAATGCCACAAAACTAAAACTTAAAAAGAATAAAAAGAAGTTGGAGATATAAAAAGTTTCTCTTTAAAAAAAATCACTGGAGAGTTACAACTATAAAGAGAAAATGACAGAGAAAATATTCAGTGAACCTGAGGACAGAACAATAGACTACTTAATATGAACAACAGAGAGAATATAAACTGAAGAAAAATGAACAAAGACCCAAAGAATTGAAGAAACACAGAGACTCATATTGTTTGGGTTGAAGAACAAAAGTAAAAATAATGCAGGCTTAAAAAGTTTTGAATAAATAATCGCTGAAAAATTTCTACAGTGGGAAAAATGCATAGCAATACAGATTTAAGAGGATGAAAAAATAATAATCCCAAATAAGTCTACACAACTATACATCATAATTAGATTTCCAAACATTGAATATAAGGAATAAACTCTTGGGGAAAATAGAGATAAATGATGTATTACTTCTAGAGAAGTATGAATTTGAATGCTAGTAGATTCTATTTGGATACCATAGAGGCCACAAGAAAGGCACCAAAAGTTTTGAAGTTCTAATAAAATAAGTATTACTCAAAAATTCAGGATCCAGTAGAAATTTGTCTCAGGAATTGGAGGTAAAGTAGCCATTCTCAGATGAAGGAAAAGAAAGATAATTTGATATAGCTGACCTATTTGTGAATAATGGATAAAAGATATTACTGAAATACAAATAAGACAACAAGAAAGCTTAAACATAACAAGGAAATAAGAATATTAGAGTGAGTAAAAGTAGAGGATAAACAATACAGAATATTCCACATCTTATTATCTTCTTAAATCGTATTTGATATTTTAAGGAAAACTATTATTCTACATGTTCACTGCTTGCGGAACAAATTCACAAAATGATTATAAGTTTGGGAGAATAAATGGACTTGAGTGGACTATAACTATTCAGAAAGCTATATTCTACACTATAAGTGAAAGTGGAATTCTTCAAAATGTTAAACTGCCTACAGTATGTCAAGAAAAGAGAGTACTAAGAAACTAAGGAAAGCAATGGAAAAATCTAATAGACTGCCAGACACAAACAATAAAATATAAATAATTATGTTAGTTGCAAATGACTCAAATATAATATAGAAATAAGATAGAAAATGGCAGAGAAAATACAAAAATGATAAAATAGTATGCTATCTAGAAGAAACTAATTTCAAATATAATATTGGTAAGTTCAAAGCACTTTCAGAAAAGCAAATCAAAAATCTACAAAGATTATCTCCTCCATATAAACAATAAAAGAACTAACAACACCTGTAAAATCAAGTTTTATCCAGGACAACTAGATAAGAGAAAAATAAAAACATATAAAGAAGAAATCAAATTATTCCTGTTTGTAGAGGATATATATTAAAACTTTGCCAAAATACTATTAGAACAAATAAGTGAATTCAATGAATTAGCAAGAAATAAAACTAACATTCAAATATCAGTAGCTTTTCTATAAACCAATAATAAATTTGATGAGAAAAAATCATGAAAGCAATTCCATTTATTATAGATATAAAAGAATAAAATATCTAGGAATAAACTTAACCAAAGAAGTGAAAGAACTCAATTAAAATTTAAAAACAGTAATAAAAATTGAAGAAGATAAAAATCTGTGTTTACTGATTGAAAGAACTGAGATTGTGAGAATGCCCATATTACTCAAAGTGACCTACAAATTCAATACAAACTCCACCAAAATGTTTATGATAACTGGGCATGATAGTGCACTATTGAAATCCCAGTACTTGGAAGGCTGATATAGGAGAATCACATGTTCTCAGCCAGCCTCAGCTACTTAGGCCCTTCCCAACTTAGTGAGACTCTGTTTTAAAATAAAGAATAAAAAATAGGGTTGGGGATGTAGCTTGGAGGTAAAGTGCCCCTGGCTTCAGTCCCTGGTAACACACACACACACACACACACACACACACACACACACCACAGAAACATACGTTTATGATGTACTTCACAGAACCAGAAAAAAGTCCTAAAAATCATATGCAATCACAGAGAAGTCTAAATACCAAATCAATCAGCATTTTGTGCAATTTATAATGGCAAATTTCATGCAAAATTAATTGCTTACAAATGAGGCTATTAAAAAAAGAAAAATGCTGAATGCCTATTTATCAATCACTATGAAAGACACAGAGAAATATAAAACAGTACATACCAGCCGGGCGTAGTGGCGCACGCTTGTAATCCCAACATTCTGGAGGCTGAAACTGGAAGATCACGGTTTGCGGACAGCCTCAGCTACTTAGTGAGGCCCTCCGCAACTTAGTGAGACCCTGTTTCAAAAATAAAGAATAAAAAAATAGGCCAGAGGGTGTAGCTCGGAGGTCAAATGCCCCTGGGTTCCATCCCCAAACCCACACAAAAAAGTACATACCAAATTAATTAGGATAACAAATACAATGAAGCAAATTTATTATAGTGTGGTACATACTACAAAATTACTAAGGGTATGACATACAAATATCCATGGAATGCCTACCGAAATTTTGGTATGTATCGGGATCTCATAGATCTTTTCAGAAGAAAATTATATTTATGTGAACACCTGAAAGACAAATATGTATTATTCAAACTAAAGGGGGAAGACAAAAGTAAAGTGTTAGACTTCGCTTTCACATCATGGTGGCTGCAGAGAGAAAGAGAGAGAGAGGAGAAAGAGTAGGAGGAGGAGGAGGAGAAGGAGCTTGCTCAAAAGGCCAAATCCAAAGTCTCTTCTAAGCCAAAGATGCAAGGGAGACTCCAGAAATTAAGAGATGCAAATAATGTGGAATATGCTAGGGAAGGCTGCTGAGCTGTGTGAGGTAGAGCCAGGCTAAGAGAGCAGCTGCATCTGTTGCAACTGCTAAGGCCAATTGGGGCAGGGCTTCTGAAGCCCTTTGGATATGTACTTCTGATGCTATATGTGGAGCTACAGGACTCAACATTTGCCTTGCTGCATTTTGGTCTTGCTTTGGTCTCATCCCTTTTTTCTTTGCCCCTATTCCTCCCTTTTGGAATGTAAATGTTTACACTCTGTAATTTTATGTTGGAATCATGCAATTTGCTTTTTATTTTCATGAGGGCTCACAGCTGAAAGTTTGCCTAGAGTCTTAGAGGAGAGTTTGGGTTTGGCCGTTTGACCAATGCTGGAACTTCAAGGTCCCCTAAAAGCTCATTGTTGAAAGCATATACTCAAATATGGACAGTGGTGATGATGGGTGTGTTTGCCTGCCATGGGGAGACAAAGTGGTCACCTGAATCAATGTATTCAGTGTCACTCAGAGCTGATGAACTGCCCAAGCATGATTACTTGTGCAGGTTTTCCCCATGTCTGTGTTAAACAATAAAGTCAGAGACAAGATATGTTTTGGCTTTTTGAAGCTCTAGATCTGGCTTCTCTCCAGGTAGTAAATATCTATAAATCTCTTGTCTCCTACTGGTTGATATTGTTTATTGTGTTATGTGTGTGGTGTATCTATATGTTGTCTACAAGTTACCAAAATTAGCATGGTAATAGATGAATACTCATAAAATTAAAAACCATTTATCAAAATTACTTTTAGCTCATCTGACTTAAATAAATGACAACTGAGCAAATTTAAGATTTGTTCATGCGATTAAAGTGAAAATGCCCTAGAATTAGCACATGTCTTTTTTAGGTAAATTGTCAATCAAGATTATGTTTGAATCTATAGAATGTTCTTTGCCTTTAAAGTTTTTTCTATGGCAGAAAAAATGGCTTAACATACCAGTTATGTTTATATGGTGTCTTGATTTCTCAGGAGCTATCTCTGACTTAATTATTAAATTAAAATGTGTAAATGTAATTAATTTTTAAATATTAATTTTAAAATTAAAATATTAATATAAAATTAATAAAATATTAACTTTTAATTAATTATTAAAGTATTTTTGGCCTCTTAAGATCTATGAAAACATTTGGGTCTATTAAATGTGCTTCTAAATTATATAGGAAAACAATATTGTTGGTTTTTGGGGGGTCTTTACTAAAGATAACAAAGGTTGCTCAGAATTGGGCTTCTGATCAATGTGTAATTTTATATACAAAATTTGTAAATTACTTTGATGGAAACAACAATCTATTAATTTACCTGAATATCCTAAAAATTTGGAGACAATGATAGGACCAAATAACACTCCTGAGCTTATAGAGCTGCATGGAGATTTTTAAACCTTCTAGGAAAAGAAGCCAAATATCATTAGATCAGATACTGGAATTACAATGATGCCAACAGCTGTGCTATACATCCCAAATTTCATTCTCTTATTATTGGAAACTGTTTTTGAAGAACCAGATACCGACATAATAGAGACATTTCTCTTCAAAGACAAAGGGAAGCCACAGGCAGGCAATAGGTGATGCAATGCAGCCAACCCCAGTGTGTGTGTGTGTGTGTGTGTGTGTGTGTGTGTGTGTGTGTGTGCAATGATGGTCAGGGATAAATGGGTGCTACTCATTGCTGTTTACCTCATCAGTGAGTTCACTCATCTATGATTCTGACAGGTTTGTTCCATGTGTATCTGTGAACAGATGAAGAATTTGGTTCAGATTTGGCACCCAAAGGATGTTTCTCAGGTGGCCAGACAGTGAAAGAAACTAAAACTATGCTATTGTTTTCTCCTTGGTCTTTCTAATGGGGAACTCTAAATCTGAAACGGTTCCTAGCATCTCATTAGATTGTTTCTTAAGGGACTGGGGCACTCTTGACTCCAGACACTAAGCAGAAAATCTTTACACTTTTTCTGTGCCTAAGCTTGGTGATATAGATTAAGGGACAGGAAGAATGACCACCAGAGAGAAATGTGAAGTGACATTATCTTGCAGCTGGATCTGTTTTTCAGGAGGAAAGTAAAAGATCTGCAGTTGGTGTTACAGAAAAATCCAAAGCTATGCTATCAAGGTAAATTAGATGTGGCCCTCCTGGCCACACTGGCAGGTGAAAGTTTTGCCACATCACCAGAGCTCCAAAAGACAAAAGGAAACCCAATAAATAAAAGGATATATTTAGAGGTATGAGGAGGTATTTTAATGAATAAATTTAAAAGGAAGAGGGAAATACTTGTATGTGGGAAATAATTATATATGGCAAAATCTTTGTTTTAAATGATTGAATTATCCCCATAGGAGAAAAGGAAGGGGAGAATAAAATCAGAATGTCAAGCAAGCCATAGAAGGTTCAAAGAAGTTGCAAATAACTTATAAAGGATAGAACTTAGGAAATAACTTTTGTATTTGTAATGAACCTGATTAAAATGAAGACATATTAAAAGTTTTTGAAAAATCACATTCAATGCATTGATTTTGCTAAGAACAATTAGTTTTTCTTAAGATATTGACTTGCTTTTGGTAAAATTTTATAAAAACTAGCCTAGAGGGAAAATTTTTTTGGTTTTTAATTTTCTGCTATACATATTTTAAAACAATATGTTTTTTTGCTCTTACTATTCACTAAGAACTAGCTTAAAGAAAAGTTTGTGTTTTCATCAAAATAATATGTTTACTGTCATTGTTAGGCCATTTATTACTTAGAAAACATCATTTTAGCAGAGTAATAGTATAGGTGTTTGACCTTTACAGGATATTAAATTGCCACATTATAACTTAGCCTAAATGTACAGCTATTACTATAATATAACTGACACCTTATATACCTGTAAATATATAGCTGTGAATATATCTGAGGGTTATGTTGTGTATCTAAAGTTTATCTAATTGTACATGAAAGTTTATAAAGTTAAAGGTATGTAGGCTTAATGTATGCAAGATAACCAATAAGTGCTCTTTTATACATACAATGTGCATTGTAGATGAACCTTAATCATATAAAATGGTTAATGAAGTTATTTAAACTTATGCCATTTTGTAGGTTAGTACAATTCAGAAAATTCCCTGTCGTTTTAAAATCTGCTTTACTTCTGTTTGTTTTGACTAAATAAATGCACTATTATTGTATTAATGAGATACAATTATATATCAGATAATAAGCCTATTTTTATCATTGATATTATTCCCTAATCTTATACAAAGTCTAGAACTATTTGATCTTTGATGATATTGTTCATCTACATAGATCTGAACCTGTAGTTATCTCACTGAGTCATGGATTATAAATTTCACTCCAAAGGAAAGCTAATTTAATATCTGTAGGACTTCTTTGTGGCTGTGTTGGTAGTTATTACTAGCTTCTTGGTGTGTTAGAGTTATTTGTGTTTCCAAAATGTTCAGGACTCCAAAATTAAAAAAAAAATTAGACAACACTTCAACAAGCTAATGGCATCTGAACAATTTTTTTAAATAATAGACTTTTCAGGTTTATATTTGTGTGTTCCTAATTGTATTATGACCTTCTCCTTTATGTGAAAATACAAATGGGATTTGCTTTATTTCTAATAATTATGTTTCGTGTTTTACTTATAAAACTTTGTAACTGTTGTCTGTTAACATTTTACTGAAGTACAATATACCCAAACTGTTTTGAAATGATAACTGTAACCTGCAAGACAGCTTAAAAATGATTGGTGAACTTGACCTTCTTGATGTACAACAACTGAGATTGAGAAAACAATCATGAAATAAAAGAACTAAGAAAGAACAGCCAATATTTGAGCCCTTACCCTCCAATGTCATATAGGACCCAGAAAATGATGGGGCTCCTCTAAGGGCCCTGTAACTTTGGTAAGCCATCTGACCTCCCCATCAAGTGAATCACAAAGACCCAGAGACAATACATATTCTACAAAAAGAAGAGTCATTGGAGAGAGGAATGTCCCCTAGGCTTCAAGGGAATCAATGTGGTCAGCAAGACCATGACCCCTACTGGCAGACAGCATAACTGGTAGAGGAAAAGTGTCATAAAGTTTCTAAGAGTAACTCTGATGAGACTTTACTGACCTTAGCAACAAAATAATGTTATAAAAATTTATGTTTTCTCAACGTTAGCCTACCTACTTGGCCTTGAACATTCAACAGAAAAAGTATAACCAGAGACAAGTATGCTATTTCATGGGTAAGAAAAAAGGAGCTGTACTGAAATACCATTTATAATGGTACTTCTACTTTTAGACTCACATAAGGAATAAGATATGACACTGATGCTCAAAAATCTCCCTCCAGTTGAGTCTTTAAAAATGCTATAAAGTTAAACGTATTTGTTCTTGAGCTTTTTCAGGTCCAGGCACTATTTTAAAAAAAGAAAGATTCCTATTCCTGTAAAGTACTAGAGAATCTGAATCTGGTTCAAAATCCTAAAGACAAAAGAACCTGTTCAAGCTAACTTAAAAACAACATGCTTTGTTCATAGATGGTTCTACCAAATGTGTCAAAATAGAAAGATGAGTAGTCTCATAATAGGTAATTGTATACTGTGCTTCAAGCTTTGTCCCATAAGGGATTTTCACAATGTTAAATATAATGACTTATAGTCTATTGCAAATGTCTTGGCTACCTGGCCTCCAATTTAAAATGCTAATAGGTGGGTGGGTGAGTGGGTCCAAGGTAAAAAGTTGTTGGGAAATGCATTATGGCAAGATATCTGGATTATTATATAATGTACTAAAGTGTGTTTCCCATGCAGATGCTTACTATAACCACAATACCAAAAAAAAAAATGAATGACTTTGTTATTCAGTGAACCAAGATAGCCAGGCTTACATACTTTAAGCCAATAATTCTGAACACCAGTATAGCTGAATGGGCACACCAAGAGTGTGAACACTTAGGAAAATCTATAGATCTTGTCCCTGATTCCATATCTTTCAACCCTTTATCTACAGAGTGTTATGAGACCAATTCCATATACAAAAATTTCTTCTTCTGTGATGCTCTAGATCATCTACCCCCTGATGAAACTCTGGCAGCAATACCCCACCAATGCCCCCTACCAACTAGAAGCATCCAAAAAAGATCTACAACCTATTTCCTTAACAACAGTTAAAATCACCTCATCAGAGGGGAACATGGGATAGGGCAGAGGACCTAAGAACAGTAAGGGTTAAAATAGGTCATTTGTCTAAAGAACAGAAACAGGGAAGTTTAATAAGATATAAAGTAGCAATGACCAGGAAAGGGGTATGGAAGTCAAACCAATACTTGAACCCATTCTATGGGCTGCATTTTGAGAACAACCTGTATAGACAAAGATGAAGATGAAGGGAGTGAGCAGACATGTGGCACCAGGATATTAGAGCCCACCAGCCTATGAGATAACAATTCAAATTAAGGGTTGAAATTGGGAAAAAGTCATTAGTCCCCCAAGACAAATTCTGACCATTTGCAATAGAGCAGATGAGGGCTACAAAAAGGTATAAAACTCACTTACTGAGAGCTTCAGTGGTTATTCTCTTTGGGGCAACCCTCCCCCACCTGTGAGGAGGAGCTATTTTTGTCTTCTGTCTTACCTTGACTTAAAATAAACTTTCATATTTCTCATATTTCTCTACCCTTCATTAGTCCTTGGATTTCATTTGTCAAAATACACTGGGCATGAAGCCAATAAGATACTCCGTATCATTTTTGGCACTTCACATGGGACCATGAGCGAAGGGAACCAGTAAAGAAATAAATTGGTTTACAATGAAGTCATCACCATTTTTTCAGTAGGTATCTTTTTTGTTTAAACTATTTAGACAAGGTTAACAGTGCCAAAGAATATTACTCTTTTGTATGACCTCTGTCTTCAGATCACATTTCCTGCTTAACTATTCCTAGGTTGGATAATTAACAGTTCAAGGTGTTTTGTGAATAAGTGAAATTCTAGTATTATGTCTGGTCACTTTTCTGGATCTTGTGTGTGTTATCTGTTGTCCAATTATTAATAGGTACTTCCTTGAAGATATTCAACAGTTCTCAGACTAATGAGTAAGTATTTATATATTGCTCAAAAATCTATAACTAATAGGCCTAGTGTAGGATTAAGTTTATTAGGGAACTTTTCGATGGGCTTACATATTAAAGTTATATTTTGCTTGTTTTTTCTTGATGTCTACTTTCTAGCTCTTTCTTTAATTTTTTTCTATCCTACCTCAGTGCCAAAATATTTTTTGGAAGGACCAATAATTCCAAGGCAAATTTTATGGACTATAACCAAAAGACAGCTTTATAATATAATATAATGTTACCACTCCATTAATAGCTTGACATGCCCTTAGTTTTCAACATCTGGATTGGTCAATGAAGTTATATTAACTCCTCTTCAACCCATTTGAGTCTTCAGTTTCCTTTGGGTCAACTCTGCTGACTATTAAGCACTTCATTATCCATCTTCCCTTCTTAAAATAAGAATCTCTATTATATTCAGGTATTGAATGGTGTATGTTCCATAGACCTCACACCAGCCTTAGGGCTTGAAACTTAATTAATCTTGACTAATTTTGGTAGTTTCACTCTCTTTGCAAGTGGCTGGTTTATCATTCACAAGTGTCATAGTCTTAGGTGACTGAGACTAAAGGGAAGTGAGGAAGCTTCTGCAAAATTTTTCCCTAATTTTACCGCAGAACCCAGGAAAATATTCACACTTTTTGTTGCCTATTGTCATTGGGTAAGAAATTTTATAAGAATTTGTGTTATGACAGTCATTTTAAATCCCAAATGGCAAACTAAAGACACATGCCCACACCTACACTTGGGGGCACATGCAAAGAGAGGTTTGTCAAAACCTGGTATGGCATTGGATTGTTGAATTAATCAATCCTGTAATTTGCCTGCTTCTGGGCTTCCTCTGTAGAATGTGGAATAATAAGTTATTATTGTTGAATTTGGGTGCTCTTCTACTTGTAGCCAAAAACATCCTAACTGGTATGTCAACTATATAAAATGAGGTGCTCTCTATTTGACATAAAGCTGTCTTTTCTAAGCTGTGAGGAGACTCTGATCTCTGGGATTTATTCAACAGAGCCTCAAATTTATTCATTGCCTCAGAAGAGACTAACAACTCCAAAGAAGTGTTGACTTTCTCAAAAACAAGCTGTGAATAAGTCAGGAGGGAGTAATTTTACCAGAAATGTAAAAAAGTATTCTCCGCTTATCTTTTTGCCTTTTTCTCTTATTTTATTTTGTATAATCTTAACATCTTTGTTAATGATATAATAAATTACTTTTATTGGTTGTAACTAAATATACATATATGTCATTGACCCAAGTTAGGTCCTCTAAGGGGAAAAAGGAAATAGAAGCGGTTTCCTATTCAGAACAGTGATCTAACTTTGACCAATGATGATATCTAATAAAATGCACAAATTGCTTGGCGTAGTAGCACATACCTGTAATCCCAGTACTTGTGAAACTAAGAGAATTTTAGGTTCAAGGCCAGCAGCACATGTCAACTTAGCAAAATTTTATTTAAAAATAAAAAATAAAATAGGACTGGGGTGTAGTTCAGAGGTTGAATGTCCCTGAGTTCAATCCACAGTGCCACACACACCACACACACACACACACACACACACACACACACACACACCACAAAAACATTAATTACTTGACTTAAGCCCTTAAAGATAAACAAGGGTCCATAGACAATAAAAAATTGAGGCATTTAGATAGAAATGAAAATGTGATAAGAATTTAGAGGTAGTTGCATAGGCTAATACATGGCATATTGTAGGTAGAGTGGTAGAAAGAAGTTTTTAGCATCTGATGTATTATTAATCCAGGTTTTAGCACCTACAAAGTCATTATGTTCAGTACTTTATATATTATTAACTCACTGTAACCCTCCAAGCAATATTAAAAGTTACACTCATTTTACAGATGAGGAACCTGAGGCTCATAGGCTTGCCAAACTAGAAATAGGCAAAACTATGATTGGAAACTAGGTCAATCTGACAGCAAAGTTCACTAGATTTTTCTACTGTTTTATTATACATCTATGAGGTTGGAGGAAACAAGCAGGAAGATAAGAAATGATAGGTGTCAGGAAATCAAGGCCACAATCATTCAGATTAAGGATTGAAACTGTGAAAAACTCATTCGTCCCAAAGACTCAATTCTGACCAATCATAAAACAGAAAACCTCAAGAAGGAGTTGGGCATGGTGGCGCATGCTTGTAATCCAAGCATTTTGGAGGCTGAGACTGGAGGATCGCAGTTAACAGCCAGCCTCAGCTATAAGTGAGGCCATTTGCAACTCAATGAGTCCCTGTTTCAAAATAATAAATAAAAAATATGGCTGAGGGTATAGCTTGGAAGTAGAATGCCCCTGGGTTCCATCCTCAGTACCGCAGAAAAGAAGAAGAAGGAGGAGGAGGAGGAGGAGGAGGAGGAGGAGGAGGAGGAGGAGGAGGAGGAGGAGGAGGAAGAAAGAAGACTTTAAGAAGGTTTAAAAGCCCATTCCCCAAGGGTTTCAAGGTCACTCTTTTCAGGAACACCTCCTTTTTTTTGGGGGGGGATGTCTTGTCCTCTATCTTTCCCTAACTTAAATTAAACTTTCATATTTCTATATATTTTGCTGGTCCTTGGACTTCGTTCATCGAGGCTAGAGAGGAAGCTAGAGAGGAGAGAAGTGGGGAGGGATATGGATAGATTGATCAATCAACGGGTACAAAGTTACAGTTAAAGAGGAGGAATAAGTTCTAGTGCTTTATGTCTTCTTAACTTCAGGTAGATTATGACTTCAGGTAGATTTAGAATTTAAATTCAGATTCTCTGTCTTTTCTAGAAAATCTCAGCGGGATAAGGTGGTGCACACATATAATCCCAGTACCAGAGAAGCTGAGACAGGAGATCACAGGCTCAAGAGCAGCCTCAACAACTTAGCGAGACCATTTTAAAAAAAGTGGTAGGGTAGTCTCAGTGATAAAATGCCTCTGGAGTCAATATTCAATATCAAAAATAATTATTATAGGAAATCTCAAGGCAAGATAGTAACCCTCATTTAGCTCCCTATGATGACTGGCATAAATAAATGCACAAGCATTCTAGGGTAACATCCTTCAGTTAGATCTTACAGATTTTCCAAAATAAACTAAAATAAAAATTAGTTCCTTATTCAAGTAAATAAGTATGAAAGCTACTATTTAAGCACATTTGCAGCAAAAATAAGAAAATGCACAATTAGAATCTCTTTCCTCCCCATAAAATTTAAAATTGTTATCTCTTTTTTTGTTTGTTTATGGCACTGGGTATTGAATCCAGGAACACTTTACCTCTTATCTACACTTTCTGCCCTATTTTATTTTTTTATTTTGAAACAGGGTCTCGCTAAGTTGGAGAAGGTCTCACTAATTTGCTGAGGCTGGCCTTGAACCCCTGATCCTCTTGCCACCAAAGTACTGGGATTACAAACATGTCCCACTATGCCCAGCATTAAACTTTAAAATTTGAAAGAACAAAGTTATACTTATTTGAAAATAATGTGTCTAAAATGCTTTCTCAAGGATGAAATAAGAGGACAAAGCATAACTTTTTAAAAGATTTATTTAAAATAATTTTATTTACACATTGTAATTATACATCATAGTGAGATTCAAGTGATACATTTCTTCGTGTACACAGCATTTAGTGTATTTATTTTGCATACCACCCTTCTCCCCCTGTTCTGCTTCACATGCGTGTTAGTGAGCTTGGTAGTGATGTATTATTTGATCTGTTTCCTGCTTGGTTCTGTAGCAGCTGAACACAGAATGAGGCAATAAAAGAAACTGCTCTTGAGACTTTATTCCTGGTTTGAATAGGTGAGAGGAAAGAAGACAAGAGAGCCAAACTCCTTGAGGAAAACTCAGCTCTTCCTTTTATTACCGGTTGGCAGAATGAAGACTGGGTCATCAAATCATTGTCTCCAGCTAAGGAGTAGAGCATTGTGTTAGGAATGTTTTAGAAGATAAGTTGTTATCTGGCAGTTTTTGCAAGAGCAGCAGAGGTTGCAGTCTTCAGCTCCCTTCTTGGGGCAGTCTTCCACCTTGAGCAAAGTAAGTAAAAGGCATAGTTAAATGGGAGGAAATAGCTTAGACAGCGAAGAGGCATAGAGGTCAACTGTCTTCAGTGCCCTCAAGAAAGGCAGGCTTCTGCCAGAGAAGTCAAGAAGCTATAACTCCTTAAGCCAAAAATCTTGACTTGAAACAGATTCCTTCCTCAAGCCTCCTTTTACCCCTTCCCTATCCATCCCCTTCCATTATTCTATTGGTCTCTCTCATCATTTATCTGAAGGCCCTTTACTTACTACTATCTCTGTAACTTCCACATATCTGAGATTGGCTGATCTCACTTATTATAATGTTCTCAAGTTCCATCTTGCAAATGACAAAATTTTGTTATTCTTTATGGCAGAGTATAATTCCATTGTGTATAAAATTCCACATTTTCTTTATGTACTCATCTATTGACAGGCACCTAGGGTGGTAACATAATTTGCAGTGTGTGTGTGTGTGTGTGTGTGTGTGTGTGTGTGTGTTTGTGTGTGCTTGTTGTCATAATCATGCAAATTTTGATGGTGAAGCCTGGCAAACATTACCTCAGCCAGGAATACCAGATCAACATCAGTAAGTCCTGTGACTAGTAAGTACCCTTGACATTATATGATGAATATAGCACTTCTATAAATGGACATAATATAAAACATTCTATAAAACATCTGAGCAATGCACCTCAAAAAAAATCATCAAGGAAGCAAGAAAATAAAAATATGAAGAAGTGCTGTAGCCAACAATTTCTCATGGAGATCTGAAAACTTAATGTAATATGATATTTTGGATGGACTGTGAAAGAGAAATATAAATTTAGTAAAAACTGAAGATGTCCATAAAAGAATGGACTTTTAATTATATAGACATCAATAATGGTGTATTAATGTGACAAATGCACCATGCTAGTGTAAGATATATTGTAGTTCTGTGGACTGAACCCAGGGCCATAGAAACTCTGAGGTACATCCCCATCCTTTGTTTATTCCCTTAAAATGAGGACTCTTTAGCCAGGCGTGGTGGCACACGCTTATAATCCTCGTGCTTGGGAGGCAGAGACAGGAGGATTGTGCAGGTTCAAAGACAGCCTTGTTGGTTTAAGAGACCCTCTTTCCAAATAAATATATAAAATAGGTCTAGGAGTGTAGCATGGAGGTAGAAGGGTTTCCAGGAACCCCAGTACCACCAAAAAAAATGAGGTCTCTTTAAGTTATTCATGCTGCATGCTGGCTTTGAACCTGCAATCCTTCTTTATCAGCCTTCAAAGTACTAGGATTACAGGCATACATCATTGCAGTTGGCTCTAATATAAAACACTGATAGCAAGAGAGACATGTTGTACCATCATTATTATTTTTCTGTAAACTTAAAATTAGAGTCAACATAAGAATGAGACAGTGTGGCACTTGTGTTTTTGTTCATGGTTTATTTTTCTTAACAGAATGTTCTCTGGGTCTAAAGTTAATAGTTTTTTAAACAAAATAAGTAAGCAAAAACCAAGCATACTAGGAAATAAATTAGCATGATAGAACTAAAAATAAAAATTTAATTGACAAAACTTTAAAACTGAATGGGTGGTTTAAGCTGCAGATTAGTCAAAGATGAAGAGGAACTTAGTGAACTAGAAAAGAACATTTCCAAAATATAGCATCGGAAAACAGATGAGAAATATGAACGAAATGTTAAGGAACAACAGAGGATAAAATCAGAAGGCCTAGAAAATATGTAGTTAGCATTCCATATGAAGAACTTTGCTAAAATGAAAAAAAAATAAATGATTTAAAATTCCAGAACTGATAAAACAAGTGAATCTTCATATTTGGGATATTCAATTAGTTCCAGACAGGATCATTTTAAAAAATAAACACTGGATATTTTTAGTGAAGCCAGAGAACCTCAATGGTAAAGAAGGTTTTATAAACAGATGTTACATATAATGGAACAATATTTACACTGATTTTAATATTTAATATTTAATTTTATATTTAATTTATATTTATATTTATATTTAATTTTAATATTTAATCTGATTTTAGGTGCAAGAATAATAACCAGAAAAATACTGGTCTAAAATTTGTCAGAGAAATGAATAGTTATTAGCCTAGGATTCTATATAGTGCCAAATTACCAATGATTAAACTAAAAAATTTAACATAAAACAAAAAATATAGATTTTGCCACCAACAGACTCTAAGTAAAGGAAAACTTGATGAATATACTTATGTATGAAGAAATAGTATGAAGGCCTTGAATATGAGGAAAAAGAAATTAATAATGATTTGGATAAACAAATTATGAAAACTTAAAAAATAATTATTAAAATTAAGAATATACAGTTATAGAATTTTATGACAAGAGAAATGACTAAAATACTAACTTGGACAATAAAATGAGTGGTAGAAGTTATAGCATTCTAAAATCCTTATATTGCTAAAGATAGCTTATAATCACAGTACTTGGGAAGCTTGGAGGAAGATTGCAGATTCAAGGCCAACCTAGCAATTTAGTGAGACCCTATTCCAAAGTAAAAAAATAAAAGTAGTGCTGGAGGTGTAGCTCAGAGATAGAATTCCCCTGGGTACAATCCCCAATGCCACATACACACACACACACACACACACACACACACACACACACACAGAGAGAGACTAAGGCAATGGAACTGATTTACCTTAGATCTCAGGTCAAATCTGAATGCTACATTTTGAAGACTAGTCATTAAAAGAATAAATATAGTGACTATATAACTTCCCACACAGTAAAAGCAGAAATTAAAGCTTCTACTTATTAAAGGAGACTACTAAATAAAAAGTTAAGTCACAAAGTAGGAGAAGGTATGTGTAACACATAATAAACATATATGTAGGAATATATGTAGGAATTCCTACACATCACAAAGAAGAAAAGCAATCCAACAGAATTCTGAAAAATAATTTGAGAGAGCTGGGTGTGGTGTCACACACATATAATTCCAGTACTTGTAGCCTGAGACAGGAGGATCGCAGGTTCAAGGCCAACTTGTGAGACTCTATTTAAAAATAAAAAGTAAAAAGGGCTGAGGGTGTAGCTCAGTGGTAAACTGCTGTTGTGTTTTATCCCCAGTACCCACCCTCAAAATTGAGAAACAAAACAAGCTGCCTAACAAATTTTACAATTTCAAAAAATGATACAATATAGAAAGGAGCCAACATGGTGGAGAAGATGATGTTGGATACAAATCTCAACTCTTAATGTGTGTTTTAAATCAAAGCAGTGAGAGAACAGCTCATTGGAGAGATGGGTGCCAGAGGGAATGCAATAATTCACAATATTTAAAGATCAGAGACTTGGAAAGACTCATTCTGGTTACTAAAAAAGAAAACAGGGAAGAACAATTCATAAAATGTTTCAATTTTTTCCTTGCTGAGATTGTTGTTGCATTTACTGTTCTGTATGTTTTTTGTGTCCTCTCTTTTTTGTTTTTTCATGCCCCAAACAATTTTTATGTAGCCTTTTATCTAAGTGGAAATTTTCTAATGTCTTTTCTTCTTTCTCATCTCTATTCACTTCCCTTTTATTTCTTCCTTTTTGTCTCTCCTTTTTCTTCCCTCCCAGAAACTTTTTTTCTTTTTCCTTATTTTTCCCTTTCTTCCAAAACAATTCAATATTATATATACTATGATTAATACTTCCCTATTCCAGATATTTCTCATCAGTTAGTAAAGTCATACAGACCAGTAACAAAACATTTTTAAATCGATATGGTAAGTGGAGTTCTCTGAAATTACCAATGTCACTGCCAGTTACTGTCTCCTCTCAAGTCGAACTGGTGCTTGAACTTCTTTGATTATGCTAACTGGAAGCGTTGATGAAAAATGTGCCCAAATCCCAGGGCTTATTGTAAAGACCAAACAACTCTCACATAGGAAGAGGAATCTATCATAACAGATGTGCAAAATATGGGATCTCAGAGAACATAAGGAAACAAGCCAACAAGATACCTCCAAAGGCTTATAAACTTCCAGTAAACTATACCCACAGGTATAGAAGTGGATTAAATACTAACAATGAAATTCAAAAAGTTGATTGCACGGGGAGGTGGGGAGGGGGAAGGAATGAGGTGGGAACTGGGGGAGGGCTCATCGAGTGCTATGTGCATATAGGCTTCTATTGCTCTAAATTTCATCATGATGTATCATTACAATAAGTACCAGTATTGGAAATGGCCTAGGAAGATTTAAGAAAGCTCTGATTATTAACATATTTCAAAAATTATTTTGTAGAAGATGAAGGGCAGACCTGTGGAAGGACTTGGTTTCAGCCAGGAAGCAAGTAGCTATTATAATGTAAAACATCCTAGCTAAAAGTAATTAGCAAGTGGAAAGAGAAGAGGAGTTAGGAGTTCCTCATTCTAAAGACAGGTTTACATCATAATTGATATCTAGTTAAGAGGAGGGGAGGAAAGGATTGACCTTTGTGAAAGGAGAGACCTGGGCTTAGCACAAAATGAGGCAGGAAAAATTAAGGGGACGGACTTTACTTATGTCAGAATTACATAGAACAAGATGGAGGATGTCTTATCTATAAAAAAGCTGTTCTGTATTTTGTATTTTGGTGAATTCGTTTGAACCACCCCCTCATGCTATAACATGGGGATGTAACTGTCTTCTCTATTTCTGTCTTTTTTTTTTGATGGTAGTGGGGTTCCTGGAAACCCTTCTACCTCTTGTCTACACTCCCAGACCTATTTTTATACTTTTATTTGGAAACAGGGTCTCTTAAGCCAGCACAGCTGGCTTCGAACCTGGGCGATTCTCCTGTCTCCACCTCCCAAGCGAGGGGATTACAAGTCTGCGCCACTACGCCCGGCTTGCATTTCTATCTTTTTAATAAACTCCCTTAAATCTTCAGCCAGAGTCTGGGCTATTGTGTATTTATCCTTAGCTCAGGACAAGAGCATGAAGTTTTATGGGAATTGTTTCCAGAAGCCTAACAAAGGTCCCCAGGAACAGTTTCCCTAAATGGTTAACACTTATCCTCAAACTGTAATACAATACACCAATAAAATTTTTAAAAAGATATTTACTAAACAATAGATTTTTTTCAAGTTGATTGCTAAAATTGAATTGAAATAAGATGTAAGGAATAAACTGAGGGAGAAAATACAGAATATATAATAGCATTTCAATTAAAAAACAGATTCGAAAAAAAAGAACCAGATAGCAATCTTGAAAATAAAAGGCACAATAAATCAAACAAAAACTTAGTTGTACCAGTATTGGGAATGGCCTAGAAAGATTTGAGAAAGCTCTGATTATTAATATCTTTCAAAAATTGTATGAGGGACAAATCTGTGAAAAAACTTGATTTCAGCCAAGAAGCAGGCAACTATTCTAATGTAAATTAAGCTAGCTAAAGGTAATTAGCAAGTCAATAGAAAAAGGGGAACTAGGACTTCCTCATCTCATTCTAAAGACAGGTTTACAAAATTGGATAATCTAGCTAGGATGAGAGGAGAGGGTCGACTTCGACCTTCATGAAAGGAGACACCTTGGCAGAAGAGGAACTTTACAGGGACTTTACTACATCAGAATTATGTGAACAAGATGGAGGTCATGTCTATAAAAAGGCTATTCCATGTTTTGTACCTCGGTCATTTCATTTGAAGCACCCCCTCATGTTATGGGTAACATGAGGCTATAACTGTCTTCTGTATTTCTATCTTTTTAATAAACTTTAAATCTTCAGCAAGAGACCAGGCTATTGCATATTTACCCTTAGCTCAGGACAAGAACCTGAGCTTTTTGTGGTTTTTGTGTGTTTTGAGGGGAATTGTGTCCATGAGCCTAACAGGGTCCCCAGGGACAGTTTCCCAAACAATTTCCTCAAACCTTAACATTTTCTCTCAAAACCATAACATCAGTTAAAATGTCTTCAATAGATTATATCAAGTTGTAAACAGAATTTTGAGCTTGAACACATGATGGACATACTTGAATGTATTAAAGAAAAAAAAAGAAGCTAGGATCAAAATATCCAAGCACTGTGTGTGGGACATTAAGAGCCCTATCTTAAGGTTCATAAGTTATTGAGGAAATATCAGAGATAGAGGCTAATGGCAATAATAAGCTATTCATTAAAATAATAGAAGAACAATTTCCAAACCTTGGGAGTGAGATGGATATCAGACATTGGAGGTATATATAAACCCAAACAGAAAGTACCAGAGAGAATCCCCTACCCCACAAGATATAATTAAAATGCCAAATATTCACAACAAGGAAAGAATTTTATTTATTTATTTATTTATTTATTTATTTATTTTGGTAGTACTGGGGGTAGAACCCAGGGGCTTTCTATCTCTGGGCTACATTCCCAGACCTATTTTATATTTTATTTGGAAACATGATCAAACTAAGTTGCTGAGAGCCTCACTAAGTAGCTGAGGCTGACTTCGAACCTGTGTGATCCTCCTGTCTCAGCCTCCCAAGCATGGGGATTCTAATAGGCGTGCGTCACCACGCTCAGCAAGGAAAGAATTTTAAAAGCTTCAAGAGAAAAATGCTAGATCACCTATAGAGGAGTCCCGATAAGAATAACATCACTAACTCAGCAGAAATTCTAAAGTCCAAGAAGATTTGGATTGACATATTTCAAGCCCTGAATGAAATTAACTGCCAGCAAATATTGGCCAATGCAGCAAAGCTATTCTTCAGAATCAAGGGAGATACAGAAACCTTCCAAGATAAGAGTAAAGAAATTTATAACTAATAAGATGACATTACAGAAGATAATTAAAATAATCCTACACACAGAAGATAAAAGCATCCAGAAGAACATGGGAAAAATAGATCTCATTAAGAGTAGATGAGCAAATAAGAATCTGGATTGAATCAAATATGACAAATCAAAATGGCTGGAAGTAATAAACACTTTTCTAAAACAATGCTAAATGAAATGGTCTCACTTCTCTAATTAAAATACATACACTGGTAGAGTGGATTAAAATATGTGTCTGAACTATATGCTGCATGCAAGAAATATATCTCATAGACAAAGACATCCACAGGCTAAAAGTGGAAGTATGATAATGAAATTCCATGAAAATGAAATCTGAATGCAAGAGTAACTATTCTCATATCTGATAAAGCAGATTACAAGACAAAATTAAAAGCAACAAAGAAAGTCATTAACATTGATAAAGGAAACAATACAACAAGAAGCTATAACAATAGTATTTATGCCCAAAACATCAGTTTACCTTATAACATAAAATGAATACTACTGAGCATAGCGGGTCAGATAGACTTGAATATAAAAATACTGGGTGATTTCAGTCAACTCTTTCATTACTAAGTAGGTCACCCAGACATTAAATTAACAAAAAAACTACAAAGTTAATACATACTATAGATGTAATGGGCTTAATAATAGATATCTCCAATGTATTTAATCCAATCACAGCTAAACGCACTTTGCTTTCAGCTGCTCTTGAGATAGATCATATTTTAGTCCATAAAGCAAAACAGGTAATATTTTTGTCCATCAAGTAAGTCTTAGCAAGCATAAAAAGTTGAAATAATTCCCTATATCATATCAGATCATAATAGAATGAAATTATAAATCAATAGGAAGGAAAAACTACAGAAATTATATAAACACATGAAGATTAACAAGCTTTTTCATAAAGAGTAGATCATTGAAGAAATCAGAGGAGAATTAATATATCCTTAGACTAGAAACACTATATATACAAACATCAGAATCTCTGAAAAGAGAGGAAATTATAGCTATAAGTAGCTAAATTAAAAAATCAAAATGCTCATTAATAAATAACCTAATGATTATTTGGAAAGCCTTAGAAAAACAAGCACAAACTATTTCCAAGATGAGTAGTAGAAAATAAATAAATATCAGAGCTGAAATGAATGGACTAGAGAAACAAAGAACAATGCAAAGGATCAATAAAATGAAGGATTGATTAGACCCTTAGCCAGTTTAGCCAAAAGACAGAGAGAAGACACAATAACAATCAAGATAATGCGATATTACAACAGACGTTACT
This sequence comes from Muscardinus avellanarius, assembly GCF_963383645.1. Taxonomy (NCBI): domain Eukaryota; kingdom Metazoa; phylum Chordata; class Mammalia; order Rodentia; family Gliridae; genus Muscardinus; species Muscardinus avellanarius. Next base: position 105,528,810 of record NC_137792.1, read on the forward strand.
GAAATTCAGTGAATCATTAGGGAGTATTTTGAAAACTTATATTTCAATAAATTAAAAATTCTAGAAAAAATGGATAAATTTCTAGGCACATATGACCTACTGAAATAAAATCAAGAAGATATAGAACATCCAAACAAAACAATAACAAGCAATGAGATTGAAGCAATAATAGAAAGCTTTACAACAAAAACAACAACAAAAATGCACAGGACCAGATGAATTCACAACTGAATTCTACCAGACTTCTAAAAAAGAACTAATGCAAATACTCCTCAAATTGTTCTCTGGACTAGAAAGGAGTGTGTGTAACATGCTTATTCTTCAAAGGCAGTTTATCACTCTGATATAAAACCAGATAAGAACATTTTAAGAAAGAGATCTGTATACCAATATTCCCAAGGAACATAGATGCAAAAAGCCTCAAAAAAAACCATTAACAAATTGAATTCAACAACATATCAATAAGAATATATACCACGATCAAGTTAATTTTATTCCAGGGAAGAAAGGATTATTCAATATATACAAATCAATAAATATAGCATACTTCAGAAATACAACAAAGGACAAAAATTACATAATCATCTCAACAGATGTGAAAATAGCCTTTGACAAAATTCAACACTCATTTATAATTAAAACAAAATACCTGAAAAAACTTGAGGTAGAAGATACTTAGCTCAGTATCATGAAGGCAACAAACTAAAGACAACAACAATGCCAACATCATATTGAACAGAAAAAACTTAAGCATTTTATCTACAATTAAGAACAAGACATGGTTATTTACTGCCTCCATTCTTATTCAATATATTACTAAAAAGTTTAGCTAGAAGAGATAAAATGGGTACATCAGAAAACAAGAACTCAAAGTTTCACTGTTTACAGATGACATGATTCTATACTTAGAAGATACTAAAAGTGGCAGTAGGAGACTTTTAAAGCTGATAAATTCAGCAAAGTATCAGGTTAAATTTCAAATACAAAACTTAATATATTTTCTACAAGCCCATAATGAATCCAGAGAAAATGAAATTAAGAAAACAGTTCCATTTATAATAGGTTTATAATGTACTTAGAAAAAATCTAACCAAGGAGATAAAAGACTTCTACAAGTAAAATAAGAATGCAGAAGATAGGAATATCTTTAATATTCATTGCTGGCAGAATGAATATTGTTAAAATGTCCATGTTACCAAAGAGTATCTAGAGATTCAGTATAATCCCCATTAAAATTTCAACAACATTCTTCTCAGAACTAGAAAAAAACAATCCTAAAATTAATGTGGAAGAACAAAAGACTCAGAATAGCCAAAGTAATTCTGAGCAAAAAGAGTAAATCTGGAGGCATCATAATACCTATAGAAGTATAAAAACAAATAAATGATACCTCAGAGTCATAATAACAAAAGCAGCATTGTGCTAGTATAAAAATAGACATGTAGATCAATGGAACAAAAAAGAAAACACAGAGACAAACCCATACAGGCACAGTTACCTGTTTTTTTTTTTTTGTTGTTGTTGTTTTTTACAAAGGTGCCAAGACAGATGTTAGAGGAAAAAGCAGCCTCTTTAACAAGGGAAGAACTAGACATTCATATGTAAAGATTAAAACTAGACCCCTATTTCTCACCCAGAGGAAACGTCAACTCAAAATGGATCAAAAACATAAAAATAAAGTAAGAAAGTTTGCAACGTCTGAAAGAAAGTACAGGGGAAAGACTTCAACATATAGGCACAGACAGTGAATCTTTTAATAGGATTCCTATAGATCAGGAATTAATACCAAGAATCAATAAATGGGACAGCTTAAAACTAAAAAGCTTCTGAACAGCAAAGAAAACAGCTAACATTCTGAAAGAAGCTTACAGAATGGGAGAAAATATTTGCCTGTTACTTTTCTCACAGAGAATTAATATACAAAATACATGAAGAACTCCAGAAACATAACACCAGAAAACTCCCAATCAATAAGTGAGCAAATGAGCCGGGCGTGGTGGCGCACGCTTGTAATCCCCGCGCTTTGGAGGCGGAGACAGGAGGATCGCGCCTGTTCGAAGCCAGCCGCGCTGGCTTAGAAGACCCTGTTTCAAAATATAAAAAAATAGGTCTGGGAGTGTAGCCCGGAGGTAGATGGGCTTCCAGGAACCCCAGTACCACCAAAAAAATAAATAAATAAATAAATAAGTGAGCAAATGAACTGAACAGACATTTCTCAAAAATGCAAATGGGTAACAATTATATGAAAAAAAATGTTCCACATCTCTAACCATTATAGAAATGCAAATCAAAACAACATAGAAATTTCATCTCACTCCAATTAGAATGGCAATCATATAACAAACAAAATAAAGGCTTGGTAGCATGTGAGAGGAAAGGGGTACTTTATTACACTGTGGGAGTATAAATTAGTATAGCCACTATAAAAATCAGTATGGAGTTTCTTCAAAAGATTAGAAATAGAACCACCCATATGATCCAGCTATAATACTCCTTGTTATTTATTAATTAATAAATTACTTGGAGTACTTAAATTATTTTAAATATTAAAGTCAGCATACCATAGAAATACATTCATATCCATGTTCATAACATTCCAGTTCACTAGAGCCATGTTATGGAACTTGCATAAGAACTTGTCAACAAACTATAGTGACAAATGCATGCCCAAGTTCATTAATATCCCAGTTCACAAAAGCCACATTGTGCAAGTATCTATCAACACAGACTGGATAAAGCAAATATGTATATACACAATGACGTTTTACTTAGCCATAAAGAAGAACAAAATTATGCCATTTTCAGAAAAGTCAAGTTTTCTGTGTTTTTCTCATACTTGGAAGCTAGAAAGAAAAAAGAAAAAATGGGTGTTATGAAAGTAGAAGGGAGACCAGCAGGGTCGAGGAAGAAAACCAGAAAGAGGGAGAAGTTTAGGGGAAGTACTAGGGAATTAAATTGATCAAATTATGTGTATGTTTGAATATGTCAAGATGAAATCTACTATTATCTATAATTATTATGCACTAATAACTTTTAAAAGACACAACTTATACAATGCCTTTTAATGTGCAGATTAATATAATATATAAAATTAGGGATATATGTGATTTATCATCCAAGATAGGAACCAACATGTGAATAATAAAATTATTCAAAAGTAAATTTAAGTTACTGGTTAACTTTGAGAATGAGAGAAAGGAGTAAATTATGGAGGGATACACAGGGATTCACCTTCAATTGGGTTTGTGATGTTTTATCTGTATCTTTTAATGTATCTCAATCATTTTTACAAAGAGTAGTGATTTGCTATTTGATCATAAAACTGTCTTGTACATTCCCTAGATCATAGTTCCCTATGTAGAAAAAGAGTGTTGGACTTGCTCTTGGATGCAAATATATCACATAATTTCTCCCTCTTTTCCATCTCTTACCTGCAGGAGATGTCACTAATCAATCATGGCACTTTTGCTATTGTTTCCAATGCTGTCTCAGAATTTTTTCCAAACGAGTAATCGAAGTAGTCAGTAAAACTTGATAGAAACTCCTGTATACAGTGAAGCCTCTTAACATCTCTGCTAGATGCTCTCTCTATAAAGCCTTTTGTTTCTAATATTCTACAAGTCCATTAATTTACCCAACAAAATTCATCTGGAAATCCCACCCCTTTTATGCCATACCCATTGAATCAGAATCTTCATGTTAACAAGGTTTCTAGGTGATGTGTGTGTGTGACAAAGCTTAAAAAGCATCTATTTTTTTCTTATTTTCTGAGTAGCTAGGTCAGACCCTGTGTTATGTGATAGGTATACAGAGTTAATAAGTCACAGTACATGTCTTCAAGAATCACACAGCATCATGGAATACATGAGTAAACAAGTTATTGCCAAGATAGCAGTTTAATTGTGTTAGACTAGAAGTACACAGCTAGCCTTGGAGTATAGATGAGAGCTGTATAACTTGGCCAAGGTACCTTTTTTTTTTTTTTTTTTTTGGTGGTACTGGGGGTGGAACCCAGAAGCTTTCTACCTCCGGGCTACACTCCCACACTCCCAGACCTTTTTTATATTTTATTTGGAAACAGGGTCTCACTAAGTTGCTGAGAGCCTCACTAAGTAGCTGAAGCTGGCTTCCAACCTGCGCAATCCTCCTGTCTCAGCCTCCCAAGCGCGAGGATTACAAGCGTGCACCACCATGCCTGGCCTGGCCAAGGTACCTTGACCATGAGGTTACTCAGAAGAAAAGACGCTTAAATTGAGACTTGTAGAACAAGCTGAACTTAGTCAAGCTTAAAAAAAAGTAAAGTAATCTAAGGAAGTATCTATGAAAAACATAGGATTTATTCAGGAGGATTTTATCAGTTCAAGAACAAGTAGTTCTGTGGTAGTTGGATTGGAAATGAGTAGAAGTCAGTGTTGGCAAATGATGCATGATGACGCTTATGTTTTAGTATTAGTTAGCCTTTTTGAAAGGTCACAATTATTTTGATGAAGAATCAATGGTGTAAGATGCAAAGGTAAGGTAACCATTAAACGATTATAAGAATATGGATTTTTCCAAGGTTTCCTGGACAAAGAAGAAATACCATATGAATTAAATTGTGCCACTCATATAGGGGGCACAGCTTGGAAACAAAGCAGAACAGAATACTTCAAAAATTCCAATTCTTCTCTATTTCTCTCAGATCTCTATGGAGAATCTCCTTGTTTGTTCCCAGATAACTCTCCAGTAAGACTGAACCAGATAGCACCTTTCATACTGAGCTCATTACAGAGGACAGGCATGATGAAAGCATCATGCTGCATGGTTCTCATCATGCTCTGTTGGGTAATACAAATGAGATATTAAGCAAAAGGCTTCAGGGGAAATAAGATAGTTACATCGGAGCTCTCTAGAGGTTTGTCAGAAACCACATGTGTAAGAACTTGCAAATGATTACCAAAATAAAGACTATCCAATTTCTTCTTTGTAGGTGGTTCCAGTGTCTAGCACTACAGCTGTTACCTACATTTTTCACATCCCTCCTCACCTTTCTGCATAAAACATATGCCCTCAAACAACTCAGTGTCCTGGAAAAGAGCATGGCCTTTGGCATAGGACAGATGTGGGTAGGAATGTTTTCTCTGCTACAAACTAGCAGAGAGATCTTAAGACTAGTTACCATATTTACTTCTCAGTTTTTCCATCTTTGAAATAACAATATCTGCATCTACCTCACATGAATTTGTTTGAGTATATTAGGCTTCTATGGCTGCCATAAAATATTACCACAAATAGTACAACATAAGTAACATATAAAACAATATGAACTAATTGTCATATATTTCTTGAGGTCAAAAGTTTGAAACTAAGGTGTCTACAGGTTTGAAGCCAGCCTCAGCAACTTAGCGAGACCATCAGCAACCTAGTGAGACTCTGCTTCCAAACAGAAATTAAAATACAGCTGAGGGTATAGTTCAGAGGTAGAATTTCCCCTGGGTTCAATTCCTAGTTAAAAAAAGCGAGAGAAAATTTATTTTTTCCTTTATACTCAAGCTTTTATTTCTGAGCCACATATAAACATGTATATATATAGTTATAGTTATAGTTATAGTTATTAGGCATTATAAAGATTAAAAATTTGAGATCTCTAGGTAGATTACTTGGGTAATTCCAGATTAGTTACTTAGAAGATGCTTGATCTTTTAGTAAGTTGTTTAAAACTCTATGTTTTAGCTTCTCATTTATAGAATATAGAGAATAACCCTACCTTCCTTAGGGCATTTTTATGAAAATTGGCTGAGTTAATGTATGGAAAATGCTCAACATACCGACAAGCACATACCAAGTACTCAGTGTAATAATGCTCTACTGCTGTAAGATAAATTACCAAAACTTAATGGCTTGAAACCCCCATTAAATTTATTATTTCACAATGTTCACATTCCAAAAGTCTAGGCAGGGTAACTGAGTTCTCTGTTCAAGGTCTCACAAAGCTACTATCAAGGCGTTGGCCAAGCCCACAGTCTCATCTAAGGTTCAATGTTCCTTTCAAAACTAATGGGCAAATTCACCTTTTTGTAGCTGTAGAACTCATGGCAGATTATTTTTCAGAGCCTGACAACAATCTTTCTGATCTCAGGGAAGGTCTATACTTTATTTGAAAAGGCTCACCTGATGAGGCCAGTCTCACTCAGAATAATCTCCCTTTGAGATGCAAATCAAAACTATACTTAGATTCCATCTAACCTTAAACAGAATGGTAATCATCAAGAATCAAATAACAATAAATGTTGGCGAGGATATGGGGAAATAGTAACTCTTCTACACTATTCGTAGGATTGTAAGCTAGTGCAGCTTCTATGGAGATTAATGTGAAGATTCCTCAGAAAACTGGCAATGGATCCACCATATGATCTGGCTATATCACTCCTGGCTATCATTCCAAAAAGGACAAAATCAGAGAACTAGAGTAATATATGCATATCCATGTTCATAGCAGCACAATTAACAATAGCCAAATTAGAAAGCCGACCCTGGTGTCCATCCACAGAAGAATGGATTACAAAATTATGGGATATACACACAATGGAATTCTACTCAGCAATAAAAAAGAACAAAATTATGTCATTTGCAAGAAAATGGTAGGACCTGGAGAATATTATGTTAAATGAGATTAACCAGCCACAGAAAGTGAGGGGTCATATATTTTTTTCTTATATGTGCAAGTTAGGGAGTAATTGGGTACAATAGGAACTCCAGATAATGGAGGAGAAACATCAGTGGAGCCTGGAATGTGGACTAAGGGGAGGAGCAGAGAAAGACTGAGGTTCGTTGATGGAAATACTATCATCAACTATGTGTATATAAGTAAATATACCAACATCATTCTCAGTACTCTGTATCAGGATGGGGGGAAATGAGAAGATGGGGGGATTCCAAGTGTTGTGTGCATGTATGTCATTGTCAACATTATTTACACTATCATGTGAGACTATAATGCACCAATAAAGCACATAAAATGATATCCCTTTTAATTAATGCAATAGAAATTTTCATTGGTGCTGCAAAATATCTTTACCTTGGACATAAAACATGATCTAATCATAAGAGAAATATCTATCATATTCATGGATTCCATCCACATTCAAAAGGATAGGATACTTGGGATAAACAGTAAACAAAGGCTTGGGAATTTGGGGGCTATTTTACAATTCTGTCTACCATCCTGAATAATTGTTAAGGTTGTTTTTGTTCTAATTTTAGCATCTTGGAAATAGTTTTTTATATAATTTTTCCTTTAGAATCTTATCCTCTAGTGGCCAAAAAGTCAATATTAGATTACAAAACTGAAAAGGGTCATCTAGGGATATTCCCACAAGATATTTAATTCATTTTTCATTGAAAAAATTTTTATTTAAATTTACAAAGCCAGCCAGGCATGGTGGCTCATGTTTATAATCCCAGCATTCGGAAGGCTGAGATTGGAGGATTGCGGTTTGTGGACAGCCTCAGCTACTTAGTGAGGCCCTTTGCAACTCAGTGAGACCCTGTTTCAAAATTAAGATTAAAAAAATGGGGCCGGGGATGTAACTCGGAGGTAGAATGCCCCTGGGTTCCATCCCAGTACTGCCAAAAAAAGAAAAAATAGGGCTGGGGGTGTAGCTCTGAGAGAATATGCCCCTGTGTTCCATCGCAGTACTGTGAAGAAAAAAAAGATAAAATTACAAAACTCTTACACATTCACTGTTTTCTTTTCTTTTTCTTTTTCTTTCTTTCTTTTGTCTTGTTTTTTTTTTTTTTTTTTTTTTTTTGGTACTGGAGATTGAACCCAGCAGTGTTCTATCTCTAAGCTAAACTCCCATCATTTCTTTTGTCATTTTTATCTTTTATTCAGAAAGAGGTTCTCACAAAGTTTCTGAGACTTTCCTCAAACTTGCCATCCTCCTGTCTCAGCTCCCCAAATATTGGGATTACAGGCCTGTACCACCATGCCTGACACGTGACATTCTTTTAATCCGTCAGTATGTGTCTATTTCTTTCTGTGCTTAAGTGTCACCAAATCTGTGTGAAAGGCTCCTGTGAGAAATTTTTCTAGGTGTCTTTTTTGCAATTCTTTGTATTTCTTTCTGAAGCATCCTCTTAATCTCAGACCACCACCTTATCAGTGACTTTCCTGCTTTTTTTCTTTCCATCTACCTCTTTTTCTCCATTCTCTTACCTTTCCTCTAATTACCTTCATCTATCATTTCTCTCTTTGTTCTTATAATTCTGCTCTCTTTGTCCCTGCTTTTGATTCAGCATCTGTACTGTCTCCAAAATTCCTTTTCCTTCTCTCTTTCCTTCGCATTCTCTCTCATTTTTGTTTTATCTCTATTTTCTTTCTTTGTCCTAACCATATTTTATCAATTTGTCTATCTATTTTGTTATGGTTTAAGTGGTGGAGGTTCTTTTTCTTATTCAACTAAATTTTGTTGAATAGAAAAATTAAAACTAACTAAGCTCAGTGCAGCTTTCAGAAATCTTTATTACAAAATCAGTAGGAGACAGATCAGTAGGAAATATAGAAGAGAAGGAAAAAGCAGCATGCTGACCCGCATGCTGGAGAGACTGAAAATAGAACTCTGGCCCCTTTTTGGGACCCCAACCTTTAAATAGATTTTGTATTGGTATCTTTCTCATCAGCGTTACCAAGGCAATTGGCTAGTTCCTTATTCCTTAGCCAGGTGCTGCCTCTTTGACTCCGGACAGTGTATTTACTAAGTGTGAGGGTCAAGAATCTACCTGGCCCTTGGCTCTATTGTATTGGGCAATATTAGTTTCTCATCAACTAGGGTGTTTTGAAGCTGCACACAAAGTTTACCTTTCCTATGCCCAGGCTGGATCATAGAGGAAAGGAGGTAAACAGAGGCACCGATTGACTCTATTGTTGTTTTAGAGCTAAAGGTTTCAGTTGACTCTAAGGCTTTTACCATAGGTTAATCATTAGAATGAAGGGCAAAGACAGAGAGGAACTCTGCATTCTAACAGCTGCAGCCCCCTTCCTGCCTGAGTGCCTGCACAGCACCTAGGCTCTGACTATATTTTACATTTTGGAAATTATCAAAGCAATTTTCCAATACCAGCACATTAATACTTTTTGATGCCTCTTCCCAATACTGGAACATATTTCTTTCTTAAACCTCTTTGTCTTCACTATCTTTCCTACATTTTTCTTCTCATCTTTCTACCTCTTTTGGCCTCTCTCACTCCTTTTCCTCTTCTGCTTAAATTTCTTAGAACTGGTTCGAAGCCAGCCTTGCTGGCTTAAGAGACCCTGTTTCCAAATAAAAATATAAAATAGGTCTGTTAGTGTAGCCCGGAGGTAGAAGGGTTTCCAGGAACCCCAGTACCACACACACACACACAAAAATCTTAGAACTTCTTCCTTCCCCTCCCCCTTTTCCCACTTTTTCCCACTTCTAACCTGCTTGCATCTATTCTCTGTTCTTTCACTAGTGGTTATCTAGATCCTTTGATCTGTTTTTCTTCTTTCTTCTTTTTCTGCTAATAAGCTTCCAGGCTGAGTTTACCCTTTTGTTTTCGTCATGTAAGCCTCCCCAGTTCTCCAACTGGGTTGATGAGAACCTTATATAAGAGATGCTGGCTGTGTTCTGTCTTTGCAATATCTGGGGAGTTATTTACTTTTCTCAGCCTAAGTGGATACAAAGCTAGGTGGCCTGCTTTCAGGCCCTTTTCCAAACAACAGTGTTTCCATTTGGCTCTACTAGCCTAAAGGTTCTCTGGACAGGGGCCCATAATAAGAATACCCAGTAGGCAGTAATAGCAGCCATTTGAGTAATTCCACTAGAGTCCCTTGTGATTTATTAAGATTATATGCAACAGCAGAACAGGTGTGGCTTTTGAGGGCCAAGAGAATGCCAGAGAACGACTTGTTCCCTCTACCCATTGGTAGAACTGTTGATACATAATCCCCAAATGGAGAATTGAAAAGGTTTCCAGAACACCCATTTTGTTGTATCCAATTATTTCTTTTTACCACCAAACCTTTTCCTGGGTTGTTTCATACTTTTCTCTCTCCCCAAGTTTGTTTTCTTCAGGAAGTCTCAGAAAGTCGGTGGACAGCAGTCTTACATATTACATCTGCTCAATCATGGTGACAGAAAATGGATGCTCACATTGAAAGTAATAAATAAGCTTTCAGTTTTATGAAAAGGGCTTTATTCTCCAAACAGGAGCATGAGAAAGAGCTGCTTCCTGTTTTTCCAGCATAGAGAGAGAGAATGTGGGTAGAAGAAGGGAATGAGCAGGGGACAGCACAACGCCTGCAGAAGCCAAGGACAAGGTGAGGGCAAGGTCCTTTTCACCTTTTTTAAAAAAAAAAGCAAAGTGATTAAGAGTCAGTCTGCCATGGCATTATAGTTATATAAAAAGCAGGGTGCAAATTAAATAGAGAAGATGAGCACAGTTATGCAGAATACATATTAATGCATAACGAGACAGGAAAGAAATGTGCCAACACTCTAAAGTACTAATGGTACTTATTTCTGAAGGGTAGAATGGAGGATGACTAGGATTTTCTTGTTGATGCACTTCTATGGTTTTTATATTTGTGCCATTGAACATTGTAGTTTATAACAAATGGTGGGTGGATTTCTTATAAAAAGGACCCATAAAAAGGATGAGTTATCTTTTAGCAAAGGTAGTGCCTCCAAGCCCACTGGAATTGAGATGTGTGTGGGCTCAGGGGAGGTGTCATCTAAGCAGATGGATTCTGAACTTCTTAAATGGGAGACATGGGACAAATCTGAGACTAGTTTTAAATGAATGGCTCCAATTCAATTGCCTTAGAAAAGAGAAGATCATTGATTCAAGGCAATTCTTGGTTGTAATTTCTTTTGTTCAGTTCAACTATCATACCATGTCTGGCAAGGATAAAGATAAGTTTAAAAAAATCAAACTAGAGAGTAAAATTGTTCAGTTTATTCTCAGCTTATTCATTAGCATTAGGGCTGAAAGTAGGAGGAAGCCGACTAATGCTTTGTTTTTGTTTTGTTTTGTTTTGTTTTTATGCTTGTTTATTTGTTTTGGTACTGAGAATTGAGTCCAAGAGGTATTCTATCTCCAAGCTACACCTTCTTCCCTATATTATTCTTTTATTTTAAATTAGGCTCCCACTAAGTTGCTAAGGCTGTCCTCAAACCTGCAATCTTCCTGTCTCAGCCTCCCAAGTACAGGGAATTACAGACATTCATAACAACACCAGGCTTGACTAATGATTTTTAACTGCTTTTTATGCACCAGTACCAGGCTGTAATTTACAAGGTACCTCACTTAATCTTTACTGCCAGCCTGAGTGGTAAACATAATTACTATTCCAGGTAATAAATGAGGCCTCTGATTTTCCAAGGCTCTAAAGCTACTAAATGGCAGAACCAAAACTTCAACCCAATTCTCTTGTGTGTTCCACCCATTGGAGACCCTGAGCTTTTGGTCTCCAGAAAAAAAGGATCTATTTTGAGTCATGGAGAGGTCAATGGCTTCTTCTGCCGCCTGAAGGAAATACTCAGGGTGTGAAGATTCTTGTTATCACATATTCTGACCAAACAGAATTTTTAACCTCCACCAGAGGAATACCATCTGGAACTGAAAGACATAGAAACAGGGAGATCCTCAAAGGCTATCTTCTAACCATAATCAAATAGATTGAGCAACCCAGAGAGGGCAAAATACTTGACTCCGTTTTATACAATGCTGATTTAACATTGGTATTTTGTAGCTTTCAGACAATGGATGTTATCCCTTCTTTTGACATTCTTTACCTATTTTGGTAATGCCTACAATGTTCATTTTCTTCAAAGAGTGCATTTAATAATTAGTCATATTAATGAACATGATTTATGCTTTATCTGTTTTTGTTACTGAACAAAGTATAATATGTTCACATTCCTTAATTTGTTTTTCTTAAGAGACTCTTGAAATATATTATGGTAAATCAAGTGTGAATTTTTCAAATAAATATCTCCACCCACCTTTCAGTATCTTCTCTTAAAAATAAAATAAATACTCAGAATATGAACTCAAACTGGTACACAAATATATTTACTAATTCAATGAATGAGAATCACAAGTGTTCAGAGCTGTTAGAGAAAAGCAATCCTAACATCTTCTTTATTCTACAAGTGGAATGACTGAGACACAGAGAAGAGAGTTGGTCAGTCTGATGTCACATATGGAGTCAGTGGTAGAAATAAAAATGAATCATTAAGTTTCCACTGCTATTGCCACTAAATTCGTGAGTTAAAGTGTACCTCCACTTGGAGCAGAAGCACATTCTTATAATCCCAATACATAAGAGATTGAGGCATGAGAATTGCATGATGGAAACCAGTGTGTGTTAACTTATGAAGTTCTGTTTCAAAATAAAATTAAAATGGGGATGGAGGATAGCTCCAAGGTAGAATGTTCCTGAGTACCAATTCCCAATACCACACAAAAAGTAAAGTGTACCTCAAACAGTCATGGATTCTTCAAACCGGCACAAATTTATTTATGTGACTAATTAATGACCAAAAATTCGGCTGTATATTGAAAGATACTAGATCCCACCTGGGGATAGCTCTGCCAGCTAGAATTGAATGACTGGGAAGGGCACAAGTAGAGGAAGCACTGGACTGTGGAACAACTCTGGCACTGCACTTCTCAAACCACGTGTATTACTTAAACTGTGCCCTCAATCACTGTCTGCAGGGGAACACTCTGGGATTGAGAAATTAAATTCATGGTTCCATTTTTGTGCACATTTTGTAATTACAACATCCCTTATAAACTAATCCCATTTTTCAGAAAAGAAAACTGAGGTATAGGTACATCTTAGGCTAAGAACCATTTATCTCATTATTAGAATCATTCTTGAACCAAGTTATGTTTCATAGATTCCCTAAAACGTTTATGCTTTTTTCTTTATTCGCTCTGTTTCTAAGGTTTTTTTTTGCAACTGTTCCTGTCCCGAGACAGCTAGTACTCTCTAATAATTCTTCTGAATCCAGGTTAGGCTCATAATAAGATATAACCAACTCTTTAATTCCCAAAGCTAACTGAAATACTTTCAGTTCAGGCTTCATGTTTTTTTCTCTTTTAGCTCTTTTCTCCCAATGATTTTAAAACTACACTTCCTAGCCATAAATGGTAGAGAAAAACGTATCTTAGTTTATAGAACCAATACTCTTTTGGCTTAAGTGGCAGAAACTCATTTCAAATTCTTAGAAGAGTAAGAGAATAAGGATAATTGACTCATGTAATTGAAAAGTCCAGGTAGAATGTCCCTGAATATTAGTTTTGAATTCAGGGATTTGAGTAATGCCATTAGGATTATGTTTTTCACACTCTATCAGTAAACTCTGTTTCATCTTGCACTTGGCTTTATTTATTCTCAGTGAATCTTGTTTACTTAGTGGCAAAGCTTTTAACCAGCACCTCCAAGAATCCATAAAAATTACTTTAAACTTTTTGCTGTACTTGGAATTGAATGTAGAAACACTCTACCACTGGACTACATTCCTATGCCCAACCTTTTAAAATATTTGACACAAGATCTCACTATGTTGCCTCCACCTCCCATGTAGCTGGAATTACAGGTGTATACCATAGTGCCTTGCACTGATTCTACTAATAGGATAGAAATGACAAATATACAACACTCCACTGAAAAAAATTTTCCTAGCACCTACAGGACGTTCACAAAGATTAAACATATCGTGAACCATAAAATACTTAAAATGTAAATAAATTAAAATTATATGGAATATTTGATCTGATCACAATGTAAACTAACTATAAATCAATAACAGAAAGATAACAATACGTGTATGTTGAACAGCACACTTCTAAATAATCCATGGATAAAATAAAATTGTAAAAGTCTATAGCACTTATTAAAATGAAAACATAGCCTACCAAAGTTTGCAGAATGGTCATAAAACCATGCTTAAAAACTTATAGCAATATTTTCATAAATTAGAAAAGAGGAGGTATTGGATTATGACTCTATAGTAGACCACTTGCCTAGCATGTATATGCCCTTAGGTTTCATCCCTAGCCCTCACCCCCACCACACACACACAAAAATTCCCACTGGGGTGACATGGCTTGTGCAAGCCTGTAATCCCAGTATTTAGGAAGCTAAGGCAGGAGGATCACAAGTTTGAGTCTAGACTGTAGTAACCTAGCAAAAAAAAGGGGGGGTCAAAATAAAGAGGGTTGGGTTATTAGCTCAGAGGTAGAACTTGACTCGGCTCAAGTCACAATACCATACCAAAAAAGATGAAATTTCTCAGAGAAATAACCTAAGTTCCTATCCCAATAAATTATAAAATCAATAGACAAGAGAAAATGAACCCAAAGTAAACATAAGGATAGAGACAGATAAGAACAAAGGTTAGAGAAAAATAGTATAGAAAGCCAATGAAACAAATGTCTTCAAAAGTAAACTATAAACTGATATATATCTAACAAGACAGAAACAAATGAAGAGATAAGCTATGAATCACAAAATATAATGAATTAAACAGGGCTTATAAGTAAAAATATAATCCTGTATCCATGAAACGAATCAAAAGGGATACTACCAACAATTTGACACATATAAATTTAACAATTTAAATTAATTGATCCAACTCCTCAAAAAACTACCACAATTCACCCAGTATGAAAGAGATAATCTGAATAGATCTATTATTATTAAAAACTGTATCCATAGTTTAAACTTTCAAAAAGAAAATACGTAGGCCCAGATTGTTTTTTACCAATAATTTTACCAAACATTTAAAGAATTATAACACCAATTTACAAAATCTCTTCCAAAGAGTACAAGAATAGATTGCATTTTCTAATTAATTTAATGGGCCCAGTATTAGCCTGATACCAATACCATGCAAAAATAAAACTTATTCCAATATACCTCACAGATATTACCAAATAAAATCTAGCAATGTGTTAAAATATATATGCTACAATCAATTTATGTTTATTGGAAGAATGAAAGCTTAGTTCAATACCTTAAAGTTTATAAATGTAAACAACAGAATAAATAAAAATGTAATTAAATAAATCAACATACAAAAATTTAACAAAATAAAATACACATTCATAATTTTTAATTAGTCTTGGAAAAATTGAAAACATATTAAACTTAATAAAACATTTAAAATTATAGCTGCTTTAATTGAGTCTAATGTTACAAGAGTGAAATTCGAAGTTCCCAAAGTTGGTAAAAAGACAAGGAGTTCAACTCTCACTAGTCTTTTTTAACTCAGTATGGAAAATCTAGCTACTATAATAAGGCAAAACGCAATAAAAAAACATACAAATTAGAAAGGAATATTACGACTATTCTTATTTACCTATCAAAATGATCATCCACACAGGAAATACCAATAAATCTACACAAATTTTTTCCTAAAATTAATAAATGAGTTCAGACTGGTCTTAGGATACCAAAATTGATTCACAAAATTTAATTGTATTTCTACTTACCATCAACAAACATTTAGAAATGAAATTGAAAGCACAATGACATTTATAATCAGTTGAGTTTTATATTTGTGTACAAACTAAACAAAACATGTGTTGAATCTACATGATCTATGTAAATATAAAACACAAAACTATAAATGTAAAACTATAAAAAAATTTAATAAGAAAAATCTTTTTTGATCTCGAACTTGTAACACGACATCAACATCCTGATCTATAAAAGAAAACTTTGATAAACTTGATCTCTCTTAACTAATAATAATGATGATGATAATAAAATACTTTTCGAAAAATCCTGTAAAGAGGGTGAGAGAACAAATTATTGACTGGAAAAAAATAATTGCAGAACATTTATCTGATAAAAGACTTTTATCTAGTGAATGTGTGTATGTATGCGTATACAAATATATAAATAGTAAAATACAAAACAATCCAATTAGAAAATGGGAACATGCATGAAAAGACATTTCATTGAAGAAGATATCTGTATACTGGAAATGGCAAATAAACATACAGAATGATATTCAGCATCATTAGCTATTAGGAAAATACAAATTAAAACTGCAATAAAAATACATTATTTTATTTAGTTTTGTGCACTAGGGATTGAACCACTTTGAGCTACAACTCCAGCCATTTTATTTATTTACTTTTTATTTTGAAACATGTTCTCACAAAGTTGCTCAGGCTGTCCTCTAACCTGTGATACTCCTATCTTAGCCTCCCAAATACTGAGATTACAGGTATGTGCCATCATGCCTAGAAAATGCTGGTGAGAATATGTAGTTTCTTAGATATTTAAATGTGTAATTACCACCTGACTCAGCTATTGTACTCTTGGACATTTAACCCAGATAAATGAAAATTTACACACACATAAAAACTTGTACATGAATGTTCACAACACAACAATTATGTTCATAATAGAAAAAAAACATTAGATAAACTTCCTCCAAAGGGCAAATACTTAAATAGACTGAGGTATGGTGCATTCATACTTTGGAATGCTATTCAACTATCAGAAGAAATGAACTGTTAATCCATGCAATAGCTTGGATGGCTCTCAATGGAAATATATTCAGTAGAAAAAAGCCACTCCCAAATACTAGTTATTTACATAAAATTATTGAAATGATAAAATTTTGCAAATAGAGAACAGATTAGTGGTTACCAGTATGTAAAATTGTAAAGGTGTAGTTGGTGGGGGTGTTGATTATGTTGGACTTTAAAAGAGCGTCAGGAAGATCCTGGTTCTTGGCCAGCCTCAGCTCCTAAGTGAGGACATTTGCAATTCAGTGAGACCCTGTTTTCAAAATAAAGAATAAAAAAGCATCAGGAGGAATGAGTGATACAATAAATTGTACTGTATTTTGACCGGACCATACTAGACTATATGAGAATATCCTGGTTGCAATAATGCAAGGTTTTCATGTTGAGAGAAATGAGGTAAGAAATATGTGGTATCTTTCTGTGTAAATCTTACAACTGCATGTGAACCAATCATTAATCCAAATAAAATTGTTTAATTAAAAACACATTTTCCGATACTGGGGTTGAAACCCAGAGACATTCTACCTCCGAGTTATATCCTCAGCCCTATTTTTTATCCTTTATTTTGAAACAAGTTTTCACTAAGTTGTAGAAGGACTCACTAAGTAGCTGAGGCTGTCTTTGAACCTGTATTCTCCTGTCTCAGCCTCTCAAGTACTGGGATTACAAGCATGCATCACCATCCCAGCTAATTAAAAATACTTTTGATTCTAGAGAAAAATAAATGCCTTGCTTTCAATTACTCCAGGTGATAGAGCAGAGAAACACCATTGCCCCAAATTTGACTCGTGTTCATCTCTAAACAAATCAGTATGTTCATAGGATTACTCTGATAGAGCCAGCCAGCTATGTCATATTACCATCCTATGGAGAAGGAAATGGATTCATGTGATTGACATTCATGCCAACTGAGATGGGGAAATTCTCAAGACAGATACTCAACCATTAAAAAAAATCTAACGAGCAATCTCCAGTACAGAGGTGAATTAAAGACATGCTCTAGAGAAAGCCTGGAGCAACAGGGCTCAGTCAGAGATAAATTTTACGTAGCAGGACTAGAAGGATAAATTAAGAAGGACCAGAGAGTTGGGCACAGTGGTGCATATTTGTAATTCTAGCTACAAAAGGCAGAGGCAGGAGGATTACAAATTCCAGGGCAGTGTGAGTTACTTAACAAGAAAGGGTTTGTCTCAAAAAATTAAAAGGACTCAGAAAAAGTACCTCAGAAGTAAACCACCCCTGGGTTTGTATCCCCCCCCACACACACACACACACAAAGAGGGCCATTCCATTTCTTATTTGTTTAAAATCTTTTGAGAAGCAGTGCATTTCAGGGAGCAAACTCTCTAAATACTTAGCCAGGGCTTTTTCTATGGAGTTCTGAATTGTGCTTTGAGGCAAGCAGTATGCACATTCATCATATCTGGAGCCAAGTCTGGTTGTTAAGTAAGGCACAGTATACTCCATGAGGTAGGAAAACCAATGTTATAGTTACTCATATCTCGGGCCCTTAGAGCAAGTTCTGAGATTCTTATAAATCAAGGGAGCAGTTTTTAAAGAATACAGGCTAGATCTCCCCTATCTGGGCCTATTATCTGGGACCCCAGAACACTACAGAAGCAAAAAGATAGGCTTGAGCAGCATGGGTAAAGTAAAATAGCCAGAGAAGAATATTGAAGCTTGGCATGAGATATGACCTGTTCCCTGGTCAGGGAATGGGCTTTGGCAAAGGTAGCCCTCTGGTTCTGGTGATAGCTGAATTTAGTATTTTTCATTAAAGATTTCCTAGAAAATTATAGTGCCAGAACCAAGTAATTCTTTCAGAACTTAGAGAAGAGGAATACTGGTTAAATGGGGATGCATAAATACAGGGTTGGTCTCAGATGTCAGAGCTAGAAGGAATAGATACTACTAGTTAGGTGGCCCCAAATTTTGATGAACTTAAACCATGAGTTCACCCCTAACTCCCTAACACCTCAATCCTGAAGTGAACTCCAGAAATTCAAACATAGATCAATCTGTGAAGCATCAAGGCCCAGTCAGCAGACAGATTTATGCATAGCAGAGTATATATACTTGAGTAGATCAAGTATGCTACATATATTTTACACCTTGCTTCAATTGTGACTAATTACAGAACTATCTTGCATTGTGTTGAGACACATTTGTAAGCTGCATCTGACCTTAACACTTTGAGAGTGTTGTGATCTCTCATTAATGTTTTTCATGGCTGTAGGAAGGAGTAGTGGCACCATTATATGCTGTATACTTAATATTGTTGATAAAGCATTTCTGTAACTCATATAGACTAGAGGAATTTGTTGAATAAAAGCTAGGGTGTTTTGCATTGTATAAATATGGACCTAGGAAAAATCTTATCAGGATTTTTTTTTTTGTTCTGAGGATTAAACCCAAGAACATTCATTCTGACTCTGGACCACATCCCCAGCCCTCTTTAATGCTTATTTGGAAAGGGTGTTTTGCTAAGTTTCTGGGACTGTTCTTGGACCTCAGAAGGATTGCAAGACTCTTGGTATCCTAACACAAAGAATTCCCAGGGGTTCTGCTGGAGATTTTTTCTATTTCCAAGGGAAGGGAGATAACTTGCTGAGTGTTTTCAAGAAACAGAAACTGACTCAAAACATCACAAGGAAAGAAAAGCAAGGAAATTCAGGGTTAATCTGAACTAGATATTATGATGGCATTCTTTTGTCTATCATGGGCTGTACGGCTTCTCCTGTGTTAACTTACAAATCTGCCTTCTTTACTTTTAACTTATTTGTTGGCTTTTCTTATATATTCATCTTGCACATGGCTAAATTGTCTGTCCAACTTTACATGGCTTTTCTACTTCAGCACTTGCTATCATCTATAACAGCCCAACAGCTGGACAGGCAAGAATGAAAACATAATAATGGACAACAAATTGTATTTCAGACAAACAACTGCCACAGAAGAGTTTGGAGTGGATGATGAGGGGACATAGACATTCATATTTGATTCAGTGGTGGAACAAAGTAGAACCTGAAAGTAGGTGGCATTAGTGAACTGTTGAATTGTTATTCTTAATACGGTAGCAGTAGTCTCTGCAGTTGGTTAACTCCATTTATCAGACTGGAAAACCAAGGCCCATAGAATTTTCTCCACAAAGGTCAAAGTCACAATGTATAATAGTAGCACCAAGACTAAGATCATTCTTCTGCCACTCAGCCCTGGATTCTTATGGTAATATCTTTCCCTATTTACCACATTTTGCTCTATCTAATTACACATAGGGAACATATGTTTTGAATCTCTAAGGCAAGTTCCAACTGCATATGTTTTTGTTAAAACTATGGGTCCTATGGTGGGTCCATGGTGATCTTATGGGTCTATGCCTGTAATCCCAGTACTAAGGATGCTGACATGGGGGATCATTGTTTTGACACTAGCCTATAGTAACTTAGATCCTCTTTCAAAATAAAAAAAAGATTTAGAGGTGTAGCTTAGTGGTAGAATGCCTCTGGGTTCAATTCCCAGTACCACAAAAAAGAGAAAAATAACAAGATGATTTGGAAAACTGGTAAATTCATATATCTCCTGTGGGAATGTAAATAATCACAATTATTTTGTAAAAAATAGATTGACTAAAATCAATAAAATTGATACATTGTAACCTAAGACAATAATTCTCTCAGGAGACATGCACAATTATGTCATTGTAGCATTGTCTATAAAAGTAAAACTATAACAAAAGTGTCATCAGTGGAATGAAAAAATTATTTTTATATATATATATATATATATGACGGAATGCTATACAGTAATGAAAATGATCTAAAACTACTGGCAAGAATATAGGTCAATTTCTTAAAAGTACTGAGTGAAATGAAAGAAGAATTGTTCAAAATTACATTTGTATAATGGTCAAAAAGTAAATCTTATTCCCTAACAGTATATTTATATCTAATTGGAATATAAAAAATAATAACATATATTATTAAAAACATTAAGATAGAGTCAAGTACAGTGCCAAATGCCTGTAATCTTATATTTGAGGGTCAGAAATAAGAGGATCACAGGTTCAATGACAGCCTCAGAAATCTAGTGAGACCCTCAGCAAATTAACAAGACCCTGTTTCAAAATAAAGTAAACTCAAATAAAATAGGGCTGTAGGGCTGTGGTGTAGCTTGAAGGTAGAATGCCCCGAGGTTCAATCATTAGTACAAAAAAAACTAAAGTAGTTGGAGTTAGAGTTAAGATGAGATTAGGTGGATTTTGAAGTATTGGTGAATTTTATTCTTAACTTAGATGACTGAGTTTGATAACTTTGTAATTATTCTTCAAACTATATGCATGTTTCACAATAAAATATTCTTAAGAAGTCATAATTTTCATTCTTAGCCAAATATAGTCATCTTTTGGTATCTTCACAATTGATTCTAAGACCTCATATGAATACTAAACCCATGTGTGCTCAAGTCATCTATGTAAAATTGTGCAATATTTGCATATAACCTATGTACATCCTGCTGGGTATTTTGAATCACCTCCAGAATATATATAATAGTGAATAAAATATGACTGCCATGTAAGCAATTTTTACATTGTATTATTTGGAGGATAATGACAAGAAAAAGTCTGCATGTGCTCAGCACAGAAACAATCATTACTGGCCTAACTATATAGTGCAGATCAACAGTGCCATGACATTATGAATCACAGTTTTTTTGAATATGCAGATGCAGAAACTGCAGATATAGAAGAACAACAATAATTCATTTATTTTAAAGTCTTGGGATGATTTATTTAACTAATAGATATAATAGCAATTCTGGACAACTGAAGAATTCACTGCTCAGGGAAGGAAATCAAACTGGGGTCATATAGATGCATAATGTGCAGCCAATAACATCATTAATTTGAAGGAGACTGAATTGTTATTTTTCTACCATAAAAGAACAGATGAAAAACATCTTCAGATTTCACAGTTTAGAAAATAAAATTATAAATTTTAATCATTAATATATCTAAATTAAATGACTCCCATAGCATTAGTATAATTGAATCAATGGTAGAGATAGTAGAGTCTTTGAAATTACTATAATCCTTTGGTTTTACACCTATAGGATGCACACCAATGGTTTAAATGTATATGTTCTAGACTCCATCCACAGGGATTCTGTGATGGTGGTAGGTCCTTGGAATTTAAAGTTTCAATAAAAAATTGTATATTCAAATAAAAATGTGGTCTAAGAGCCACACCTTAAGAAACACAAATATCAACCTTTTCTGTTACAGAAGGACAATGGTGAAAGCAAAGTCTCTTACAATACAGAGAAAGGTACTGGAAGAACAGAGATATGAATAGAATTTTTTTAGAATCAGCTTTCCATTTTAGAATCATCATAGTTCTGCCTTTGTGAAATTTCTATAGTTTTTAAAGTTCAGCTTCATTCCATTAACAAAATACTTTTGAGATTCATGAATCTCATTATATTATCAGTAGTTCATTGTTGTTGCTGCATAGTATTCCATTGCATGACTATACCACCATTACTGCATGTATTCACCAGCTGTTGAACATTTAAGTTGTTACAGTATGAGGGCTACTCGGAATAAAGCTCATATAAACACTCATATTCAAGAATTTGTGGGAATACATGATTTACATGTTTAGGGTAAATAGCAAGGAGAGGGATTGTTGGGTCAAATGGTAAGTATGTGAGTAACTTTATCCCTAACTGCCAAACTTTTTCTAAGGTGCCTGTACTGTACAATGTACCTCATTCTCTCCAACACTTGGTGTTTATCAATCTTTTTATTTCTAGACATTCTATTAGGTATGTAGTGAAAACTCAATATAGTTTTAATTTGCATTTCACTAATAACTAATGCTGTTAGACAACTTTTCATGACCTGCATTATCTTTTATATAGATTCTTTACTGAAGTATCTGTCCAAACTATCTGTTTTATTGGCTACTTTTGAGAGTATTGATGAGTTTCTAAATTTATTTACATATTCCATATACATATCCTTTATCTGATATTTTTCCCAGTCTATGGCTTACTTTTTTATTTTATTTTTTATTTTTTGCAGTACTGGGGTTGGAACCCAGGGACATTGTACCTCCAAGATACACACCCAGCCCTATTTTCTAGTTTTTTTTTTTAAACAGGGTCTCACTGAGTTGTCAAGGGCCTTGCTAAGTAATTCAGGCTGTCTGTGAACCACAATCCTCTGGTCTCCACTTCCTGAATGTTGGGATTACAAATATGTGCCACCACACCCGGGCCCTTTTTAATTTATTAACACTGATTTTATAAAATCAGTTCTAAATAAAAAGAGTTGTCAAGGGCCTTGCTAAGTAATTCAGGCTGTCTGTGAACCACAATCCTCTGGTCTCCACTTCCTGAATGTTGGGATTACAAATATGTGCCACCACACCCGGGCCCTTTTTAATTTATTAACACTGATTTTATAAAATCAAAAGTTATTAATTTTGATAAAATTCAGTTTGTATATTTTATCATTTATGCTGAATAATTTTATATTCATATAAGCATTTTTGAGCTTTGCTCTGGGACACAGTTAAATTACATGGAAACAGTTTGATCCTTTTGGGTATTGATTTTAAGCTTTGCTAAATAGGATTATAGCAGCATTTATTTTATGGCTCATTTTTCTACACTGCTGAGAGAGAACTCTTCTGAGTATCCTGTATTCCATTAGTTTTAAGTCAAGCTAATGGGAATAAAAATTTTCCCCACTTGATGTCATATCTAAGGATTGCTTCTTCTAATCTTCTTTTATTGTTCCTGTGGCCTTGGGAAGTTTTCTCACATGTTTTCACGAATCTTTCCCATGCTGTATTCAAGGGACACTCTCTTCTGCTCTTTTCAAATCGCTCCCTCTTTTCTGGTATTAAATTTCATAACTTCTAGCTGCCTTACTCCCTCAGAATTCCTTTTTTTTGTCCCCTTTGTTCAGTGAGACCATTGAACTGTTTGAATTTTTCCTTCTAGTACTTAGTCTAAACTCTGCCTTGAGACAGGAATCTAGGAAAATCTTAGGGCTCACTTAATTTTTTGTCTTTTCTCAGAGATCATAATCCTACATTGTTTTTTGTTTTCTTGAAACAGTTGTACTTCTCCAGTTTGTAGTTGATTAAGTTAAGGTGCTGCCATGGCCTGAGTGTGCCCCCAAAGGTTCTAACATCCGTAAGCTGCCACAGTGTGGCAATGTTGAGAGGTGGTGACACTTTTAAGGGTAGAATCTAGAAGGAGGAAATTAGGTCATGCGGGCACCAGTCTTGTGAAGTAAGTAATGCAGGTCTCATGAGATTGGATTGGTTCCCTCAAAATGAGTTATCTTAGAGCAAGTTTAAGTTTTTCATCTTGCCCCTCTTCTGGTTGAATAATGCTCCATTACATGCATGTGATTTCCTGCCTCACAGACATTCTTATCATAATCCCAGCTGCCAATTGTGTATCTGTGTGTGTGTGTGTGTGTGTGTGTGTGTGTGTGTGTTAGTGGGGATTGAGCCCAAAGGTGTTTTAACTCTGAGCTAGACACTCAGACATTTTTTGTTTTAATTTTGAAACAGGGTTTCACTATGTTGTTAAGACTGGCCTCAAATCTGTGACCCTTTCCCTCAGCTTTTAGAGTATTGAGATTATAGGCATATGCCACTGTGCCCAGGTGGAAGACTTTTCTTTTTATCCTAGGAATGGAACTCAGGGGCATTCAATCACTCAGATATACCCCCATTTCCATTTATTTATTTATTTATTTATTTATTTATTTATTTATTTTGAACCAAGGTCATGCTAAATTGCTGAGGCTGTATTGAAACCTGCATTACTCCTGTCTCAAGAACCCAAGTACTAGGATTACAGGTATGAGCCACCACACTTGGCTAACTGCCTTGGTTTGAGGAAGTTTGAATCCCCTCAATATATCTAAGTAGATACCAGTGGACCAAAACTGTGAGCTAAATAAACCTACTTTTATACAGTATTTGAAATTAATTATGTTATTATAAAATACTTGATTGGACTAAGAATAAATATATAAACATAAATTTACGTGGAAGTCACTATCTTAAGCATTTTGACTTCCTTCTCAGATTGTTTTCTGCATTTATCCTGGCTTCCAGGAAAATACGTTCATATGTAAAACCCTTTGTTACAATTTCTAAATTACTTAACCACCATGCCTTCTGTTACCTTTGGTACTTTAGCATTGTAAACATTTTTCATACTTTCAAATGTCTTTAGACTACACTTTGAGAAACGCTTCATTTGGAAATATATATAGTCAAAAGTTTACTGATAAAATTATGGCGCACAAATTTTTATTTAAAATGGGTCATATTTATTCTCTTTTGAAGCTTCCACATATGAAAGAAAGCATGTACTATTTGTCATTTGGTGTCTGGCTTAATTTACTTTATATATAGTCTCCAGTCTCAGCTATTTTTCTGTAGATTACATGATTTCATTCTTGTTTATAGTTGAATAATGCTGTTACAGGTATGTGCATGTTGATGAGCATGTGCACTTGTGCACACATATACCATATTTTTTATTCATTCATCTATTGATAGGATGATTTCGTATCTTATCTGCTATGCAGAGGACACAATTAGGAAATAGGAGACAGGAGAAGAAGAAGAAAGAGAATGGCAGGAAAGAGTAGAAGCAATAGTGGACATGCTCAATCCATAATATTGGCATGTATGAAAAATATCACAGTGAAACCTATTGATTTGTTTTACTAGTATGTGTTAATAAAATAAAATTGTTATATATTTTTTAAATTTCTTTTATTAATTTCTTTTTTAAATTGGTGCATTGTAGTCATATATCAATCACATTGGAGGACAAGACTTGAGAGGATATACAAGCACACATCATCCAATTAGCCCTCCACCAGCCCCCATCCCATTCCCTCCCCCTCCCTCCATCCCATTCCCTCCCCCTCCCTCAATCCCATGCTTCTTTGGTGATTTACTTTGATACATTTGTTTATGTACCTCCTGCGTTTTAAAGAGGCTCCGTCCTCCAGCATTACATACCCTCTGATTGGTCACATTAGTTGCTTCACTATAGGGCCCTTTCTACAGCTCAGCCTCTTCCTGTTGCTCTTTTCCTCCTAGTTATTGCTGATTAAGAGAAGCGTCTGATTTATATTTTCTGCGATATTTCTCTGTGCATGCTGCGTTACAAGTACCGATCCCACTCTTGATGGTCCCAGTAGTGGCCTGGCTACTCAGTGGACTGATCCAGACCTCGCTGGCTCAAGCAGCGGCCTTGCCTCATGGGAGGCCCCAGTTCTGGTCTCGCTGGCCCCTACACCGGTCTAATCCCTAAGCTGGCTTTGGTCCCGGCCTTGGAGGCCGCAGGAGTGAACTTGCCTCACGCCAGGCTCTGATGCTGGCCATTGGCCCCTGCACCGGTCTAACCCCATGGCAGGATTCCAATCCTGGCCTCGGAGGCCCCAGCACCGGCCTAGCCTCACGGCAGGCTCCAATGCTGGCCTCGTTGGCCCCAGCACCGGCCTAACCCCTCGGCAGGTTCCGTTCCCGGGTTAGGAGGCCCCAGCACTGGCCATGTCTCACGGTAGGCTCCGATGCTGGCCTCACTGGCCCCAGCACCGGCCTAACCCCTCGGCAGCCTCCGATCCCGGCCTCGGAGGCCCCAGCACTGGTCATGCCTCACGGCAGGCTCCGATGCCGGCCTCACTGGACCCAGCACCGGCCTAACCCCTCGGCAGGCTCTTATCCTGGCCTCGGAGGCCCCAGTACCGGCCTTGCCTCAAGGCAGGCTCTGATGCCGGCCTCACTGGACCCAGTACCGGCCTAACCCCTCGGCAGGCTCCGATCCCGGCCTCGGAGACCCCAGCAATGGTCATGCCTCACGGCAGGCTCCAATGCCGGCCTCGCTGGCCCCAGCACCGACCTAACCCCTCAGCAGGCTCTTATCCTGGCCTCGGAGGCCCCAGTACCGGCCTTGCCTCAAGGCAGGCTCCGATGCCGGCCTCGCTGGCCCCAGCACCGGCCTAACCCCTCGGCAGGCTCTTATCCTGGCCTCGGAGGCCCCAGTACCGGCCTTGCCTCATGGCAGGCTCCGATGCCGGCCTCACTGGACCCAGCACCGGCCTAACCCCTCGGCAGGCTCCGATCCCGGCCTCGGAGACCCCAGCACTGGTCATGCCTCACGGCAGGCTCCGATGCCGGCCTCGCTGGCCCCAGCTCCAGCCTAACTCCTCAGCAGGCTCTTATCCTGGCCTCGAGGCCCCAGTACCGGCCTTGCCTCAAGGCAGGCTCCGATCCCGGCCTCGGAGGCCCCAGCACTGGTCATGCCTCAAGGCAGGCTCCGATGCCGGCCTCGCTGGCCCCAGCATCGGTCTAACCCCTCTGCAGGTTCCAATCCCGGCCACGGAGGCCTCAGTAGTGGCCTTGCCTCACAGCAAGCTCCGATATCAGCCACTGGCCCCAGCGCCCGCCTAACCCCTCAACAGGTTCCGATCACTGTCTCTGTGGTTATTATTTCAAAGGTTCCAGGTGTAATGTATCAGATCTCTGCCTCCCGCGAGTATTGGTCACTGGCATTGCCACTGCCTCCACCGTTTCAAATCCTTCCCAGGCTCTTTTTCCACTCTGAATGTTGTCCAGTGTTCCTAAGCATGCGTGATGGTAGTATTCGACATTTGGTATAATTTCTGCAAAAAAATAAAGTTGGTTAAGATCCGGTTTCTGCTTCTCCTGAATACAAGTCTCCACCACCATCGCGGAGAACTCTTTCAACACCGCATTTCTCCTTGGTCTCCGCTAAACTCTCTCCTTATATGTGATGTCTGAGATTCTTAACAATATAGAGAAATAGCAGTCCTCTTTCACGGCGAATTTTTCCATAAGTTCCAGTGCATTTAGATAAGTTTTGTCTGCATCTCCAGTGTCCTGGCATCCATAACGGCTTTCTTACCTCCTCTCCGATATTTTTCTTTATCTTTTTCTGTTCTGGGCCCGGTTTCTCCAGGGGTCTGGCGTGCTACTCGCAGTTCGGCCCGGGGCCCAGAGTCCCGCGACCCAGTCCCCAGCTGGCGTGCCCCGCGTGACCCCCGCCCAGAACCCAGCATCTTACTGGGCCTGGTTTCTCCAGGGGTCTGGCATGCTACGTGCAGTTCGGCCGGGACCCAGAGTCCCGCGACCCGGGCCCCAGCTGGCGTGCCCTGCGCGCGACCTCCGCCCAGAACCCAGCGTCTTACTGGGCCCGGTTTCTCCAGGGGCCTGGCGTGCTATGCACAGTTCGGCCTGGGGCCCAGAGTCCCGCGACCCAGGCCCCAGCTGGCGTCAAAATTGTTATATTTTAGATGAATGGATATATTTTTATTATTTTGTAGATGAAGCATAAAGGGCAGAGAACAGTTAATCGTTGAAACTAGATGATAGATACATAGTGGTTCAATTCATTATCTTTCTCATTTGGTGTCTATTTGTGCTTTTCCAAATAAACAATTCAAAACATGTTTATTGTTTATTTGAGCATAAATCTCTCTTACACACCCACTCTTGCTCTCGCTTTCTTGCTGTCCCTCCCCCCTCTTGGATTTGAATTTGAAGCAAAGCTTTCAAATATGAATTCAAAAAGATATTAGGTCCAAACACATCCTCCTGGGGTTTCTCTTCACCCATTATTTGTAGGTAAAAGAGGGGATAGTAAAGGGGGAGCTGGAAAGTCATCAATACTTTCTCAGATAATTCCCGGGAAATGATTCTGAGAAAAAGAATGAAAACATGAAGTACAATGAGGACTTGGCAAGTTCAGGTCAGCTCTCCTGGTCAGTGTGGTATAATGAAGTATTAACGGCATTGATGGAAGGCTCCATAATGTCTACTCCCAGTCCTACCTCTTACCAACTGTATGTCCTTAGGCAATGACTTATTCTGGGATATTATCCAAATTGAAAGTCACTCTGCTCTTTGTCCTGCAGAGGCACACACTCTCATCACTGCCCTTTGAATCCTTTCCATGTGCTCCCTGGAATATTCATTTCAACTGATTTTGTTACTCATCTCAAATATCAAATTCTCACTAAATATTAGAAAACAAAATTTAATATTTAAAGTATGCTAACCATAATCAAGTGGGTTTTGTCCCAGGAATGCAAGTGGTTTTTACCATGATACAATGAATCAATAAAAGGAAAAATCATGATCATCTCAGTCATTGCAGGGAAGTTATTTGACAAACTCTTTGTGTTATGAAAAGGAAATGTGAAGCCAGGCATGGTGGCGCACGCTTGTAATCCCAGCATAGCATTTGGGAGGCTGAGACCGGAGGATAGCAGTTCACAGACAGCCTCAGCTACTTAGTGAGGCCCTCTGCAACTTAGTGAGACCCTGTTTCAAAATAAATAGTAAAAATTAGGGCTGGGAGTGTCAGTCAGAGGTAGAATGCCCCTGGGTTCCATCCCCAGTATCGCAAAACATAAAAAAAAAGAAAATGCAAAGAAGACATATTAGAAAAAGAATATTAAGGTTGCTGAATATGTCACCAGGAAGTCAGAATGGGATAAAAATTTTATTTAGAATCAGTTTTCATTTACTAATCACTCATCAAATTAAGAATAGAACTTCCTCAATGTGATAAAAAGAACTTATACAAAATTCACAGCTATAGCCCGGTATGCTTGTAATCCCAGCATTTGAGAGGCTGAGACAGGAGAATTGCAGTTTGTGGGCAGACTCAGCTACTTAGTGAGGCCCTCCACAACTTAGTGATACTCTGTTTTAAGCTAAAGAATAAAAACAGGGCAGTGGGTGTAGCTTGGAGGTAGAATGCCCCTGGGTTTCATCCTCAGTACCAAAAAAATTTTTGATAGCTATTATTACACTCAATAGCGAAAACTGAAAGCTTTCAGTGTAAGTTCATTAATATGAAAAAATGCTCATTTTCACCATTGGTATTATATAACTTATTAGAAGTTCTACCTAGAGCAATTAAGCAAGAAAAACAGAAGCTACCCAAACTGGAACAGAAGTAAAACTATATGATATATAGATAGATAGATAGATAGATAGATAGATAGATAGTGTGTGTGTGTGTGTGTGTGTGTGTGTGTGTGTGTGTTTAGGGTGTTTAGGGTATATACTCTTTCATTTTTTTGGTGGTAGTGGGTGGAACCCAGAGGCTTTCTACCTCTGGGCTATACTCCCAGACCCATTTTATATTTTATTTGGAAACAGGGTCTCACTAAGTTGCTGAGAGCCTCACTAAGTAGCTGAAGCTGGCTTTCAAACCTGTGCGATCCTCCTGTCTCAGCCTCCCAAGTGCAGAGATTACAAGCGTGCACCACCATGTCCGGCTAGGGTATATACTCTTAAGAATCCACAAAAAAATCTATACAGAGAGAGTAATCTACAGATTCAATGCAATTAATACTCCAGGAGAACTGGCCTTTTTGGAGAAATTGTACAATTTATTCTCCATATGGAAGTTCAAGGATCACCGAACAAAATAATTTTGAAAAAAATGAAACTAGAGGACCCACACTTCCTGATTTTAAAACTTTGCACAAAGCAATTGTAATCAAAATAGCATTGTAATGACATAAAGATGGACATAGAGATCAATGTGATAGAGTTTTGTTATTAGTTAGATATAAAATATCCCCTAAAGAGCTCAAGTAACATCTGGAGCTGATGTAATTGAGTCATGAGGCTTGTAATTCTAGAAGTGGATAAATCCATTTTGATGGATTTACCTAGTAGTCCAGTAGGGTGTGGCTGGTGCTGGGTTCCTGGGGACTGGGCCTTGAGGATTATATACAATGTCCCTCTTCCTCTTGCTCTCTCTTTCTCTTGCTTCTGGCCTCTATGGTGTGAACATAGCCTGTGTGCTCTCTCTCTGCCATGTCCTGAGATCTGCAGTCTCAGCTTCACATGGACTAAGCCCAAAACTATAAGAAAACAAACATTCTTTCCTCTAAGTTATCTAGTCAGATCTTTAGATTATGGCTGCAGGAATGTAGAGTTCATAAATAAATGCATACATCTATAACAAGTTGGTTTTTTACATGATGCCAAGGCTGTTCAATGGAAAATAATAGTCTTTTCAAGAAATGGTGTTGGAACGGCTGAATATCCACAGGCAAAAGCATGAAAGTGGACACCTACATCACATCATATACAAAATTAACTAAATATTAATCAATGCCATAAATTGAAGATATAAAATCATAAAACCATCAGAGAAAATACAGTGACAATTCTTCATGACCTTGTATTTTGTAATACTTTCTTAGATGTAATATCAAATATACAGATGCCAAAAGATAAAAATTAGACAAATTAGACATTATTAATGTTAAAAACTCTTGTGCATTAAACACATTATCACAAAAGTGAAAATACAACCTGCAGAATTAGGCAAATACTTATAAAACATGTTTGATGAAAATTTAATTTTCATATTATATATAAAATATCTCTTAATGTAACATAAAGGAAATAACCCAATTAAAAGTGAACAAGGATTTAAATAGACATTTTTCCAAATAAGACACGCAAATGGCCTTAATAAGCAACTGAAATTACTCTCAACATTATTTGCTATTAGGTAAGTGCAAATTAAAACTACACTGTGTCGCCATTTCTCACCCACTGGGGTGACTATACTTTTAAAAATTAAAAACAACAAGTATTGAAAAGGATAAGGGTAAATTTAACACACTGTACATTGTTTTAGGGAATATAAAATGGTTCAGGCACTTTAAAAACAGTGTAGCAGTTCTTCAAAAAGTTAAGTATAGCCAGGCCTTGTGGAATATTCCTACAATCTCAGTACATGA
Source organism: Muscardinus avellanarius (assembly GCF_963383645.1). Taxonomy (NCBI): domain Eukaryota; kingdom Metazoa; phylum Chordata; class Mammalia; order Rodentia; family Gliridae; genus Muscardinus; species Muscardinus avellanarius. Next base: position 105,560,209 of record NC_137792.1, read on the forward strand.
AAGACTGGACAAGAGAATTTTAAGTTCAAGGGCAACCTTAGCAACATAATTAGAACCGTAGAAACTTAATGTTTAAGAATAAAAAAAAAAACTAAAAGGGCTGGGGCATAACTGAGAGGTAGAATGTCCCTGGTTTCAATCCCAAGTATCAAAAAGAATAAAAATAAACATAAAAATGCCATATTACCAAGAACTTTTACTCCTAGGAACATACTCAAAATAATTTAAAGTACTTAAATACATGTATGTCCATGTTGATAGAAACACTACTGACATTACTCAAAAGTGGAAAATATCCCTAATGTTCATCAATACATAAATTGAAAAACTGTATAGATATTCATACAATGACATATTAGTTAACTATGAAAATGAATGTGAAAGTAATATGTGCTATAACATGTTTGAACCTCAAATATAATATGCTGCATGGAAGCAGATATAAAAGACCAAATATAGAAGAAACCAGAAATAGAAGGTTACATATTGCATAATTCAATTTATATAAAATATCCAGGATAAATAAGTACATAGGTGCATAAATATTGGTGGTTTGTAGAGAACCAAGAAGAAGTACCATGGGGATAAATTGCTTAATGGGTATAGAATTTATTCTTGGAGTAACAAAAATATTTTGGAACTAGATTTAGGTAGTAGTTTCTCAAGTGTCACACTGTATAGTTCACTTTCATATGATTGATTTTATGGTAAATGAATTACTATCAATAGTTTTTGAATATAAAAACAGTTGTAAAATACAATCACAATATTTTTTGAAGATAAAAACAGTTGTATAATACAATCATCCATGTCCTCCCTTATTTGTTTAGTAGATTTTAGTTTCAAATTCATCTTTCTCCTGGCTCTTTATCTTTTTTGAAGGGAGCTGGGAATTGAATCTGGGTCATTCTATCAGTGAGCTACATCCAAGCCATATTTATTTATTTATTTATTTATTTATTTATTTATTAATTTAGTGGTTCTGGACACTAAACTCAGAGGTATTCTATCTCTGAGCTATATCCCTAGTCCTATTTTTTTTAATTTGGAAACAGGGTTTCACTAAGTTGCTAAGGGCCTCACTATGTTTCTGAAGTTGTCTTTGAGCTTGCGATTCTCTTTTCTCAGCCTCCCAAGTACTCAATATCATGTCCATCTTCAGTTATCATTTGATCTTTCTCTTTTTATGCTTATTGCATTTATAACTTCTCCTGTCCTGTGGCTCTATTTCTATTTACCTCAAACACAGTGTCAGATATATATCCCTACACAACAAACTTCCACCAAAACTTAGTGGATTGAAATAAAGAATTTCATTATACTCATAGTTTTGTGCTTCTGGAATTATTTAAATCTCACTGGACAATTCTGTTCCCCATTGCATCTACTAGTCTCACTTGGTGGCATTAAGCTGTTAGCTTATCTAGTACTAAAATGTCTATACCCTCCATATATAAACCTTCCTCTAACTTTTGGTCATCAAGTGTTTTAGGTTATAACAATGAGAATACCTACTGAAGCACTACATATAATAGAATATTATTCAGAAAAAAAATTCTGCCACTGATAATAATATGGATGAATCTGTAGAACATCATGATAGCTGAAATAAAAAGCTAGTTACAGATGCCATACACTTCTAATTATTTGAATTATTAAAATAGTCAAACTAATGGAAGTAGGGAATAGCATGGTAATTAATAGGAAAGAGGAGAATGAAATATAGAATAATTGCTCGAATTGGCATAAAGTTTCAGTTATGCAAAATGCATTAGTTTTCCATCAGATAATGATTAACAAGAAAAGAAAAATAGAAAAAAGATAGACAAAAAAAATTTATTTATTTTATTTTATTTTTTTTAATTTAAATTTTTTATTGGTGCACTGTATTCATACATCATAGTGGGATACAAACTTTTGTAGACATACATACACACATTGCCCAGTCAGCCCCCACCCAATCCCCACCCCATCCCTCCTTCACATGCTTGGCTTAGTGGTTGACATCTAGTATTATAGCAATTTATCCAAAATTAAAAATGATAATCTCACATAACAGTTTCATTTGTCTGATACCAAGCTTTTGATGACTTAAAGATAACATTTCAATATTTCTTTTTGCTTTCTTTCTTACCAGAGAATATTTTCTTTTTTTTAGGTGAAACTATCATATATTTATATATTTATTTTTCAGAAAAAAAATCTATCCTACTATGGAATATGGACTCTAGATACCCAAACCGATCTCGAAAAAGAACAATGCTAGAAGATATATATTGTTTAATTTCAAACCATATAAAGCTACAATAATTGAAACAGTGTTGTACTGTTATAAAGGCAGATATATAAACCACTGGAGTTAAATAAAAGCCTAGAGATAAATTCTTCCATATATTGTCAAGTTATTTTTGACAAGGTTTCTACGAACATTTGGTGGGGGAAAAGATAATCTTTTAAGTAAATACTGTTGAAAAATAAGAATTACATGAAAAAGAATAAAATTGGACCCTTACCTAATCCCATATACAAATATTAACTCAAAATAGATAAAAGACCTAAAAATCAATCTTAATACTATAAACTTTTAGGAGAAAATCTGGGTCATAAAACCTCACAACATTGAAATTGGCAGTGATTTCTTGGATATGATTTCAATGGCACAGGCAACAAAAGGGTAAACAAACTCCCTAAAAAATAAAATATTGTGTATCCAAAGACAATGTAAAATGAGTTAAAAGTTACTGATAGAATGGGATAAAATATTTCTAAATGCTATATCTGAAGGTATATTAATATTCCAACTAGAAATCCTAAAAATTAGCAACAATAAAAGCAAACAATACAATTTAGAGATAGGTATAAGACTAACATAAATAATGAATCTCCACAGATAACTAATCTTAGTTGTCTGTTGGATGGAAAATCTTGTTTCTCTGGTTCTGGTGTGTGTTACCTATTTCTTCTTTGTAGTTAATCTCTTTGAGTATTTTCTCTAGCGCTGGTTTTGAAGACATAAATTCCTTCAGTTTCTGTTTGTCATGGAAGCTTCTTATTTCTCAATCTAATTTGATAGAAAGTTTTGCTGGGTAGGAATTTTTGGCTGGAAGTTGTTTTCTTTCAGAGTTTGGAATATGTTACTCCAAGCCCTTCTGGCTCTCATGACTTGGTTTGGGAAGTCTGGAGCGATTCTAATTGGTTTGCCTCTGAATGTCACTTGGCCCTTTGCTTTTGTTGCCTTTAAGATTCTCTGCTTGGCTTCCACATTGGTCATTTTGACAATTATGTGGCGTGGGGATCCTCTTCTCCGATCCTGTCTAAAGGGAGTTCTAAAAGTTTCCTGGATCTGTGTATCAACCTCTTGCTCTATGTTTGGAAAATTTTCTATTACTTCCTTGAAGAGATTGTTGATCCCTTTGGTTTCACCTTCTTTTCCCTCCTCTATTCCAATTATTCTTAGGTTAGCTCTCTTAAAATGGGCCCATATTTCTTCAGTGTCAGATTTCTGCTGTCGGATATTTTTTCTAGATTAGAAACTATGCGTTCATTTTTGGATTGCTCGTCTTCTAAGAGCAAGATTCTATTCTCCATATGGTCTAATCGGTTGTTTGTACTTTGAATTGAGGCCTTTACTTCATTAATTACATCCTTTATCTCTTTTTGGCTCTCTCTGAATTCTTTTCGAAACACCTCTATTATTTCTACAGTTATTTTCCTGATTTGATCTTCTAGAAATCTCTGAATTTGTTTTATCGGGTTCTGATGTTGTGGGGTTGTGGGCATTCATTGCTCCATTGTTATTCCTCTTTCCCATGATTTCGGAAGTTTGTGCCTTCTCTGGGTTCTTCCCTTGGGTCACTATGACTTCACTTAAGGTGCTGTGGATCTCGAGTCTGTGGTATCTCAGACCCCACTACTCCTTTACTGGGTTGTATCACAGAGTCTCTGACCCAGGGAGTCGATAGAGGCTGCTTTAGACAATGGGAGGTGCCAGGTTGCACGTTCTCCTATGGTGTGATATCTCTGCCACTGCCACTCCCTCACTGGGTCAAGTCCCTGGGAGTCAGTACTGGGATATCTCCTCTAGGGGCCGCAATTTGACTCACTGTTGTTGAGTGCACAGATGGAGCTGTAGTGGACTCAGTGGATTCACTGCTGCTGCCGCCGGTGGCAATATGGCGCTGCTGCCACGCCCTCTGCCATGAGGCTGGCGTGTTTCTTCTCTGGTTTTAAGCTCTGCTCTGAGTCCCTGCAGCGTGTGCTGAGCTCAGCCACTAGGAGCTTTAGATGCTCCTTGTGCCGAAAAATCCCGCCTGGCTGTTCCACAGCGGCTCACCTCGGCTCACTGTAGCCGTCCGGTGAACTCGCCGCTGCCTCCGGCAGTAAGGCGCTGCTGCCATGTCCTCGAGCGTGAGGCCAGTGTATCTCCTCTGTGGCTCTGAGCTCTGTTCTGAGTCCCCTTCCTCTCTGGAGCCTGGTGATTTTTTTGTTTCTCTGGATGATGGTGTTTTCTGGCTATGAAAGGCGCTGATTTTGTGGTAATGGAGATTGGTTGTTAGCAGGGCTCTTAAGCCCCACTTTTCTCGGTCGCCATCTTCCCGGAAGTCCAAAACAAAAATTTAAAACTTAATAAAATGACAGAAGTAAGTCCTTATAAAACAATATTTTTCTTTGAATATAAATAGATTAAATTTTCAATTGAAAGTTATAATGTGGCAGGAAAGATACAATATTAGACCTTAAAACAAGACCCTGCCTACAAAAACTCATTTCTCCAGCAAAGGAACATGGATTGAAATTTTTAAAAATTGTGACAAGGTATTCCATGTGAACAGAAACTGAGAGTGAGTAAGAATAACTACTTCTATAACAAACAAAATAATATTAAAGACAAAAACTGAAAGACAAAGAATGTCACTACAAAATGATCAAAGTACCAATTCAATAAAAATGTATAACAATTGTAAGTGTATATGCACTTAAAACTGAATAACTCAATTTTATAAAATAAACATTATTAGATATAAAGGTCAAATAGTATACAATGTAATAGTTAACATCCAATTTTCATAAATGAATTGATCATCCAGACAAGAAGTCAACAATGAAGAATCAAATGAGTTAAGCTGTATTATAAGATCATAATACAGTTTATATCAAATACATAAATTTTTACTGAATATATAATCCAATATCTACAGAATACTCATTTTTTCAATTCATAGAATACTTTATTGAATAGGCCACAAAAGAAGTTTCAACAAACTCAAAAATCAAAACCATAGTATATATCTTCTCAGGACCACATGGAGTAAAATATTCTCAAACTTATGGAACAGATCAAATGCGGTATGAAGAGAAAATTTTAATATAATAAACACTAAAATGAATTTTTAAATCACTAAAACAAATATTTTCTAAATATAAAACAATTAAAAAACCTTTAGCTAGACTAAGATAAAAGAGAGAAGGCCAAAATAATTAAAGCAAAAAAAGACATTACAATTGATAAAAAAGAAATACAATGGATCATTAGAGAAAGTTTTGTATGACCTTATGTCAACTAAGTGAAACACCAAGAAGAAATAAATCAATTTCTGGACACATATGTCCTACTGAAAACATAAATTATATCGTAGAAAAGCTAAACAGGTCAATATGAAGTTAGAAATATTGAATCAGTTATGAAAAAGTCCTGCAACAAAAGAAAGTATAGGAACAGATGGCTTCATTGCATAATTCTATCAAACTATTAATGAAAAGCTATGACCAATTATTATCAAACTTTTGCAAAAAATAGAAAGAGGAAATTCTTCTAAACTAATAGAATGACCCTGAAACCAGACAAGGACATAATAACATAAAAATATGGACCAATATTTCTAATAAGCATAGATGTAAAATCTGTCAAGAAAATACTAGCAAAATGAATCCAACAATATATCAAAAATATTCATCATGACCAAATGGCATTTATCTCAGAAAAATAATGATGGTTTAACACATGCAAATCAATAAGTATAACAAATCCCTGGGAAACAAAATACATACAGCCAGCATTGAAATCAATATGGAGGCTCCTCATAAAAAATAACAATAGAACTTCTGTTTGATCCAGCTGTACCACTCACTGATATTTAGCCAAAATAATTAAAGTCAGAATAATTTGGAGATATATACACACCAATGCATATCTATGTTTATCACGGCACAATTCAAATTGTGAGTAATAACCAAGTTATGGAAAGAGTCTAGGTATCTGTCACCAGATAAATGGATTAAGTAATGTGGTATATATACACAATGGTGTTTTATTCAATCATAAAGAATATCAAAATTTTGTCTTTTGTAGGAAAATATGTGGAACTGGGGAACATCATACTAAACAACATAAACCAGACATAGAAAAACAAGTATTATATGTTTACTCTCATATGTGGAAGTTAGTAGATAAAGAAATAGACATCATGAAAGCAGAAGGGACAGACATAGGGTAGAGGAAGATAATTGAACAAATAATATTATATCCATGAACCAGTGTACCACAACAAAACTCACCATTCTGTATATATAAATATAAAATATCAGTAAAATTATGATAAACCACATAAATAAATTTAAGGATAAAAATCATATGATTATCTCAATAGATACAGTGAAAGTATTCCATAGAATTCAACAACTCTTTGGGATTAAAAACTCTGAAAAAATTAGCTATAAAATGAATGCCCCTAAACATAATAAAGGCAATTTATAACAAACCCATAGCTAACACCATGAATGGGGAAATCTAAAAATCTTTTCCTTTAAGATTTAGAACAAGCCAAGGATGTTCACTCTTATCACTCTTATTCAACACAACACTGGATATTTTTGCAAAAGAAGAAAACAAAAGACACTTGTATATGAAGGGAGAAATAAAATTTATCCAGGTTGAAGAAAATAAGACTCTATACATAAAAAAACTTAATGACTTCACTAAATGATAAAAATGGCAAACAAGTTTAATAACATTGATCTTATAAATCAACATACAAAACTCAGTAGTGTTTTATATACTAACAATGAGATTACTGAGAAAGAAACTATGGAAGAACTCTCATGTACAATAACTACAAAAATAATACAATACTTAGGGATAAATTTTACCACAAATATGAAATACCTACACAAAAAATTTTTTAAAACTTTAGTGCCAGGCGTGGTGGCGCACGCTTGTAATCCCCGCGTTTGGGAGGCAGAGACAGGAGGATCATGCAGGTTCGAAGCCAGCCGCGTGTGATGGCTTAGGAGACCCTGTTTCCAAATAAAAATATAAAATAGGTCTGGGAGTGTATTCCAGAGGTAGAAGGGCTTCCAGGAACCCCAGTGCCACCAAAAAAAAAGTAAATAAATAAATAAATAAATAAATAAATAAAACATTAAAAAAAACTTTAGTGAAAAAATAGACTGCAGATAAAATGAAAAGATTTCCCATAGACATAGATGAAAAGAATTAATGTTGTTAAAATGCTCATATTTACAGACTTAATGCAACCTCTGTAAAAATACCAATGGCAAGTAGAGCATGGTGGTGCATGCTTGTAATTCCAGTACCTGGGAGGCTGAAACAATTGGATCTAGGTTTGTCGCAGCCTCAGCTATTTAGTGAGGCTCTCCACAGCTTAGTGAAATCTTGTTTCAACATAAAGAATAGCAGGACTCTGGACCACGGGCTGGACCACGCGTAGCACGCCAGACCCCTGGAGAAGCCGGGCACAGTAAGATGCTGGGTCCTGGGCAGGGGTCGCGCGGGGCACACCAGCCGGGGCCCGGGTCGCGGGACTCTGGGCCCCAGGCAGAGTAGTGTGGAGCACGCTGGACCCATGGGGAAAATGACCGGATCACAGTGCTATTGAGTGCCTGATCCCACTACCTCCTCAAACCATATATACTGTCTTCTCTTATTAAAAAAAAAAAAGGAAAAGAAAAAATATCGGAGAGGAGTTAAGAAAATCGTGGCGGATGCCAAGACACTGGAGATGCAGACAAAACTTATCCAAATACACTGGAACTTATGGAAAAATTCCCCGTGAAGGAGGACTGCTGTTTCTCTATATAGTTAAGAATCTTGGACATCACCTGTAAGGAGTGAGTTTAGCAGAGACCAAGGAGAAAGGCAGTGTTGAAAGTGGTCTCCGCGATGGTGGTGGAGACTTGTATTCAGGAGAAGCAGAAATCGTATCCTACCAACCTTATTTTTTTTTGGAGAAATTACACCAAGTGTCAAATGCTACCGTCACGCATGCTTAGGAACACTGGACAACATTCAGAGTGGAAAAAGAGGCTGGGAAGGATTTGAAATGGTGGAGGCAGTGGCAATGGCAGTGGCCAGTACTCAGGGGAGGCAGAGATCTGATGCATTACACCTGGAACCTTTGAAATAATAACCCCAGAGGCAGAATGCTACCACCACGCACCCTCAAGAACGTGGGACAATTGGTTGGGCAAAGAGGGTGCTCGGATTGGAGTCTGCCGAGGGGTGAGGCCGGCGACGGACACAGCAAAGCTGGGATTGGAGTCTGGCATGAGGCAAAGCTGGTGCTGGAGCCTCCGAGGCCAGGATCGGAGCCTGCCGAGGGATTAGGCCGGTGCCGGGGCCAGTGAGGCCAGAATCGGAGCCTGCCGTGAGGCAAGGCTGGTGCTGGGGCCTTCGAGGCCAGGATCGGAGCCTGCCGAGGGGTTAGGCCGGTGCCGGGACCAGCAAGGCCGGGATCGGAGCCTGCTGTAAGGCAAGGCCGGGTCTGGAGCTTCGAGACAGTGATCGGAGCCTGCTGAGGGGTTAGTCCGGTGCCAGGGCCAATGGCCGACATCGAAGCCTGCCGTGAGGCAAGGCCACTACTGGGGCCTCTGAGGCCAAGATCGGAGCCTGCCGAGGGGTTAGGCCGGTGCTGGAGCCAGCGAGGCCGGCTTCGAAGTTTTCCATGAGGCAAGGTGGGTGCTTTGGCCCCCGAGGCCAGGATAAGAGCCTGCCGAGGGGTTAGGCTGGTGCCAGGGCCAATGGACGGCATCGGAGCCTGCCTTGAGGCAAGGCTGCTACTGAGGCCTCCAAGGCCAGGATCGGAGCCTGCCGAGGGGTTAGGCCAGTGCTGGGGCCAGCGAGGCTGGCATCAGAGTTTTTCATGAGGCAAGGCTGGTGCTGGGGTCTCCGAGGCCAGGATAAGAGCCTGTTGAGGGGTTAGGCCGGTGCCGGGGCCAACGGCCAGCATCGGAGCCTTCCGTGAGGCAAGGCCGATATTGAGGCCTCCGACGCCAGGATCGGAGCCTGCCGAGGGGTTAGGCCAGTGCTGGGGCCAGCGAGGCTGGGATCAGAGCCTGCCGTGAGGCTAGGCCAGTGCTGGGGCCTCTGAGGCCGGGATTGGAGCCTGCCGAGGGGTTAGGCCAGTGCCAGGGCCAATGGCCAGCATCGGAGCCTGCCATGAGGCAAGGCCGCTACTGGGGCCTCCGAGGTCAGGATTGGAGCCAGCTGATGGTCATATAGATATGTCTTAACTCATAAAATTGTATACATGAAATATATTATCTAACTGGGCGTGGTCGCGCAAGCTTGTAATCCCCGTGCTTGGGAGGCGGAGACAGGAGGATCACGCAGGTTTGAAGGCAGTGCTCAGGCTTGAGAGACCCTGTTTCCAAATAAAAATTATAAAATAGGTCTGTGAGTGTAGCCCGAAGGTAGAAGCGTTTCCAGGAATCCCAGTACCACCAAAAACAACAACAATAACTCTCTCTCTCTCTATATATATTTTTTTCTTACTGTATATCAATCATATATTATTGAAGTATTTTTAAATCCCTTACCATTCAGCCTACTAAAAAGATTTTTCACTTATCCACTTCTTTGGAGCCTAGAGAGTAGGTCTAACTGGAGGACTTGGTAGAGAAATTAACCTGGCATTTTAAATTGCAGATTAAATAGAAATTAGTTAACTTCAAAAAGTTCAAATTTATGGAAGACATGATAGATTTTTCAATGAGATACTCAACTGGGAGTCACTGAGAATTTGCCTGTCTAGGGTAAAATTCTCAGGTCTTGAAAAGTTGCACTACTATGTTTTCTCAAATTTTCACACTCCCAAACATGTCATCCTGAAATACCACTACACTGGCCTTATATAGTTGTAGTTGTAAAAACAACCCTTGGAAAACTACATATGCTCAATCTAACACCTATATCTTGAGAATAATTTTGAACTACATTACTGGCATCATTGTGGTACATTGGCTACAATTTATATAATAGACCAGACAAATTCTGGTTACTGCTAATATCTAAGTATCTTCTTCCATCAAATACTCACTATGCATTTTTTTTTGCAGTACTGGGGATTGAACCCAGTGACATTCTACCTCTGAGCTACACCCCCATCCCTATTTTTATTATTTCTTTATTTTATTTTATTTTATTTTATTTTATTTTATTTTATGCTACTAGGGGTGGAGCCCAGAGGCTTTCTACCTCTGGGCTATACTCCCAGACCTATTTTCTAATTTATTTGGAAACAGGGTCTCATTAAATTGCTGAGAGCCTCACTAAATAGCTGAGGCTGGCTTCAAACCTGTGCGATCCCTCCTGCATCAGCCTCCCAAGAGCTGGAATTACACGTGTAAGCCACCACGCCTGACTATTCTTTATTCATTTTGAAACAGAGTCTCACTAATTGTTGGGGCCTCACTAAGTAACTGAGGCTGGCTGCGAACCTGCGATCCTTCTGTCTCAGTATCCCAAGTACTGGGATTATAAGTGTGCACCACCATGTCTGGGTATGTCTATGTATTTTTGGCAAAGCATTAAAAAATTACCCCAAGGCAGTAAAAAGCAACCACAACTAGGGAGATGTTAAGGGGGATTTAAACTTGGAAAAAAAAATAGAACTCAATGAGTGGACTTCTGGAGTTTGAACATAGAGGAGTTATAGCTCTAAACTACACCTCCAGCCCTTTTTATTTTTTTATTCTGAAACAGGGTCTCACTGAGTTTCTGAGGTTGGTCTTGATCCTGTAAACCTCCTGTCTCAGCCTTCCAAGTACTGGGGTTACAAGCGCACACTATCATGACTGGCCAAGTTTTCCATTTTTTAAGGCATTAGGCAGAGGGCACGCCACAACTGTTTTCCTGATGAGTGTCTATGAACATAGCATTTGGTGATGATGTGAGACTATAATGCAGCAATAAATTATAAAAAAGAGAAAATATTCTCTCATATTTGCTTGAAGAGCCAAAAGACAGAATTCTAGACTAATCTACAATAACTGGATAGAGCAGATAAAGTCCTGGATAGAAACCAGAAAATAAAAGGCCTAAATTCTGAGTATAAAATCTTCCCATATTTCCAACAAACCTCTGAACTGTGAATAAAAGCAACAAACTCTAGGAAGCCTAGCTAATATAAAAAAAATCTGAATGGAATTTTTGCAAGTGCTCTTCATTGCAAGAGCAGTATTTATATTGTGTTCACCCAAGTTAACTGCCTTGTTCTAACAAATGAAAAACCAAAAAATTTCAAAGCAACAAAAAGGAACACAGATTCTCTACCATCTATCTTTTAAAAGGTCCAAGAGACATTTTGTAATGATTTATACGTATAAAGAGACAAGAGAATGGAAACCATATTCAAGTAAAAACAATCAATAGAAATGGACTCAGAGATGACACAGAAGTTGAAATTTTCAGGCACTTTTAAAAGAGCTATAGCAAAGCTCTTAAAAACATGCTGATAATTCTAAAAAAATTCTAAGACTAAAATTAATTCAAACTAAAAAATCTAAAAATTAAATTCATTTAAACCAAAAAAATCTAAAAGTAACACATATTTAAACTAAATAAAATGCTCTCAAAATGAACAGGAACCATGCAAATTATATGCACGGTTGTATTCCAGCTATATAAAATTAAACAGCATGGCAAAAATCAGCTCAAGGTCCAAGAAAGACTAAGCATGACCAACCTAACTAGGACATCCCAGTATCTCCTTTGTTGGTTTCAAATTCACATTATTTCTCACCTAGAAATAATCCTTATTGTTTCTCACCTAGAATATATAGTGTCATAAAGTGTCCCTATTTATTGTGTAACTGTTTGCCATATTCTACCTTTCATATACACATACATATATACACATACTCTAAATAAGTCTTTTACATTAATTCCAGGACTATCTTCTAGAGTAAAATTTTATTCAGAGCATTATTGATTTTAACTGACAGGAAAAAAACAGCTTTAATTTAACCTAGAGGAGGAATTTATTAGAAGGCACATATAATTACAAAAAGTGGAAGAATGTATAAGTGGGTCACAAGTCCAAGTAAGACCAGAGACTTGTACACAAATAGCATTATTTCTATCTCTCATCCTTGTATGCTGGATGCATTCTTTTAGACTGGTTTCCTCCTTGTGGCTCTAAAAAGACCACCAGAAATTCCTGAGCTACACATTTTCAAACTTTACCATAAAAATAAAGCAGAATATTTTTACCCAGAAAAATATTTTTTTATCCAGAAAACTCTAAGAAAGAACTGGTAGCCGAGTGTGGTGGTACATGATTATAATTCTAGTACTTGGTAAACTGAGACAGGAGTCTCACAGGTAGGAGGCCAGTTTCAGCAACTTATCAAGAACCTGTTTTAAAATAAAAAGGGAGGGCTGGGGGATAGGGGGAGAGAGAAACACACACAGAGAGATAGAAAGACAGAGAGACAGAAAGACGGAGAGACAGAGAGAATGAATAAATTGTGACAACCTGACCTGACCTGGGTTACAAGGGCTCATCTCAACCTATCAATAAGTTTTGGCCAGGGAGAAGCATACTGTGATTGGAAGTTCCCAGTAGCACCTCATAATTGGAGGGAGGAGAAATGAGAGAGAAGCACCCTGCAGGGTAAAAACACTTAATGCTTCTTTCTTTCTTTCTTTCTTTCTTTCTTTCTTTCTTTCTTTCTTTCTTTCTTTCTTTCTTTTCCTCTTTTCTTTCATCTTTATCCTCTTTCTTTCTTTCTTTCTTTCTTTCTTTCTTTCTTTCTTTCTTTCGTTTGTTCGTTCGTTCTTTCTTTGAGCTATACACCCAGCCCTTTTTATTTTTATTTTGAAACAGGATCTCACCAAATTTCTTAGAGTCTTGCTGTTACTGAAACTGACCTCTAACCTGCAATCCATCTGTCCCAGTCTTATCCTAAGTACTTAGATATCTACTGTCTCACTTTTGGCTACCATCAACAACCTGTATGCTAATCACTCTTAGATTCTACTTTCACTTGTGATCTCTCCTGAGCTTTGGTTTCACACATCTTACTGCATCACAGTAAGATGTTTTGTAATTAACATCACAAAGCCACTTAAAACTCAGATTACAGGCCTGTACCACTGCACCTGGCTCCAATACATGTTTACATCAATGAGTTTTCTATATCCTCTGTACCAATTGATGATACCACCATTTTCCATGATATCGCCCATATAGAATTATGGGACTTATCTCAAAATGTTTGTTTTTCCCCAAAAGCTGTCCTGTCCTCACTCCATATTTTGCTGCTTGAAACTTAGGAATGATGGCTGAATCTCTCTATCTTATATGATCCTGCTGAAAAGTTTATACACTGGAGATAATGGAATAGCAAGGTTGAAAAAGCACACTCCAATGCTTTCTCATGAAAGATAAATGAGTTTTTATACTGTTACTTTGAGCCACTTTAATTTACAGTTGAACTTAATCCTAATATGATCCATTGGCTCCCTATAACAAATCAGGCTTAAACAATAAATTGAAGGTGGACTGAATGAAAACTTATTTACACTTAAATCTAGGCTCTGCCACATAGTAACTGTGGAACCCTCTCAGAAAATTACTTCAGTTTCTTCAACTCTCATGTGAAGGTGATAATCTTGCCTACCTCATAAAGTGTTTGTGAGGATTAAATAAAAGCATACATGTAAGTATAAAAATGATCAGGAAGTGGTAGTGTTCTCAATGCTTGCCAATTTATCTACTAAATATTTTGGAAGTCTTTCCCTTTCTCCAAAGCTTGGCTACCATTCTATTTAATCTGTTTCTGTCCTCAGTTCTCTTTAGTCTTCTTTTCTTTCTAAAACATTCCAATCTTGTCTTTGAAGCCCGTCAGGGGCTCCGCATAACCTGACTCCTTAGCCTAGAGTTAAAATCTCTTTGGGATGATTTTTTTCTTCCTGAGTGGTGATATCTACTGTCTCACTTTTGGCTACCATCAACAACCTGTATGCTAATCACTCTTAGATTCTACTTTCATTTGTGATCTCTCTCCTGAGCTTTGGTTTCACACATCTTACTGCATAATTAACATCACAAAGCCACTTAAACCTCAGCACATTCAAAATGGAATTTGTCTTTTACATTGCCAAACAACTTCCCTTTATTCTAAATCTCTATTGGTGGTGTCACCATGACTCATGTGGCCACCCAAGTCACATACCTGGAACTCTTCAGATTCTCTCATTTCACATCTAAGGAATTGATAATGAGCCTGTCAATATTACTACCTCAACAATTCCCCATCCTGTTTCTTTCTCTTTAGCTTCCCTGATTCTACTCTTTCTTATCCTTATCTGCTCAGTCTTGAATTGCTTATAGTAATCTCCCTGATCTTTGTGCCTAAAGTCTATAATGACTCCAATCCAGCTGCCAACTTGAGTTATCGACCTACATGGAAAATCTTACCATGTCATTGTACTGCTTGGAGCTCATCCCTGGCTCCCATTGCATAGTCAGAAACAATTTTCACAATTCCCATGGTTGTTAAATTTTTATTTCTTTGTCAGTAACTACATTGGTTATTAAGTATTAAAGGTTGAATATGAGATGTCTCTGACTTAGAAGAATTTACTATCTAACTTGAAAGGCAAACATATAAGCAATTATAATAGAATATATAAGTCATTTTCTATAAATATAAAAAAATTAAAACAGCCTAAGACTGAGTTTGTCAAGGGCTATGACTTCCTAGTCTTTGAGATATATGACAGTTTTAAATACTGAACAGATAATTGTTTCTGATCCTATTTTTAAAATATGAAAAGGTATGATAAGTGTTTTACCATATATCAAACAAATGGAATATGTAAATTTTATTCAGATCCCTATTTAAACAGATCAATTATAAACTATTTTAACAAAACACCCAGAGAAATTTAAACACTAACAAAATATCTGATAATTTAAGGAGTTATTGTTAGACTTTTAGATGTGATAATGGTATGATATTTAAGTTTTGTTTTTAAAGCCGCATTTATGTTTTTGGTAATTCTCGTTTCTTAGAGTTATGTACAAAAACATTTATGAATGACATTATATTATGTTAGAAATTTGCCTTAATATAGTCCAACAGTGACACACTGCTGGAAGTGAGTTAGGATGTATCTGAAAAATATCACCATTCATATGTTTCTAATTGCTGAAGCTGGGTGATAGATATGTCTTCACTAATTTCATAGTGTTGATGTGGCAATGAAATAAAATGGTTCTATACACATATCTGCTCAAAAACTATTTTGCTTTTCCCTCATCCTTTTCTCCCTCTACTTGGGAGCAGGTATATCAAAGTAAACCGTTGGTCAGTAGGTTAGGAATTAGAAACTCATCATTCTGAAGAATCAGGAGCATACTCGGCACCACTTTTCTCCTCTAGTGATGACAGAGTGGCTGGAGTGTCAGAGAGCTTCCTGAGGAATCTGGAATAGGAATATCTACTCTCCATCAATAGGGGAAATAAATCATAGATTGAAGTTCTTGGGAAAGGAGAAAAGAAATCTATCGTCATATTTTCTGAATTGAAAGAAGCTGGCATATTCTCGTGTTTTCTTTGGCTGTTTGAATGTGCTCTGCAATATTGCCACCTGGTGGCTATGAGGCATAATGATGAAATAGCAACTTGTTTCTCAGATTCAGAGTTTGTTCTGATGCCTTTGCCTGTTCTTTGGAAGTTTGAAGAGCCTGTATTTGTAAGTCCAGTGATTCAGCAGTCTAAGTGGGAAGAATCAGATGTTCGAGTCCAGCCTGACAAACTCAGTAAGACCCTATTTAAAAATAAAAAATAAAATAGATATGGGAGTCTAGTATCCTCAGTTGAATTATCTGGAAAACATTAAACAGGCCTTTCTCAATAGGACTTCCTGGCTTATTTCAACAAAGTTCACTACCTTCCCCTTTGTCCTGTAAAGTGCCTTGTGCTCCACCTCTGATATGCATCTATCATATATCAGAATGTATTAATTTAACAAACTCATTTTCAGGCATCTAATCTGCAACAGAAACTGAGAAAGAGAAGACAAATGGGCAGTAAAATATAGCTGATTTTATTTTTATTTTTTATTTATTTATTTGTGTGTGTGTGTGTGTGTGTGTGTGTGTGTGTGTGTGGTACTGGGGGTGGAACCCAGAGGCTTTCTACCTCCGGGCTATACTCCCAGACCCATTTTCTATTTTATTTGGAAACAGGGTCTCACTAAGTTGCTGAGAGCCTCACTGAGTAGTTGAGGCTGGCTTCAAACCTGTGCGATCCTCCTGTCTCAGCCTCCCAAGCGCGGGGATTACAAGCATGCGCCACCACACCCGGCTATTTTTTTTTTTTTTGAAAGTAAATGTTATACATTTCATCTGTATTTGGTGCCCTCGCCCCCTCCATTTTCCTTTCCCCCCTCCCGACAATTAATACCCAGGGTAACCTTGCTATATTCATACTTTTACACCTATTCTGAAGTAGACCCTTGTTAATCAAGTTCAGCCTCCTTCCTCCCCTAGCTTTCCTTTCAAACTTTGCTGAGATTTCCCTTCCATTATCTGGAGTCCCTCTGGTATTCCCAATGCTCACTCGTTTGGGCATAATTGAGGAAACATATGTCCCTTTTCTTTATGTGTTTGGCTGATCTCACTTAACATAATACTTTCCAGCACTTTCCATCTTCTTACAAATGACATGATTTTGTTCCTCTTTATAGCTGAGTAAAATTCCATTGTGTGTATTTTTCATAATTTTGCAAATGATTCATCTGTTGATGGGGACCTAGGTTGTTTCCATATTTTGGCTATTAATATAGCTGACTTTAAATGCAAACATTTTCAAGAAGATAAGGATGCTAAGTATCCTCATTTGATTGTTAAATATTGCATGCATCTCAATTGTCATTCTATATCCCATTAATACATGGATATATGTCAATATAAATATATGTCAATTTTTTTTAAAAATGAGAGAAAACCTCACTGACCAGAGCCATGTAAACAAACTTAAAAGTTTAATAGTCTTTAGGCACTTAATACATACCAGTAACCTTTCTAAATGTTTTACAAGTATGTGTACTAACTCATTTAACTCCCACAACAACATGAGTTCCCATACTATTATTATCTTCATTTTCACAGAACAAAGAACAGAGGCACAGAGAGATTAGATGAATTAATTACCTAGGATCACACAGCTACACAACGCTAAAGCCAGATTTGAACTTTATATTTCCACTGAGCTCTAAATAAAGGCCATAACAAAACTATGTAATTGTGCCCCTACTCTGACCCAGTATTGCTATGATTTAAATGTTTGTGTCCCATCAAATTCGCATGTTGAAATCATAATTGCTAAGGAGACAGTATTAAGTATGGGGCCTTTGAAGAAATTATTTTTATCATGAGGGAGAAATTAGTACTCTTATAAAAGCAACTTCAAAGAGCAACCTAGCCCTTCCCACCTTGTGTGGACCTAACAGAAATCCACCATCTATGATGAATGAACCCTTACCAGGTATCAAATATGCCTGTGCCTTGATTTTGGATTTTCTAACCTCTAAAGCTATGAGAAATAAATAAGGAACATAAAGTTTATGGTACATTTATATATGTCAGCTCTGATGTATCTAGCAGAATAACTATGTAATAATTGATATTTTTGTGGTACTGGGGACAGAACCCAGGAGCATTCCACCTCTGAGTTATACCCCCAGCAATTTCTATTTTTTGTTTGAAAAAGGAGTTATGCTAGGTTGCAGAGGCTGTCCTTGAATCTGCAATGTTCCTGACTCAGCTTCTCAAATACTGGGATTATTGCTATGCACCACCATGTTTGGCCCGTTTGATAATTGAGTAATTAAATGCTCTGCTGCACAAATCTGAGGAGAAAATATTTCAGGTAGAGGAATTTCCTAGTAGGTGATTTAGTCAAGAGCTTTAACTTCATCTTGCTGAATTCCACTTAGCTCCTTGGGATTCTCTCCTCTTGATTTCTGCCTCTTTTGCAGAATTGCATACCTCACCCCAGAAGAGAATGTTTTACCTTTATCGCTGTGCCTGAAATATATAACAAATGAAAAATGTCAAATATTTCTTTCTAACATGATGGGAATAGGCTGGCACTTTCAAGATCTTTCCAAATCCTAAAGGTGAACAGAGCAGAAATGAACAAAACAATTCCAGGAAGCTTTCAAAAATAGTTTCTGTCGTGACTACAGTTAGGTCACCTACATGGATCTTCGGCTTTCTGTATCTGGTATGTGAGAATATGACTGGACACCACCACCACCACCACCACCACCATCACCAAACATAAATAATGGCTATCTTTCAATGAGCATTTACTCTGCATTAGGCATTGTGCTAAAGCCTGGTGGAATCCTTTCACCTGTTTTGTGAGGTATCCCATTCTACAGGTAAGGATAGTAGGGCCAGAGAACCTAAAATTGGATAAATTGCTCATTTGGTCACACGTTTAACAAGGAGAAAAGATGGAGTTTGAGCCTAAGTAAGCTGACACAAGAACCTGGTTTTCATCTCCTGTCCCTTGTATTTTTGATTCCCTCTTAGTCTCTGGTTCTCCGTGCTTTATTTTTTGAATAGTATAGCCAGAGAAACTAATCACAGATATTTCAGCGGCTTGTGTTTAATTTAACTGCTTCCAACTTATTACCAATTTTATTGAACTACCTAACTTTCATCCATCTTTGTAGGAAAAAGAAATATTGCATGCCTTCTACACAAAGCTTTATCAGTCCAGCACAGCATACATTGGTTCATTCAATGTTTCCCTTCCCTTCTTAAATTTTTCTTAGCATCTTTTATTCAGGTAAAATAGATATAACATAAAATTTATCATTACTGACATTTAGTATATTCACAATGTTGTACAATCATTACAACTATCTTCTTCCCGACCAATTTCATCATCCTCAAAATGAAACCTCTTACTACCAATTGTGCTGATTGCCTCTTTTCCCAGGCCATAAGAAAATATTAATCTGCTTTTTGTCTCTATATATTTACCTATTCTGCATACTTAAAATAAATATAATCATATAAAATGTGAGATTTTGTGTCTAGCTTCAGGGTTCATCCTCATTGTAGCATGTATTAACATTTCATTTTTCTGTGATTGAATGGTATTCCATTGCAGAGATGTGCAGCTTTTTTTAATCAGTGTGGATTGTTTCCACCTTTTGGCTCTTGTGAATAATACCTCTATGACTATGATGTGCAAGTATCTCTTTATACATCTGTTTTTTGCTTCTTTTGCATATTAACCAAATAGTGGACTAACTCAGTCATATAGTAGCCAGGATGTTTTGAATATTGAGTGCACCATTTTGCATTCCCACAAGGAATATGTATGTGGGTTTCAATTTTTTTACATCTTCAACATTGCCTACTCTTTTCCTTTAAAATGCATGTTATATATGTATATATACACAAGTTTTATGTATATATGTATATAAACTATTATGTTCTATCCAAATCCTTTTCCCATTAAGTTGCTTGCCATTTTTGTTGTGTCATAAGAGTTCTATGTATATCCTTATCAGATATAAGTTTTGCACATATTTCCTCCATTCTACAAGTTATCTTTTTCCTTTCTTGATAATGCCCTGTAGTGCACAAAAGATTTTTTATATGGTGAAAACTCAGTGTATCTGTTCATCTTTTTATTATCTGTGCTGTGTTTGGGCACTGGGGATTGGATCTAGGGGCATTCTACCTCTAAGCTATACTCCTAGCTCTTCATATTTTTCACTTTGAATCAGGGTCTTGCTAAGTTCTGAGGGTCTTGCAAAGTTGATGAAACTGCCCTCAGATCTATGTTCCTTCTGTTTTAGCCTCCAAAATACTGGGATTATAGGCATGTGCCATTATGCCTGGCTATGTTATTTTTGTGCTTTTTGTGCCATACTTAAGAAACTACTGCAAATTCCAAAAGATTTCTCTCATAAGACTTCCCCCATAAGGTAAAATATACTTAACATTATTGCTGTTATCATTTACATTGAAGTAATCTACTTTTAACTAATTTTGTGTAAGAACCCAGGTAGATTCCGACTTCATAGCTTTGAGTACAGATATCCAGTTGTTCTGGCATGCTTTATTGAAGACATTATTCTTTGCATTGAATAATCTTGGCTCCCATGTTAAAAGTCATTACTATAGATATAAGAGTTTATTCCAAACTCTAAATTATATCCATTGGTCTATGTATTTATAGTTATGCCATAACCACCCTGTGTTCATAACAGTATCTTAATGGTAAGTTGAAATAGGGATGTGCGAATCCTCCAACTTTGATTTTCAGCAATACATCTGCAATTTGGAAACTCTTACAAGTTAATATAAAGTTTATGTTCAGTTTTTCTACTTCCACTTTTTTTAAAAAGTCATTGGAAGTTTAATATTTACTGCATTGTACCTATAGGTTTCTTTAGATAATATTGACATTTTAATAACACGAACCTTTCCAACACATGAACATAAGATTTATTGGCACTTAAGTATTTTTTCATTTCTATTACCAATGTTTTATAGTTTGTAGAGTATAAATTGTGCATGCTCTTCATCATTTATTGCTATAAATTTTGTTCTATTTAACCTGATCACATATCAGATTAATTTAATTTTTAACATTATTTGTTAATGTATAGCAATACTAATGACGCTAATGATCATCACAAGTTTGTCCTGTATTCTTTAATTATGAAAAATTTGTTTATTAGCTCCAGTGATGTTTTTGTGTGGATTATTAGGATATTATGTGTATTTGAGGCTTAAAACAATATTACAGGATATGTATGAGCAGTATATTGAAGCAGATTTTTATTTAAATCTCTCATTTACTTTTTGTGACAAAACAGCTAAAATGTATTTATTTAACAAAATTCCTAATGTCATTTGTCTATGATACCAGAAACACTGGCAACAGAAGAATAGATACATTGGACCATATCAAAATTAAAATCTATTTTGCATTAAAGTATAACATCAGGAAGCAGACTGAATAATGTTATGTGCAAATATGTATTACTATGAATATCACTATCATCTACATTTAGAATTTACCAATAAGTGTCAGGTGTGGTTGTGCATACCAGTACTTGGGAGGTTGAGACAGGAAGATCACAGGTTTGTGGATAGCCTCAGCAAATAGTGAGACTTTCATCAACCTAGCAAGAACTTGTTAAAAAATAAAGATAATATAGAGCGGGGAATGTAGCTCAAATATAGAATGTCCCTAAGTCACACACACAAAATAAATAAATAAGCAAATAAATAAACAAATAAATAAATAAACAGTATTCACCAATAAAATTTTTTTAAATTGTACCACAAGAGTGAAAAGACAAATGACCAAATGGGAGAAAGCATTTGCAAAATATATATCTGAAGAGATTAATATTCATATTAGACAAAGGGATCCCAAAATTTAATAATGGAAAAGCAAACACTACAATTAAAAAATTGGCAGAAGAACCGAATAGATACTTCTCAAAAGAAAATATATAAACTACCAACAAGCACATGAAATGATGTTCAACATTATTAGCCATTAGGCAAATGCAAATTAAAATTACAATAAGATACTACTTCACATCCATTAGCATGGCCATTATCAAAAAAGCAAAATAAAAAACCCACAAAAACATAAAATAAGTTTTGGCACAAATGTGGAGTAATTGAAGTGTTACTGAGGGAGAGGGCATATAAAATGGCACAACTACTGTTGAAAACAAATGAGTAGCTCATCAAAAGTTCAAAATAAAACTATCATATGGTTCTCCAATTTAACTGCTAGGTGTGTATCCAACTGAATCAAAAGCAACGACTCATACTAATAATTGTACACCAATGTTCATAACATCATTATTCACTGAAGCCCAAAATTTAAGAATCCCAATGTCCATTAAAAGATGAATGAGGAAATGGGAATGAAATGTGTCATATGCATACAATGCAATTTTATTCAGCCTCAATAACAGACACAGTTTTGATACATGCTGCAACATGAATGAACCTTAAAATATGTTAAGTAAAACAAGTTGGACAGAGAATGACAAACATCATGTGATGACACTTACCTAAAATAACAAGAACAAGTAAATTCATTGAGTCAGAAAACAGAAAAAAGAAAAAAAGATTACCAGGGTCTATGAGCAGGAGGAAATGGGGAGTTAATTGTTTACTGGATATAGTTTCTATTTGGAATGTTAAAAAAGTTCTAAAAATAATGGTGATGATTGTACATTATGAATGCTACAATGCCACTATATTGCATGATTAAAATGCTTTCCATAAAAATGTTAGAAATTATTATAATGGCTTGCTTAAAAGCAAGTACAGATTACCAAAGGGCTTCTTTTATATAAATTTTCTGTTTTGCCACCTCATGATGCCAGACAACAAGACAGAAAAAAGACAACCACTAATGAGCTCTGCTTTTCTTTTTATCTTTTTTTTTTTTAACCAAATGCTAATTTTCCTAAGGAATTCACACAAAATAATGTCAGTCTTTCCTCCGGCACATCAAATTTCTGTTTTGTTGGAACAGGAATGCAGCAGCTAGGTTGGAATGGCCTCAGGATTCTCAAGCTTTGCTCTTAAAGAAAGACAGGTGGAGCAAGAGATCAGTGGAAAAATACAGCAGCAGAAAAAGCTGCAGGTTTTGTGGCTTCACTTGTCTGTATTTACTGAATCGATAAAACTTTGCAAAGGATAAATACCTAGTTATAAACAAACAATGGACTTGTTTGTATGTTCATTGCTTTTTGTGCATGTGGTACTGTGGACTGAACCCAGAGGCAGTCCACCTCTGAAATACGCTCCAGCCTTTTTATTTTATTTTTTTCAAATTTGAAGCAGGGTCTAAGTTGCTGAGGCAGACCTTGGACCTATAATCTTTATGTCTCAGGCTCCCAGGTACTGGAAATACATGCTGCTACTGCTGTTGTTTTAATCATATTTAAAGGTCCTTGTGTATGCTTATATTCATCAATTATCCCTTCAATAAATATTTGTTCACTGCCTACTATGCCCCAGGTACTGTTCCAGATAATGGAAATACAACAGTAAACAAAAAGATGTAAAAAACCTCTTGCCCCCATGAAAAATACTTTCTTTTCCTCCCCCTCAGCCTCTTTTACTTCTACTTCACCTAATGAAGTACAAGCTAGCCAAAGCTCTGCCAATAATTGGATCGTTAACATTTGCCCGTATCTCTGAGATCAGGTAGCCTTTTGCAAATTCTGAAAGTGAGAAACAGCCATCTTAGAGCCATTGAGAATGCCAAATTCAATCTAATACAATGTCTGCATCTCAGGGTCTCATAGACTAGTGGCTTGTACCCAGAAACCAGTAACACAAGTTTGAAGGCATTAGAGACAAAAAACCAAACATAGCAAATAGGATAACAGGATTATTCTTAGTGTATGGAGATTCACAAGGATACCACGGATATTGTGCCTTATATATTGGGTAAAATTTGGATATTTGTGAGTGAACAGTAGGAACCTTTCTTTTTTTAATATACTCTTTTTTATAATTTTTTATTGGTGCATTGTAGTCATACATTGCAATGGGATAAAAAAAAACTTGTGGAGATATACATGCACACATCACCCAATCAGCCCCTACCCAATCTCTAACCCCTTCCATCCCCCTCCTTCCTACCCATGCTTGGCTTCCTGATTGACTCTGATATGTTTAAGTACCACACGCTTTAAAAAGTTTCCCTTATTCTCCCTCTTATCCCCTCAGATGTCACTTTAATTACTTCTCTATAGGGTCCCTTCTTCATCTAGAGTTCCTCCTGTTACCCATTTCTCCCTAATATTTTGCACATTAAGAAAAGCAACTGATTTCTTATTTTTTGTGACATTTCACTGTAAATGCCATAATTTTTTCTCCCTTATGGCTGGGCAAAATTCCATTGTATACATATCCCATAGTTTTGAAATCTACTCATCTGTTGAAGTATATCTTGGCTGATTCCACAGTTTGGCAATGGTGAACTGTGCAGCTATGAACATGGTTGTTCATGCATTAGTTTGGTATTTTGGTTTTCATTCTTTTTGGTAGATACCCAGAGGTGATATTGCTGTATCATGTGGTAAGTTAGTTTTCCTTCATTTGAGGATCTTACTCTTAATGGCACATTATAATCACACATCACAATGAAGTTCAGAGTGATAGGGACATACATGCACACAGGAGTTTTTCAAAAGCAGTTTTTGTGTTCGTTTGTGATACTGAAAGTAAACCTAGGAGGTTTTAAATCATAGCTGCATCCCTAGCCCTTTTTTCAAAAATTCTTTTACTATTTTAAAACAGGGTCTTGCTAAGTTATTATGTACTGACCTCCAACCTGTGATCCTCCTGTCTCAGCTTCCCAGGTACTGGAATCACAGGCATTTACCACTGTTTCCAGCTTCAAAGCAGAATTTTCCAAAGGATTAAAAAGTCCCAGCAGCAAGAAGATAGTATTAGCGCTTCTGTATTAGAGCAGAGAGTTGTTCATTTTGGCATGATCACATTGAAAGTGTCAAATACTAAATTTACATTAATTTATATTATAAAATAGACTTAGATATTTTTGCTTGTATATAATGCTTAAATGATATTTAAGCATTATCATATCAAAGGTATATCTCTAGGTTCATGTTCACTTTCCTTTCTTGATAGAGGTTTCTTCTTATTAATTTTTGTAGTACTGGGGATTGTACCCTGGGGCAGTCTACCTTCAGGTTACACACCTGGACCTATTTTTTAATTTTTAAACAGGATCTCCCTAACTTGTGGAGGTCCTCACTAAGTAGCTGGGGTTGACCCCAAACCTGCAATACTCCTGTCTCAATCTCCCAAGTATTGGGATTACAAGCATATGTCACCATATCTGGCTCCTTTTTAAAAATTAATTTAATGAAATATAATCCCAATGTGATGGTATGGGAGGCAGGGTCATTGGAAAGAAATTAGAGTATGAAACTGACATTAGTGATCTTTTGTGTGCGTGTGTGGAACTGGGGATTGAACCCACAGGCATTCTATCTCTAAGCTACCCTTCTTTTTTTTTTTTTTGAAACAGGGTATTGCTAACTTACTGAGGCTCATCTACAACCTGTGATACACATGTCTCAGCCTCACAAGTACTGGGTTTACAGGAAGGCACCACCATACTAGCCTTAGAATTCTTTGATTTCCTTAAAAATATGTTCTTCAAATTTAGTGTCTTTGACTCCTTTCTGTTTTACTATGCATTTTTATCCTTAAACCTGGCTTTCACATTTACCTTGAAGCACTCTACAATTGACATCTTCAGCTTGAATAGAATACATTCTGCCAGTTCTCTCATATATTCACTACCTCCTATTCTATAGCTTCTTATTGATTCCTTAACAAGTCTAGTTCCTCAATTCTTACATCCTTGTCACAGCCTATGAATCTTCTCTCCCCACCTGGGAGGCCAGTGAACCACTTCTCCCAAAGAATAGTTTCTATTTCTTTACATTCTTGCCATTCACAATCAAGGCTTCTGTTAGCCCTTCTGCCCATTAGAAAAGATGTCTCTCATCATGTAAGTATACGTTTGAGTACAAGGTTTATCTGCTAAGCAAATTCTATGAGAAAACATAGGAAACAAACTTTGTGACTTGCCTCAGGCAAATATTTTTCAGATAGGAAACAAAAATCATGACTCATAGGTTAAAAAAGGAATATATCCTAGAATAGAAAAAAACAATTTTGAAAAGTACAGTAAAATTGGAGAAATCACTATACTTAATAGTTAGTTTTATTTATAGCCACAGTAATCATGAAAGTGTGATACTGAGGGAGGAATAAGCATACGGATTAATGAAACAGAACAGAGACCTTAAAATAAACCTGTACCAATGCACCCAATTGATTTAGACAAAGTTGCAAAGGTAATTCAATGGAAGAAGGATAGTCATAACAAGTGATGATGAAACAATCAGACATTCATAAGCAAAACAAATGAATGAACAAAAACCTAAAACTAAATCTCACACATTATGAAAAAACTAATTCAAAATGGATCACAGGCTAAAATGCAAAAGGAAATTATATAAAAGATTTAGGAAAAGACTTGGTAGAAATATGTTGGGATTTGGAACTAGACAAGGAGTTCTTAAACTTACCCCTACAACCATGATACAGAAAAATTAATAAGCATACTTTATTAAAAACAAAAATGTTCTCTGTGAAATTCCTATTGGAATTAAAAAGACTACAGAATGAGGGAAAATTTTGTAAAAACACTCATCTGGCTCAGTACTTTTATATAAAATATATAAAAGACTCTCAAAACCTAATAGTAAAGTAACAATCCAATTAGAAATGTGCAATAGACATGTATATTTCACTGAAGAGGACATACAATTGGCAAATAAGCACATGAAATGATGCTTAACTTTATTAGTCATCAGGGAAATGTAAATTAAAACCACAGTGTGATACCACTAAACACCTACTAGAGTGCCTAAAATAAAATTTAAAAAACCCACTAACAATTCTAAGTGCTGATGAGAATGAGGAACAACAGGAAATTTCATAATTGCTAGTGGGAGTGCAAAATTATATGGCCATTTTAGAAAACAATTTAGTAGTTTCTTATAAAGTTAAACATACCCTTTCCATATGGTTTGGCAATCCCAGCTTTAAGATTTACCCAAAAGAAATAAAAACATGTCTTCACAAAAGCTACATACGACAGCTTTATTCATAATTGCCTACAGCTGGAAAAACCCAAATATCCATTGGCAAGTCAGTTGACAAATTGTGGCATATTCACACAATGACATGCTAACACAGCAATGAAATGGACTGAACTACTAATGCATGCAACAACATGGATTCATTTCAAAAATATTTTAGTAAATAAAAGAAGCTATGTACAAAAGGATACATAGTGTACGGATCCATTTATATGACAATTTGGGAAAGGAAAATCTGCAGTTATGGACATCAGATCATCTTCTTAGTCTGTAGTTGAACAATGGACTCACTTGGGTGATAGGATTACTTAATATCTTGATTGTCAACTATATAACTAAAATAGGTGCATTCACTCAGTAAACACAACTTTACAAAAGAAAAATTTATATTCCACTTCCAGTAGTTTCAGGACAGAGTTGCTGAAGGAGGTTAGAAACACTAGCCATGGAAAATAGTTGAAAATTCAACTCAACATCATTGGCCACTGGAGAAATACACATTGAAACTATAAGGCGATATCATCTCACTCCAGTTACAATAGCTATTATCATTATCAGGGTGTGGTGGCATGTACCTGTAATCCCAATACCTGGGAGTCTGAGACAGTAGGATAGCAAGTTCCAGGCCAGTCTTTTATTTTGAAACCCTGTTTCAAAATAAAAAAATAAGGCTGAGGTGTAGCTCAGAGGTGTAAAGGCATGGGTTCAATTCCCTGTCCTGAAACAAAAAAAAAAATTTAGTATACAGAAATATGCATGGATACCTATTATGAAAATCAAAGGAAAAAAAACTAATAAATGCTGGTGAGGTTGTGAAAAGGGAAACTCTTATAGACTTTTGGTAGGAATATAAATTAGTGCAGACATTAAGTGGAACAGTATGGAGGTTTTTAAACAAAACAAAACAAAAATCTTAAAGATAGATTTACTATATAATTCAGTTGTCCCTCTTCTCAGTGTATATCCAACTGAAATAAAATCATTATATAAAAGAGACACATGAACCCAATGTTTATTGCTGCATTATACACAATAACTAAGACACAGAAACAACCTGGCTGAATGGGTAAAAAAATTGTGGTATATATACAAAATGGAATATATGTTAGCCATAAAAAAGAATAGTATTCTATAACATTAAGTGAAATAAGTAAGCCAAAGAAAGACAAATACTACTTATTTTCTATTTATAAATGCTGAAAAAAAGTTGATTTGAATATAGAGGAGTGATTAGTAGAGCCTGGAAAGGGGACCTGGGAAGGGGCAGAGAGGGAGGTTTGATAATGAATACCAAAACAAAGCTAGATAAAAGGAATAAAAAAGAAAAGAATTCTAGTACTCTATAGCATAGTAGAATGACTATAGTTCATAAGAGCCTACCATATATATATATATATATATATATATAATTTAATTTATGTATATATAAATCATATATATGTATTTAATTTATATATATGGTATTTAATTTATTTAATTTATATATATGGTATTTAATTTATATATGGTATATAATTTTCTATATATAATGAATATTTTCTATATATATATAAAATGAATACTATACAATAGGATCTCAAATACTCTAAATACAAAGTTTTTAAGGATATAAGGATATTGAAACATTAGGTGCCATGATTTGAGCAGTGCACATTTTATGCATGCATTCAGATATCAAACTATACTCCACAAGTAAGGAAAAGTATTATTTTTGATCAAAAAGTTTAGAGAGCATTTAAAGGAGTGGAAATGCTAAGTATCATAATTTGATAATTAAACATTATATACACATATCACATTATCTTGGTGTACCCATAATATGTATAAGTAAAATAATAATTGTGAACTAAATAAAATACTTAGTTTATGAAAAAAAAACAACACAGTTTTGTAACTCAAACTGATTGTGTGTGTGTGGGGGGGGAAATGGTACTGAAGACTGAACCCAGGGGTTTTCTTCTTCTGCGCTACAATCCCAGCTTTATTTTTATTTTATTTTATTTTATTTTATTTTACTTTACCTTATTTTTTTACTCTTGGAACAGAATCTTGCTACACTGATGAGACTGGTCTCGAACTTGCAATCCTCCTGTCTCAGCCTCCCAAATAGTGGGATGACAGGCTGTTGCCACAACATCTGGCACGCATGCACACACACACACACACACACACACACACACACACACACACACTTTTTGAATCAATGGGATCAGAATTTTTTTCCTGGTACCCATCCAAAGAATAGTTTTTTATCAAGTTCATGAGTGACTTTTTCATTGTAATATGAAGTACACACTAGTCTCTTTTTCACAGGCACTTTCTCTGGTTTGAACTCTATTTATTCTCTCCTCCCTGAGTTTCTCTAACACTGATCTGGATTTTTTCTAATGCTACCTATATAATGGATTCTTCTCTGTCTCCTTCATGAACTGCTTCACCTCTAATTTTCTATTAACTAATGGAGTACTTTAGAGTTCTATCTTGAGCTCAGTGCCCTTAGCCCCTCTACATAATTATTATTTTTTGGTGGTACTGGAGTTCCTGGGAACCCTTCTACCTCCGGGCTACACTCCCAGACACCTATTTTTTATATTTTTATTTGTAAACAGGATCTCTTAAGCCAGCAAGGCTGGCTTCGAACCTGCGTGATCATCCTGTCTCAGCCTCCCAAGAGCAAGGATTACAAGCGTGTGCCACTATGCCCAGCTTCCCTCTACATTTCTGTATTTCTAACAATTTATGCATGTTCCACGGTTATATTAAATGTAATATATCCTTTATCAATCTTACATGCCAATTCATAAACAGTCCCCAAACTTCCCCTTATATCCTATGTCTGAATTAGTAATACTACTGTCCATTTACATAATCATGGACTTCTCCCTTTTTTTCAACTATCATGTCCAATCAACATTAATTCTTACAAATTTTAGTTTATAAATATTTATAGGAACTGATTCTCCTCCATTTCCAATATTAATTCCTCACATTTCACTTGAACTAATAAAATCCTCTCCCTTTATCACCGCCTGCCTCTTTACTTGTTCCATGAATTCCATTCCACACACAGATGCCAAGAAAACTGATTTAAAATGCAATCCTCTCTTCTAAATAAATTATTTTATTTTTCTTCATTTTCTGTAAGGTTAAATTAATTACCACTATTTTGATATGAGTTCAGCTTCTCTTTTCTTCAACTAGATTGGTAAAAATCCATCTCCAAAATTTTTCTAAAGACTTCATAAAATGTAAAGTCCTATCCTTACCTACTTAGATTCCATTTTGAATATACTAATATCTATGTTGCTTGTTATTATACCACAAAACCTGACATCTCTCCACTTCTGCAACTACTTTTCATGTCTATCCTTTAACAACATGAACACTAAATTACATGTTATTTCACATATGTATGCTTCTTCATACAGCATGCAACTTTCAAACTTTTTCTCCTGTGTATGGTACTGGAGATTGAACCCAAGACATTCTATCTCTGAGCTACATCCCCAGGTCTATTTTAATTTTGAGATGGGGTCTTGCTAAGTTGTAAGGGTCTTGCTAAGTTGCTGAGGCTGTCCCCAAACCTGTGATCCTCCTGTCTCAGTCTCTCAAGTAATGAGATTGCAGGTGTGTCCCAGCTTGATTTTCAAACATTTGCTTAATGTTTCCCCTCTGGTTCAAAAGCCTGGAAAATGTAAAGTACAATTCATAGTTTTTATCTCCACAATCACAACTTGCATTTTCTCTACAACTCTTACTTCTCCAACCATGGTATTTTGGATTCTGCCTCTTAGCACTTTTGAGAATCAGCCTGACCAAGGTCTCCAATTAGCATAACTTTCACCTGTCCAAGCCAATATAGATATTTTCTTGGCTTTAATTTTTCTTAAAACCACTACACTTACCAGTGTTAGTTACTGTGTCCTTAAAATTTTCTTCTTTGTTTCATGCTACCAATCATTCTTGCTTTTTAAATTGTTTCTTCTGTTTCATTTCTTAGGATATTACATAAGAAACATCCCTTCTCATCTCTTTCTACACATTTTTGGTGAGGAATTTCCGTTGTACCAATAGCTTCAACATCCCTCTATATTCATTTTATTTTTGGTACTAGAGATTGAACACGGAGGGTTCTACTACTGAGCAACACCCCAGCTCTTTTTATTTTCATTTTTGAAACAGGATCTCACTAAGTTGGTGAGGCTAGTCTCAAACCTGAGATGCTCCTGTCTCATCCTCCCAAGTACTAGGATTACAGGTATGTGCCACCATGCCCAGCATTTCCACTCTCCTCTCTGTCCTAATGAAATTGAAATCTTTTTCACCAACCCTTATTTCTTTCTTAAGTACCAGAATATTTTCATCTGAATGTCCCAGAAGACCCTCAAAATCATCCTTCCCCTCATTTACCCCACCTTGTCTAGTAAATCACAGTAAGTTCTATTGATTCTACCTCATAAATGTCCCAGAATCCAATTGCTTCTCTCTGTTCCTGCTGATGCTATGCCCCTTTGGGACCACATCATTTCATGCCTAAAGTAATGCAATAAAATTCTTGGTGTCTGTGCCTCTAATACTTCCTAATCCATCTTCTTCTGTCATAGTGCCCTTTCTATCTGAAACTTTCTGTACATGATTCAAAAATTTTCAGTAACTGTGTATTACCTAGAGAAGAGTTTATAAAAATGCACTGTTCTCACTCTCAAGCTTATAATGTAGATAACTAACCAACTGCTTTATCCTCCCAACCTGAGCCCAATATGGCTTCTAAATACTTTTGGGGGAGATACTGAGGATTGAACCCAGGGATGCTTACCTCCAAGATATACCCCTAGCCCTTTTTTTATTTTTTTAAAACACAGTCTCACTAATTTTCTGAAGGTCTTGTTAAGTTGCTGAGACTGGCCTCTAACTATAATCCTCTTGTCTCAACTTCCAAAGTACTGAATTTGCAGGCCTGTGCCACCACACCTATCTCAATATTTTTTTTTTTGTATTTGAGTTGTACCAGGGAAATGAATTCAGTGAGATTCTACCTCCAAGCTACACCTGTAGACCTTTGTTTATTTTTTAACTTGCAACAGGGTCTCTCATACTGCTGAAGGCCTTCTAAATTGCTCAGACTGTCCTGAAACCTGTGATACTCCTGTCTCAGTATTTCCCAAGTACTGGAAAATACTTCAAAAATGCTTTTACAAGAAGCTTCTACCAATAGATAACAGTTGGAAAGCAAAATTAACTCTCTCTGAAATCTTGAGTCCAGAGGATGAATCAAAACTCCTCTGCATAGAGGTTAGGGCTGGTTATGGCTAACGATTCTGACTGTCTAACCAAGTTTCTCTCTGACCACTTCCTGCCAAACAACTTATACTCCAGAAATATTTAACTACTTGCCCTTCCCTAAACATGTCATGTTATCTCACATCTTTGAACAATTATATAAGCTATTCGTTTTACCTGGAAATACTACCTCTTTTTTGTCTACTTGGTTAACTCCTGCTCATTTTTCAAATGTCAATTCGAGTATCACCTCTTCTGTAAAGTCTTAACTAGAAAAACTGATGCTTCTTCCTATAAAGTTATACTACGTACTATCTATAGCTCAACTGAGCTGATTATCACTTGTATTTGTATTAAAATATATGTATTTCTGTTCCCTTCTGTAACTGTGACATGATTTGAAAAATAACAGTAATTATCCCATATAAAATGCATACTCGATTACAAGTATTCTTTTAAATGTTTAACATACATTAACTCATCTAGTTCTCACAACAATCTCCTGAAGAAATTCAGCTATTATTTTGTTCCTATTTTACAGATGAAGATAATGAAGCACATACAGATTAGCTACCTAAGAAGCCACTGAGGTTGGATTCAGACTCATGAATTCTGATCAAGCATACTGTGGTTAGCCCCTATAAATTAGTGCTTAACAGAGAGTGATGGCACGCAACTATAATCCCAGCATTTGGGAGGCTGAGACAGGAGGATCACATGTTCAAGGCCAGTCTCAGCAATTCAGTCAGGCTCTCTGGAACTTGGTGAGATCCTGTGTATTTCAGAGGTAGAGCAACCCTGGGTTCAATCTCCAACACCAATAATAAGAGTAATTAATAATAATGATGCCTAATCTCAACCACTTTTCTTTAGCATTACAATGTCAATAGTTAGTGGGACCTTAGTAAAAATTTTATTTGGAGAAAATATCAGGTGAAAGAATGAAACATAAAAGAAAAAGTTGTGGAGAAGATAGGTCAAAAAGCTATAAAATTAGGATGTCAATTCCCCTGGAATTCCCAGAGTTCCCCTGCGAGTTAACTTCAGATCAATCAAACTGTCCATAAAATCAGGCAACCAGATCCAGTTGGAATAGAATATTTTATTATAGGCATATACAGGGAATCCAACACTATAGCAACACTAGCTCAGAGGCAAGCTCAAATGCCCTTTTACAAAATATCAAAAGTATTCTGACTCATCTGTATAATGGAATTTTATGCAGCCATTAAAAGCCATGTTTTTGAAGATTATTTAATTACAGGAGTAAATGCTCGTGCTATGCTTTTAAATTAAAATTAAAAAACCACAGCTGCACATAGATAACAATTACAATTAGGCATTATCTCCCAAAATTTTAAGTGCACCAACCCTTTCATGCAGTTTTCCAGTTTTCAGATTATGGTTTACAGATATGTTTGCCTAAAGGGTAATGATATATATACATTGATGTCCGTTGAAACATTGTTTGTAATTGCAAAAACAAAAAAACTGTAAATGATTTGTAAGGTCTTCATTAATACAGTGGCTGAATAAATTATAGCACATTTATAAAATTTATGCAGTCATTTCAAAGAATGAGGAAGCCTCATATGTTCTAAGATGAAACAATCTCCAAAAAGTACTGTACTTCCAGATTAAAATGGGAGGTTGAGAAATTTAGAGATGTCCTCAGAACCTTAAAGTGACCCTGTTTCAAAATAAGAAATAAAAGAGGGCTGGGGGTATAACTCAGTGGTAGAATGCCTTTGGTTTCAATCTTGAATACCAAAAAATTAATGCCATAACTTTTAAGAGGAAACATCATTTTGTATATCCTTATGAACGAAAAGTGGTGTTTTCAGACTATAGCAAAGTATAGATGTTCTCAAACTTTTTTATCTCAACTCCTTTTCACTTTTATTAATGACTGAGACTCTCAAAGATTTTTATTTATAATTGTATCTATTGATATTTACTATGTTTCAAATTAAAATTGAGAAGACAAAATATTTGTAATGAATTTAAATAATGATTTCATTACATCATACAATAAATAATATATTTTACTAAAATAATTGTATTTTGAAAAGTAGTGAGAAACTGGCTTTATTTCAGATTTTTTGTGATGTGGAAATTTCAGAGATAAAATAATTATTTTATTTTATCTGTCAATTGAGTTATGAGGCCACTAACCACTTATTTTGAATGGATTTAATGGGTGGTAACTATATACACATGGAGTGTGGCCTTGTGAGTATATCCCTAGGCCCTTCTTCCCCTCATCAATACTTCTTTCTTCTCTCTCTAGAAACTCTGCCTCCCAGGTGCCCTGAGGTGAGCCGCTTTCTCCCACCATGTGCTGCTACCATGATTTTTTTCTGTCTTGGAGCCAGCCAACTGTGGCCCCAACCTCTCATAATATATTCCAAAATAAGCTTCTCTTCCTGTAAGTCATTCTCATCACTATTTTGCTCACAGTGATGAAAAGCTGACTAACACAAATCCAGAATAGTCAAGATTATCATCAGCAAAGAAAACAAGGCTAGAAATATCACAATGCATGACTTCAAAACAAAATGATGCACATAGCTACTGAAACAGCGTGGTGCTATTACAAAAACAAACACCTAGAGTAACAGAACAGACCAGAGATCCATAAATTAATCCACACACATATAGTCAAATAATTTTTGACAGAGGTGCCAGGAACATATTATGAAGGAAAAAAAGCAGCTTTTTAAATAAACGGTGCTGGCAATATTGTATGCAGAATAACGAAACTGGATTGCTTTCTCTCATCATACACAAAAATTAGGTTCAATGGAATGAATACCTTGTACCCCATTAAGATGTAAGGACTACAGTGTACCAATAAAAATTTAAAAATTAAACCTAAAACAGTGAAATTACTATAGCAAAACACAGGACAAACACTTCAAGTCATTGGTGTAGGCAATATTTTTTTAGATAGGACCCCAAATTCACAGGCAACAAAATAATAATAGACAAATAGGATTACATCAAATGTCTACACAGCAAAGGAAATGATCAACATGATTTAAAGTTAACCTACATTATGGGAGAAAATATTTGCAAATGGGATGTGTGGCCAGGATTGCCATTTATAATATATGAATTCGGAATGATGAACACTCAAAATAAATCAACCCAATTAAAATGGAATAAAAAACTAAAGAGACACTTCTCAAAAGAATAAATGAATGGTCAAAATACAAGAAAAAGTATTCAATTTCACTTATCAGTAGAAGATGCAAATGAAAAACCCAATAAGAAACCAAACCGG
Organism: Muscardinus avellanarius; assembly: GCF_963383645.1. Classification (NCBI taxonomy): domain Eukaryota; kingdom Metazoa; phylum Chordata; class Mammalia; order Rodentia; family Gliridae; genus Muscardinus; species Muscardinus avellanarius. The sequence continues at coordinate 105,595,806 of NC_137792.1, forward strand.
GCATGGTGGTGCATACTTGTAATCCCAGCATTTGGGAGGCTGAGATGGGAGGATCATGGTTCAAGGACTGCCTCATCTACTACTTAGTGAGGCCCCTTGCAACGCAGTGAGACCCTGTTTCAAAATTAAGAATAAAAAATAGGGCTGGGGGTGTAGCTTGGAGGTAGAACGTCCCTGGGTTCCATCCCCAGTACCTAAAAAAATTAAAAAATAAAAACCATATCATCCATTTAGAATGACCACCATCAAAAAGAAAAATAATAAATACTGGGAAGGTTGCAGAGAAAGGGGAATTCTTATAAACTGTACATGTGAATGTAAATTATTCCAACTACTATAAAAACAATATGAAGATTTCTCAAAAAAATAAAAGAACTGCCACATAACCTAGCAATTCCACTATTGGCTATATTCCAAAAGTATTTGAAGAAGATATGTACATCACCATGTTTATTGTAGTATTATAGTAGTCAAAATAGGAAATCAACCCAGATGCTTTTCAGCAGATGAATGAATAAAGAGTGACTGATTTGTTTACATAATTAAATACTATTCAGTCATAAAAACGAATGAAATTCTGTCATTTGCAGCAACATGGATGCAACCAGAGTCCATTTGGGTTGAATACAAGAAAACACTGAATGACAAATACCATATGTTCTCATTCCTTTAAGGAAACCAGTAAGTCAGTCTTAGAGAAGTACAGAACAGAATAGCTATCTTCACAGTCGAGAGAAGAACAAGGAGACAGAGGGACAGAGAAAAATTAAGAGGGACTTTTAGGGACTGGGAAGGGTCCTAAGAAGAAGGGTAGAAGGGATTGAGAAAAGAGAAGGGTAGAGGAACATAATTAATGCACAACACATACATTTATGAAAATATCACAGTGAACCCCATCAATTTGTACAATTAATATACATTAATTATAATAAAAATTCTGCCTCACTAGAATATGTAATTGCAAAATGAAGAGATAATCTTCAAATGAAGAGATAAATCTTTTCAGATAATTGAGGATATTCTTCACTGATACTACATCAAAACAAAAATGGTATTTTCAATTAAGGATGAGTTGCAATGTAGAATCTAAAACCATACCAATGAACTGTTTGTGTTCTACTACCTTAAAATGTGTTGATTTTAAATCACTTTGAAGCTGGGTGTGGAGGTACATGCTTGTAATCCCAGCATTCAGGAGGCTGAGACTGGAGGATCGCGGTTCATGGACAGTCTCAGCTACTTAGTGAGGCTCTTTGCAACTCAGTGAGAGACCTGTTTCAAAATAAAGAATAAAAACTAGGGCTGAAGGTATAGCTTTGAAGTAGAATGCCTCTGAGTTCCATTCCCAGTACCACAAAAAATCACTTTCCATTGATTTTTATTACATAATTTTGTAATATCATAGGTCATTAGAAAAATATTGGTTTATCTTTAAATATTAGATTGTTGGATAGTATTTCAGTGTATAGGTGGGTCATGGGCTACAAAATGTTATTTATATCATAATCCCATTTTGGTAAAGAAAAAATTCTGGTTCATTGAATTATGCATTTACCTCTTCTGAAAAGTCTTAAGTAGAAAAACTTATGCTTCTTCCTATAAAGTTCTCCTACGTACTATCTATAGCTTAACTGGGCTGATTATCACGTATTTGTATTAAAATATATCTGGAACTGTGACATGATTTTCACAAAACAGTAGTTATCCCATATAAAATACATACTCGATTACAAGTATTCTTTGATCTTTTTATTATACAGTATAAATTATCATTTATACATTTACAAGGGACTTCATTAGAAGATTTTTTTTGTTTTGCTTTGTGTTTTTTTTTGTTTGTTTGTTTGTTTTGTTTTGTTTTGGTACTGGGGATTAAAGCCAGGAACATCCTACTGCTGGGTTGCACTTCCCATCCTATTTTATTTTTTTTATTTTATTTTTTGGTGGTACTGGGGTTCTTGGAAGCCCTTCTACCTGCGGGCTACACTCCCAGACCTATTTTTACATTTTTATTTGGAAACAGGGTCTCCTAAGCCAGTGCGCGCGGCTGGCTTCGAACCTGCGCGATCCTCCTGTCTCTGCCTCCCAAGCGCGGGGATTACAAGCATGCGCCACCACGCCCGGCCTTTATTCTTTATTTTGAAACAGGATCTCACTAAGTTGCTAAGGCTGTACTAGAACCTGCAATCCTCCTGTCTATGCCTCCCAAGTACTTGATGAAAGGAATGTGCCACTGGGCCCAGCAAGAACATTATTAAGTACTGTGAAGCTATAATGCTCACAGAGGAAAATACAAGTTTCCCCAAATAATAATTTTCATTTTCATTTGAATTCTCAAAATTTGTCATTGGCAAAAAATGCTGTCTGTTTTTTTCCATAATTATAAGCTCACTTTGGTTCATTTTCTAGGAAAGTCTGCCAATTACCAAATTGTGAATAATCATAATTTGCCAGTTCTTTCAAATTATGCTATAGTAAAAGAAGCCAGTTCAGCTGTCAACTCACAATGTTCTTTTCTTGAAGACAACAATTATATTTTACATTAAGAAGTAATACCTTCTGAAGCCAGATATGGTGGTGCATGTCTATTTTTCTTGCAACTGAAAAGGCTGAGACATGATGATCTCAAGTTCAATGTCAGCCTGGGTAACTTAGAGAGATTCTGGCAAGAAAGAAAGAAAGAAAGAAAGAAAGAAAGAAAGAAAGAAAGAAAGAAAGAAAGAAAGAAAGAAAGAGGGAGGGAGGGAGGGAGGGAGGGAGGGAGGAAGGAAGGAAGGAAGGAAGGAAGGAAGGAAGGAAGGAAGGAAGAAAGGAAGGAAGGAAGGAAGGAAGGGCTGGGGTGTAGCTCAGTGGTAAAAAGTCCCTGGATTCAGTTCCAAGCACAAAAATGGTAAGAAAGAAGAAGGAAGGAAGGAAGGAAGGAAGGAAGGAAGGAAGGAAGGAAGGGAGAAAGGGAGGGAGGGAGGGAGGGAAGAAGGAGGGAGAAAGAAAGATCTTTTGAATACTTCCAATTTTGTTACATACTATAAAAAAGATGTATGCTACACAGTGAAAATTAAACAAAAGTGAAAATTTTTCTTCTTCATAATGGGTATTCTTAAGTACAACTATATTGTTTTATTTTTTCTTATAAGTGTATTATGGTGACGAATATAACAATCACAATTTCATTTAAGTTAGTTGTCACTGCTTTGATTCAGACTAAAGTGTCAACAATTTTACTCACCATACCTTTTGCTATGGAAAATGTCAATAAAGTGTAAAGGGCAAAAAAATGACTTATAATTATTATAAATAAAGCTTTAACATCATATGCCACCTTCTGGGTCCCCCAGGGGTCCAGAGACCACACTGCCAAAGCCACTGTCGTATTGCTTTCTTAAGACGTAAGATCTTATTGAATGATCTATTTTAGGCCTTTAAGATTGATATTTTTATCATCTATCACTCTTAGTCACGAAACAAAGATAGAATATAAGAAAAAGAAATTGATTATGGTATTTCTAAAGCTTCGTTTCAAGGGTCTGGCTTTCTGGAAACATTATTCAGTTCAGAGTAATTTATGCCCACGCTTTTGCACACAGCATCATTTTATGGGTCATCACGAGTGTTGATAATGCAGTAGTTTTACCAAAAAAAAAAAAAGCTTCACTCTTGTCTCTAGAATTTTCTTTCCACCTGCCAAAACCTATTCTGAAAATGTTGTTGCTGATGCTTTTTTTTTATTCTAAGTAGTATCAGAAGAAGATTTACAAAAAATAATCAGCACTAATATTCTTTCCTTATTTTTTTAATTGACATAAACTAGTTTAGTTGCACAGCTATACTGAACACTCAGGCAATATAAACTACTGCATCATATAGTGATTATAAGGTACCATCAATTATAAAATAAATGAGGTTTCTAGAGATGTTAAAATGTATAAAACAATGGCTTAGAATTGATTAAGCATACTATTTTAAATGAACATAGCATGGTACATAATGGTATATATTTTCCATTTATTTGAAAATATGGGCTATAGCCAAGTATGGTGGCATAAACCTGTAGTTTCAGTCCTTTGGAGGTAGAGACAGGAGGACCACAGTTTCCAGGCCAGTCTTGGCATCTTAGGGAGACCCTGCTTCAAAATAAAACAATGAAAAGGGTTGTTCATTCTCAGAAGAAGAATGCCTCTGTGTTCAATCCCCAGTATTAAAAAAGAAAAAATAAGAAAAATATGAGCTCCATAGATAAATGTTTAATGAATTGGTAAATCTGGGGTGTATCCTTGAGGATCTCTGAGTTATATGATAATTTAAATATTTATGTGTTTATTAAATAAAAAATTAACTAGATATTCTGATGTCTTTCTTGTACACAATTACTTCTCTAAAATTACAATTTTCCCAGTAATAAAAAATTTTCATGAATCATGTTCATATGTAAGAAATATAAATGGCATCACCAGAATACTACAGGAATACTTCATTAGTTATTCAGAGAAAAGTGAAAAAACTTAAATCATCACGTAGCTATTTACATGAAGCCACACAAAATGATCATAATCTTCACAGTAGCAGATATATCCATAGTCATATCACTGAAAGATAACCATATAATTCCTAGCCTTCAAAGATGAACAAGCTACCCCAGCTCAGTGGCAGTTATCATAGAAATAAATAGGAGTTTGTCATTAAGGAATTTCTCTCTTTCTCTTTGTTCTTTCCTTTCTTTATTTCTTTTCTGGGGATTGAACCCAGAGGCATTGTACCTCGGAGCTACACTCCCAGTCCTATTTTACTTTTTATTTTGAGAAAGGGTTTCATTAAGTTGCCATGGGGCTCACCAAGTTGTTAAGGCTGGCTTCGATCCTGCAATCTTCTTGTGTCGGGCTCCCAAGCCTTGAGATTACGAGCGTGTGCTACTGCGCCCAGCATGTTTCTGTGTTTAATACTGAATTTCAGTATGTACCATTTAATTTATTACCTTATCATCAAAATAATGGTTTAGCAGTTAAATGAGCTTATTGTTTAAAAAAAAAAAGAAAAAGTAACAAGTGGAAGTGAGGAGACCAAGAAAGGCTGAAAAACTTCTAGAGAGGAAAGAGAACTAAAGAGATGCTAACAAAAAAAATGTGTGATCCTGGACCAGGGGAAAGTAGCTATACAGGTTATTATTAGGATAAGTGGTGAAATTTCAACATGGACTGAGGATCAACTATTATATAATTTTGATAATTGCATTACGGTCTCTTGTCCTTAGGCAATACCTAGTGAATTAGATAGGCTCAAAGGGTCACTATGCTCTCAAAATTGTTCAGAAAGATAAAATGACAAAGCAAACATGGCAAAAACCGGTTGAAAGTCGCTTGTATATTGGAACTAATTTCATATTTAAAAGCTTCAAAACAAGCTGGGTATGGTGACATGTGCCTGTAATTTCACCGCATAGGAGGATGAGACAGAGGAGCACAGGTTAGTGGTCAGTCAGCCTTGGCAATGTAGTGATACCCTCATTTACTTAGCAAGACACTGTTTCAACATTAAATAGATGATAAATAAATAAATAAATAAATAAATAAATAAATAAATGTGGCTCGGGGTGAAGCTTGACAGTAGAAAGTACCTGGGCTCAATCCCCTTTACTAGGAAAAGTATACAAGCAAAATAATGGTGATGACTAAAATGATGAGTCATGCATGCTCTACCAAAGTGAAAATATTCAGGAAAAATAAAGCAAAGAAATCTTTCTTTTCAACATCAGCATGAACAATTTAGCAAAATATTGCTTATCACATTAGGTTCAGATTTAATTTGCATTGCATTGATTTTTAACTAACTTTGCACTTACATTATAAATTCCTTGTATAAACCTTATAAATATAAAGTGTTTTGAACCGTTTTGTGGATTTTTTCCATGTGAATAATATGATACACAAATAACTAAACTCAAACCTTGGGTTCTGGAAGAATCTACACATTTCTTTTCTGAAATCTACTCTATTCCCTGCTATAAAGCAAGGCACCTTTGACTATAATATTCGAATGCTAGAAAACTTCTGCATGATTATCGAATCCATCCTCCTCTATGTAAATGTGGGAAAACCGAAACTCAGAAAGGGGAAAATATTTTTTAGATTCACACAGCCTGGGAGTTGGGTTGAGCCGTGAAAAAAACCTTTCTGACTTTAATTATGCCATAATGAAATTGTTATTTCTCTCTGTGCATCTGAATAGTCACTCTTCTATAATAACACTTTGTTCATTCTGATCCTTTATATAATGCAGGTTAATGCATGTTTATATCTGTGAGAAACTCAATGAATATGTATCCCCTCTCAGCATAAATTAATTCCTCAACCAATATGTATCCTTATGCTGTCATTATTTCTTTCCTATTATTGAAACAAATGACCAGGACAATACTTACACAAACATCAGCAGCTGGCACAGGGTACATTGTGTCTATCATATTTAATATTGCCTACATCACATCAATAGATTTTTAGAAAACATAGCTTTTGTTTCCAATGTTCTTAATGTTAATTTTTATTTCTTTTTCAAAGTTTCAGGCCTACATCTCATTCTGATGCAATATGTCATTTAATCGTGCTATAATACAAAGCAAACAAAAGGACGGAAAATTAATACTGACATAAAGATAATAGCGGCACAAGGTGCGTACTTCATCACCAATGCCCTGGATCGAGGCATGTTTCACTGAGCCCAGCCAGAATACCAATTTAAAAACACATTTCTCATTAAAACATCCATTCCCATGTCCCTTCCCCACCCAATAGTGACTCAAAAAACTGTTCACTAAATCATGCCTAAACTTTTAAGTGACATTCAAGATCTTCTCCATTCTATCTCCTACCAAATATTCTGATGTTCCTGGGATAAAGTGAAGGAAACAAAATAAGGATTTTAGCATCAGGCATACTTGGAAATGAATTACAATTCTAACATGAATTTTCTTTGTAAATTTGATCAACTCTGGATACAATTCCTTCATCTGTGAAATAGAGTAGATACCTACATGATCACGGAATTGATGGAAGAAGCATAAATAATACAATATCTATAAAACAGACTTGCTAAATCTTTTCAAACACATAGCCTTTGTTTTGTTGCAGTTGTTTTATTTTGTGATGACAGGGATGGGACCTAAGATTTCTTGCATACTAGGCAACTGCTTTACCATTGAGCTATAACCCCAGCAGATATATATATCTTTTGATGCCTTTCTATGTTTGTTCAGGCCATTCGTTTTGCCTGGATTGCCATATACTTCCCCTTAATAACACCTCTTACTAAGTACTCCCTAGATTCTTGTTCAGAAGTACATGTGTATTTTATGATACCAAGATGCCTCCTATTTCTCGTTCCTTTAATAACCCTGCCTTCTATGTCCAGCACAAATGTTACTTTGTCTTAAAAGCCCCATCCCCTAAAAGAAGATGATGATTATAGAAGTTGCTTTGTAAATCTCAAAGCACTATAAAACATCAAATGGCATGTTATTATTATAATCATATATTTTGAGCTGTTTTTAACTTTTAATCACAAATATAATTTATAAAAATGTTCAAAATGATATTCAGTATTTTCACCAAAAAATTCTTCTAGGACAGTAAATAAATAATAACTTTTCTTTTGACTAATCTGTTTCACTGTTTGTAGCAGCCCTGTATTCTCATGGGCAATGATGTCTTATGATGGAAAAATTATTAGATACTTTTAGATGTATTGAAATTTTCAGGTTTTGAAACTCTGTAAATTAGCCAAAGGCTTCCAGCAATATGGGAATATTTAATCAGGCAAGATAGTTATTTTTTGTACTAGGAAATAAACCCAGGAGAATTCTACCTCTGAGCTATACCCCCAGCCTTTTTAAAATTTTTTATTATGAAACAGGGTCTCACTAAGTTGCTGTGGCTGGCCTCAAAACTATGATCCTACTGTCTTGGCCTCCCAAGCACTGGGATTACAGGCATGTAGCACCATGAGCAGCTGGTTTGCTGTTGTTCGTTTGCATTTGTGTCATGAGTTTTGTTTAATTTTGTGTTTTGATTTTTTCTTTTATAATAAGAAATGTTTGAGAGCATGTTGTTTAAGAGCATATTGTTTAATTTACATGTACTTGTGAATTTACCTTTTGTTATATATTTCTGGTTTCATACCATTGTGTTAGGAAAAGATACTTAGTATGATTTTAGTCTTCTTGAATATGTAAGACTTGCTTTCAGGTCCAACATGTTATCTATTCTAAAGAACGTTTCCTGTGTTCTAGAAAATGTGTATTTAGTTGCTATTGAATGGAATCTTGTTTTCAACTTAGTAAGAAATAGTAGCAGGGCATTCAGACAAAACACAAATAATAGAGATCCTTATCATAAATGAAATAAAACTGACCTTATTTTCAGGTGATGACATCATCCTAAATAAAGAAACCTAGATTCCACATGTGAAGACAAATTGTTGATGCTAATAAATGGATTCAGTAAAGTTGTAGGATACAAAGTCAACTTAAAAAAATCAGTTGCAATTATTGACACTACTGATGGCATCTCTGAAAATGAGACAAAGAAAAATTCTCAATTACAATAGTAAATGAATAAAATATTTAGTAATAAAATTGAATAAGGGGGTAAAGATCTGCATTATGGTGTGGGATATTAAATGACACTGGAGAAGACACAGCCAGGGGTGAATTTATCTACAATCAGTTGGTCTCATTTCTTTGGGGCCACCTGGACCTGTTGTCAGAATGTTATATCTTTCCTTCTTTTCACAGAGTGAGACTCTCCTTCTTCAGAGACCTTCAGGCTACCAGCACAATGCCAAGACATACTGATCTCCTAAAAACACCCCCATTATCCTGCCTCAAATAGTCAAGCGCTTCTATAGCCTTTCAGCCCCGCAAACACACAGAAAAAAAAACTGATAGCTCATCCTTAGTAATGAATGCAGATACATACTTCGTAGATGTCTGGGCCTGAACTGCTTCAGTAGGACCTTTGGCTAGAGAGCTACCTCTTTCTTTCTCAGTGCATCATGGGAAGATAAAAGATAACTTTAAAATATGTCTTTATTTTCCTCATTACTTTATATGATGAGGAAATATTGAGAGGGAAAATAATATTTCTCCTAGCTCATATTTGAAACTAGAAATTTGGTCTTCAACCAAATTTGGAGACATTTATGTCTCCTAACTCTTTTTTTCTTTTCTTTTACTAGCCTATTGTAAGACACATAGCAGATAGTTAGAAAAAAAGACAAGACAATAGCTGAAATAAAATTGTGCCCATTCAACAAACTATTTTTGTACTGATTCATTTATCTCTGCTTAGTTATAATTTTATTCTACTCTTATAAGAAGAACGAGTCACTTGTTAATTTTATAATTACTTTAAGGTTCTGCTTAAAGGATCAGTTTTTTACCTTTTTAAAACTTTTTTAATCATATACTGAATGTTATGGATTTTTCTCTCATTACAACCTTGGCTGCTTCCCAAAGACTGTGTGGCTCTGTCTTCAATAAATCATCTATCTCCAAATAAAATCTTTCAATGTTTCATTTATTTAATTTATATTTCTTGGCCAATTGAGTAACCATTTATTCATAGTATACTGGATAACACTGAATGAAGATTCTGAATATCTGGCTTTTTGTAGTAGATTTACTAGTTTTCTCTGCAGAAGTTGGATACATCTTTTCTGCTTATAAACACCAAATTTTCCATATATCCATATATATGTATATTGTGTGTATATATGCATGTATATATATGCATATATATATGTCTATATATTTTTATTTGTTGGTACTCAAATACATTTTACCTCCTAGCTATTTAACCCATCCTTTCTTTTTCGTTTCTGAAATATAGTCTTGCTAAGTTGCTGAGAATCTTGCTAAGTTGCTAAGACTGTCTTAGTACCTGCAAGCCTTCTGTCTCAGCTTCCCAGTACTGAAATTACAGATGTGGGCCACCATACCAGGCTTTTTATTTTAACTCTTGATATTATGCACATCTTTGCTTTGACTCCTGAACTAGAAAAGCAAATAACTGTAGAGATGGAGAGATAGTTCACATTCATCCACCTCAGCCTACCCTCTCCTCAGCATATGCCTCTGTGTCTTATACTAAAGAGATACTCAGTACATCTTTAATTTCAATTTAAGTTTCCACTATTTTACAATCCATAATATTGCTTTGCAATCAGTGAAAATACTTTGTTCTCTAACTGTTCTACTCTCTGTTAAATATTTTAGAAAAATATATCCATCTTATTCTAATTTTATCCTTTTCTGTGTCATAAGAAACATGTGTTTCTGATGCTGGACTTAAGGCTAATGTGTCTTTTGATATTTTCCATTTGTCAGATCTAATATCAGTAATATCATTACTTCTTAAATCTTTTTTGGGGGGGTGTCTAGGAATGGAACCCAGGGACATTTGGTCTCCAAGCTACATACCCACCCTATTTTTCTTCCTTATTTATTTATTTATTTATTTATTTATTTATTTATTTATTTATTTTGTGGTACTGGGGGTAGAACTCCGAGGCTTTCTACCTCTGCGCTACCCTCCCAGACCTATTTTATATTTTATTTGGAAACAGGGTCTCACTAAGTTGCTGAGAGCCTCACTAAGTAACTGAGGCTGGCTTCGAACCTGTGCGATCCTCCTGTCTCTGCCTCCCAAGCGCGGGAATTACAAGTGTGCATCACCACATGCGGCTTATTCTTTATTTTTGAAACAGGGCCTCACAAAGTAGCTGAGGATGTTTGTGAAGCCCTATCCTCCAGTCTCAGCCTCCTGAATGCTAGGATTACAAGCATGGCTACCATGACAGGCTACTTCTTAACTCTTATTATTAATATTTTACCTATGATCATGAATGCAGGTCTAATGCTTTTTTCTGCTTTGAAGTATGCATTTATTTTTATAATTATAAAAATAATATAGCTATATTACAGTGTGGTAAATAAAGGAGAGAAAAAATATCACCCATAATTGTGAAACCCTAGTACAGGCATTATTATGATTTTGATTTATTTTCATTTTGCTTCTTTTTTTCCTGTTCATAGATTTTTCTTATGCACGGTGCTCCTACACTTCCTGCTTTTGGGGGAATTCATTATAAAAGGAGCATTGCCCATTTTACCACCTACTTTTTAAAAGCATTATTTTAATCGAAAAGTTTATGTAATGATAACACTTGATGCGAAAAGGTAAAATAGAAACACCCTTCCCCTCATTAGCTCGATATAGAAATTGTAATTCTTTTTTTGATGTATTGTTGTATTTTATTTTAATATAAGGTCAAAGAAGAAATAAATAATTTCATAAGACACAGAAAAATATGTATTTATGATAAAAGTTGCAGAGTAAAATATTAATATTTATTTATGATAAAATTTATAGAATCTTGAGTTTTCATAGTTTATTTTTCTGTTTTTCCTTGTATATTTTTATTTTTTCATATTTCCAAGTTCTATTTTCTCCCTCATTTTAAATTGAGTATTTCCTCATGTTGCTACACGGTTCTTTATAGAACTGCTTTACCATAACATCTAAAAAAAGAAGACAAACAAAGAAAGAAATGGATAAATCCCACCAACCTAACCAAATAACAACCACTGATATGACATTATGCATTCTCTTTTATCTTTTCTATCTCCCTATTTTTTATCATCTTAGAACACATAGTATTTGAGTTTCATGTTTTCACGCTTCCTTAAATAATAAGCCTTTCCCATGGTGCTATGGTGTTTCCGTAAACACTCCTTTAATTGAAAAAGTAATGAAACATTACATTCTGAAAGAATTAAGCATAAAAATGTCTCTCACCTGCTCCCAGAACACATTGCCTTACATTTTTGTTTAACCTCTAGCCACAAGCAGGCAATTTCAACCCAAATGCAACTGTACCTTTAAAATATTTTTGCAACATGCTTTCTTACGTTGCAGTATCATAACTGTGTTACATATGTACATAATCTTCATAATTATCACTATTTTAAAACTATAAATATGAGATAAAATTATGGAGAATTTGGAAAACAAAACAAAAATATTGTTTCCATCCATACTCAAACACAATTACAAACATCAATCATTTTTCCCTACAAATGTGAATTACTTTATGATATAAATTGATATTTTCCCCTCTTAATTTTGAACAATCCTTTTCATGTTGCCATGTGCTATTCATAAATACATTTTTAAAATCTCCCTGGGTCCCATATTTAAGCAACAAAATTTTGAACATCTATATTGTCTCCCAACATGTTCTTTTTTTTACATAGTGTCAGCTCCTATTGTTAACTTCTTATTAACTTTATCATGTTGATGTATAATAGTCACAAACATAATTGTTACTGAAATGATGATACAAAAACACTAAAGGAGATTCTGGGAATATTATCAGATCCAGCCACTGCTTTCATTTCTATATATTTTTCTTATTTTTCTTTTTTTCTATATTAAATGTGATGTAATGCACATATAATTTGATTCAAGTTTCTTTTACTTTCATTAGAGTAAAAAGCACTTTCTATGTTGCTATGTTGCCTTCATTAATATACTACATTTTTAACTGAAAATATTGTGTAATGACATTTTAACTGAAAATATTGTGAAATGACATTTAGTAAACTCTGAATGTTACGATGATTTCTCTCATCCTTCTACATGAATAAAATGATATGTATATTGTATGTCTATAAACAGGTATATTATATAGTTGCACAGATACCTCTATGCTACTTTGTATCTTTTTTATTTTTTAACACATTTCAAAATTAAAAAGAAAGAATCCTAATCTTGTCACTTAACAGCCATTATAAGCATTTTTGATTGTCTTTGCTAATACATAGTTGGACTTTTAAATTTAGTTTAAATTTTCTGTACTTCTAATTAGAAAAAAAACCCTCTGGTGGTGAATATTTAATGTTTTCTTACAAACCAGATCTTAAGTTTCTCTATGCATAGTTACACCTCTATTTTTTATTAATATTGTTTCATTAAAATAGATTTAACTGGAGTTGGGTACAGTAGTGCATGCCCGTAATCTTAGTACTTGAGAGGCTGAGGCAGGAGGATCACAGGTTCAAAGCCAGTCTCAGTAACTTAGTGAAACTCTGTTTCAAAATAAAAATATAATAAAATAGGGCTAAAGATATAGGTCGGAGGTAAGATGTCCCTGGGTTCAATCCCCAGTGCCAAATAAAAGAAACACGAAGAAAAAAAAGAAAGTGAGGCCAAGAGAAGAGAAATCACTTTTCCCAATCTCAAAGCCCATTTGGTGATAAGGCAGATCTCAAAAGCCTGTAGTAGTCTACTTTGTGCACGAAGCACATTTCTCAATAAGGACATGAAATGATCGAGTAGTAAGCAAGGGATTCAAGAAGCTCATACAGGTAGGTGGATGGAAGACATAAAACTTTGCCATAGACGAAAGGGAGAGAATTGAGAAGAAATTGACACCTTCTTAACGGAAGCAATATGACTGATTTAAAAACAAGGCATAGTACGAATCTTGAAAATAAAACAATAAGTAATATTTGATACACATGAGACCTTGGACAAAGTAAAAGGGATAACAGATACAGATATTTAAGAGAGAAATTTTTGAGGAAGACTGCTTAGAACAGCTTGGAGAAAGGAATTTCAGATAAATACTGGGGAAGCCCTTAATTTAGTGAGTAGATCTACTACCTTGCCCAGAATGGTTGCTTCAGTAAATAGCTCCGGAATGGCTGGCATCAAAAAGAATAAAAGAGAAGATGCAATGATCACATGAAAGGGAAGAAATATGTCTGAGATGTGGCGACCTCCATGCTGTTATTTACAGTTCACAGAATAACATTTAAACAGGGACAACAGCTCCTTTACAAATAATAACTATACCCATATCGCAGGCATGCATTGGGGCTTTTAATTTGAGTAAAGTCGGAAATAAGGAAAGGGTGACTGACATGCTCTCAGTCTTGTTATGAAGGGAAAAGAAAATGAAGCCAGGGTTTATAATCTAAGAGGAAATAAAAACATCTTGGAAAGAAATTTGGCAATGTGTACCAAAAATTATAAAAGTACCGGTACTGTTTAACCCAATAGTTAAGTCTATCCTTTGATTCATATTCTCTATATATTCTCCTCTCTCTCTCTCTCTCTCTCTCTCTCTCTCTCTCTCTCTCTCTCTCTCTCTCTCTCTCTCTCTCTCTCTCTCTCTCTCTCTCTCTCTCTCTCTCCCATCCTTTCTTTTTGGTACTAGGACCTGAACCCAGAGGAATTCTACCTCCAACCTACACCCCACCCTTATTTTATTTTTTAATTTTGAAACAGAATCTCACTAAGTTGCTGAGTCTGGCCTTGAAGCTGCAATCTTCTGTTCTCAGCCTCCCAAGAACTAGTATTACAAGCTTGTACCACCTCACCTGGCCTAGGCACAATGTCTTCCATGCAAGCAGTTAAACTAATTGATTTATCAGGTCCCTTCCTGCTTTGTCAGCCTGCAGTTTTTTGCTCTCCTCTGGAAGCGACTACTCAGTACTGGTTCACAACTCTGGGCACTCCATTTTTCTGTTTGTCACAGGTATTATTAAGAAGCCTATTCACCGGTGTTATTTTCCACTTCCTGAAAGTAATTATTTTTGTCTTTATTTAATTTGTTTGGCTCTCTGTTTTCTGTAGAGCTCAAAAGAGGTCCATTATTCACCATACTCCTCTCATCACACCATCCTCCATTTGTGAGTGGCAGTTCTCACAGAAATAAAAAGAAAAAACACCAATACATTTGAGCATGGTAGAGCATACTTGTGATTCCAGCACTTAAAAGGCTGAGACAGGAGGATCACAGCTTTGAGGCCAGCATCAGCAACTGAGGCCCTCTGCAACTCAGTAAGACCTTCAGCAACAAAGCAAGACCTGTTTCAAAATTAAAAAAAGGATCAGGGTATAGCTCAGAAGTAGAACAGCGATGGGCTCAATCCCAAATGCAAAAAAGAGAAAATATATATTATGCCACTTCATTTAAAGAAAAGGTAACTGAAGCTTCTAATGTTGTCTGAGATCACGCAGAGAGTCAAAATCATAGTAATCCAATTTCTTTGACTTGATCATGCTTACTATACATGAATGCATTAAATTCATGTTCCATATACATTATGTATTTCATTATATTACATTTTATATAATGTTTATTAAGCATCTGTTCAATATTTCAGTTTTCCATAATGTGCTTCAAGACCTTACATGATCTGGGCCCCCATTTTAGGACACCTATTTTCCCCCTTACTCTCCAACTACCAAGAGTCCTCAGCAATTCCCATATGAAAGCATATCTTGGATTTGTGCAGTGTGCAGATTGTATAAATATATAGGACAGGCTATTTCTAAGAGTAACAGACACAATTTCATGATCAAAGCCTGCCCTAAACACTCAGAGAATTCACTGTTTTTTTTTTTTTTTTGAGCAAAGGTACTCATAACAGAGTTATCTGGGTTTTTCCAAACAACATTCCTCCCTTTAACTTCGCTACACAAAGATAGAAAAAAATGGTTGAATTAATCACCCCTAAAATGTATTATACTTTTAAGAAACCCATAGTTTTAAACTCTAAGGAAAAATCAGTTGAAAGAAACTCCAAATTTTCTCAAAATTGGAGCAGGCTCCTGATACTAAGAGTTATGAGTCAGCTGTTTTCTTGAGTCAAAGGAAAAAAAAAAAAGAATAGAGACCAAATGGTAGGATAAGGGACTGAGGTTAGATGGAAGGAATAATTTTCTAAATCACGATTCCTTTGGGGTCATTCATCTGCTCAAAGCACTTAAATGGCTCTCCAGTGTCTACTAAATTAAAGAAAATCTCTTCACTCAGATAATTCAGTCCCTCCACAATAGAACCCAAATTACCCTGCATTATGTCACATGTCTTGATTTCATGTGATTTTTCTCCCTCCAATATAAGATATATATCAACCTAGATATCACAGTGGGAAGAAAATTAAAGGATACCTATTCTAAATCCCCTCCTATTAAAGGAATTTCTTCCACCTTATCCTGGGCCATTGTTTTGTCCAACAACAGCTTTTATACTGGTAATGACAAGAAACTCACTCTCACTCCAAAAGCCTGCTCCAATTGTTAAGATCTCAGCAGAAATTATTTGCAAGCTTGCTGGCCTGGTTTATGTCTACCTGAGAGCAGAGATAACACAAGATAGGTATGTTTAAATGTAAGTGGGACAGTAAAGATTTCTAGCAGAGCCCATGATAAATGAGGAAAAACTTTCCTAGGGCCTGGCGATGTTTTAAGACAGGAAGATGCATCAGGCAGATATGCTATAACATAAAATCTCAATGACATAAAGCTATTATTATTTTTCTAATGCATCTGTAGCTTACTAGTAGTGACACTGTTGAATACAGTGAACTCAGTGCAGCTTGTATTAGATACAAGATGAGTTTGATTCAACGGAATCTCTCATCTACTCTAGTGACTTAGGGGTGTTCTTTCACTGACATGGCAGAGAGCCGGAGGGATGGACAGAAAGATCTAGTATCTTTTAAGAGTAATGCCTACAATTATAACACTGTCATCTTCTGAAGACATTTTATTGTCCAAATCAAGTTCAGTAAACTAAGTGTAATTTCAAGGGGCAAACATGCACTGATGATTACTGATGGTGAGTGTCTTTTCATGTGTTAATCATACCTTTAATTTCTTTGCAGAAAATATCATTTGAATTCTTTGTCCATTTTAAAACTGGATTGTTTGTCTTGAGCAAATTGTAAAAAGCTTTTAAAATATGCTGCATACAACATAATAAAAGTATCAGATATATGATTTGCAAATAATATTTTCTATTTAGTAGACAAGTTCTTAATTGTTTCCTTTGGTGAAAAAAAAACTTTTTTATTGTGATGAGGTCCAATGTATTCATTCCTTCGTTAGTTTTGCTTTTGGTGCTATATCTAGAAAAATGTTGCCCAAGCTCGGTGTGGTAGTATGCATTCTTAATCCCAGTTCTTAGGAGCTGAGACAGGAGCATTACAGATTCAAGGCCAGGATCTGCAACTTAGTGTGGCTTGGTTCAAAATATGATATAAAAAGGACTAGGGCTAGCTGGGCATGGTGGTGCATGCTTATAATCATAGCATTTGGGAGACTGAGACAGGAGGATCGCGGTTTGCAGACAGCCTCAGCTACTTAGTGAGGCCTTCTACAACTTAGCGAGACCTTGACCTTATTTCAAAATAAAGAATAAAAAATAGGGCTGGGGCGAGGCTTTGGAGGTAGAATGCCTCTGGGTTCCATCCTCAGTACTAAAAAAAAAAAAAAAAAAAAAGGACTAGTGATGAAACTTGGAGGTAGAATGCTCCTGAATACAAATCCCAGTACCAAAAAAACTATGTCCAACATAATGCCATAAAACTTACTCTTATGTATTCCTCTTAGAGCTTTATTGTTTTAGGTGTTACATTTGCATCTTTTATCTATATTAATTTTTATGTAATGTGAAGTAAGGGTTTAATTTCATTCATTTTCATATGGATACCCTGTTGTTCTACAACTACTAGTTGAAAGCAATATATTTTAGCCAATGAATTGGCATAGCAAACTGGTAAAGATCATTTGACTGCAAATGTAAGCTTTTACTTCTCAACTTCCATTTTTATTCTGTTCATCCATAGTGTCTAAACTTATACCGATATCACACTGTCTTGATTGGTCTAGCATGAAGTATGAGTACAACTTTATTATTCATTTTTAAAGTTTTACTAGGTTTCATGAATTTCCATATGAATGAGCAGACTTATGATCAGCTTGACAATTTCTGCAAGAGAAAAATTCATTTGATAGTAATTTCAAAATAGGGCATTTTCATTCGAATTGCCCCCCTGTGCCCCGTTCCGGCACAGGGCTAAATGCACATCAGTTTGAAGACTATTACCTTCTTAAAACATTAAATATTTCAACCAGTGAACATAGTATATCTACTTATTTAGACCTCTATTTTTTCACCTAAATTGATTTATAATTGACTAATAAAATTGTGTACCTTGGTCAACACTAGCATCTTACCCTTTGTCTTATCTCACACCTCTGGCAACCACCATCCTACTATCTGGTTCTAAGAGTTCAATTCTTTTAAGATTCCACATATAAGTGATAGCAGATGGTATTTACCTTTCTCTGTCTCCCTTTTTTATTTTGTTGTAGTGGGGACTGAATCTAGAAGCATTCTACCTTTGAGCTATAACCCTAGTTCAATTTTATTTCTCATATGGAGACAGGATCTCACTAGGTTGATGAGGGTCTCACTACTTTCTTAGGCTGTCCTTGAACCTGCCATCCTTCTTCCCAGCCTCCCAAGTACAGGGATTATAGGCATGTGCCACCATGACAGACACCCTCTCTGTCTTATTTCACTTAGTGTAATGTCATTCAAATTCATCAGATGGCAAAGATTATTCCATTTATGGTTGGATAGTATTCTATTTTGTGTAAAAGGGAATTTTTACATCACATTTTATCCATTGATCCATTCACCATGGAAGAATTTTTAGGTTCTTTTCATATCTTAATTGCTGTGAAAATGCTGCAGTGGGCAAGAGTATACAGATATGTCTGTAAAATGTTAATTTAGTCTTTTTTAAATAGACCCAGAATAAGAATCGCTGGGTCATATGTTAGTACTATTTAATGTGTGTGTGTGTGTGTGTGTGTGTGTGTGTGTGTGTGTGTGTGTGTGTGTTACTGGGGATGGAACCCAAGGATATTCTACCTCTGAGCTACATCTTCAGCCCTGTTTTATTCTTTTATTTGGAAACAGGGTGGTCTCACTAAGTTGTGGAGGTTTTAACTAAGTTACTGAGGCTGGCTGAAAATCTGCAATCCTCCCATCTCAGCCTCTCAAGTATTGGGATTACAAGTGTGCCAATATGCCCAGCTCTATTTAAAAATTTTTAGAAACTCCCCATAGCTTTTACCATAATAATTTTGATAATTTATATTTCTGCCAATAGAATAAAAAGATCCCCTTCCTCTACATCTTTACCAACATTTATTTTCTCTTGTCTTTTTTATAATAACTGTCCTACTATGTGTGAGAGGATACCTCATTGTGGTTTTGATTTGCAATACCCTAAGTATCTGTGGTATTGAACACATTTAAGTACCCATTGCTTATTTTTATATTTTTAAAAAAATCTATTCTGGTCTTTTGTCTAATTTTAATTGGATTATATGTTTTGTAGCTATTCACTTGAGTTTATGATATATTTCAGGTATTAATCCTTTATCTAACATCTGGCTTGTAAATATTCTCTAATATTCTGTAGGCTGCCTTTTTATTTTGTTGGTTGTTTCCTTTATTGCACAAACTTTTTTAGTGTGATAAGTCATATACATATTACATTGAAAAAGAGTTTCTTTACTATACTTTCTTCTAGGAAGTTTATGGTCTCAGATATTACTTTTGTGGTGGAAGGAATTACTGGGGATTGAACCCAGGGACATTCTACCTCTGAACTACACTACAGAACATTTTGTTTTTTATGTTGAAACAGGATCTAACTGAACAAGGATCTCACTAAATTGCAGAGGATAGTCTCGAACCTACAATCCTCCTGTCTCTGCCTCCCTATTACTGAGATAATAGGTGTGCACCACCACATCGAGTTTCAGGTTTTACATTTAAGTCTTTAAGCCATTTCAAGTTAATTTTTTGTGAATATGTAATTTCCTCAATATCACTGAGACTCTGTCCATCTTTATTATTTTTCTTTTTCTATTTCTCATATTAATTGATCTCCTATTACCTGTTTGCATTTCACTTAGTTTTTCTTCTTCTGTCAGCTCAAATCTGCTCTGGAGCCCTTGTAATGAAATTTGCATTTTGATTATAATACTTTTCAACTATAAAACTTTATTTTTGTTATAATTTATATTCCTTATTTTGTTCTACTTGGAGAAACATCATTTTCATGCTTTTTGTTCCAAATACATGATTGTATTTAATTGTTTTGAATATATTTACAATATTTAATTAAATACCTTTGTCTAATTAATCCAATATCTGTGATGGTGTACGCTTGTAATCCTAGTACTTGGGAGGCTGAGACAAGAGGATTGCGGTTCATGGACAGCCTCAGCTACTTAGTGATGCCTTTTGTAACTTAGTGAGACCTTGTTTCAAAGTAAAGAATAAAAAATAGGGCTGAGGGTATAATTCGGAGGTATAATGCCCCTGGGTTTTATCTCCAGTATTGCAATATATATATATATATATATATATATATATATATATATATATATAAATAAATACATAATAAGATGTGGAAAAGTTGAAAATAACAACTTCCCCTATACCCAGGGATTGTTGTCAAGGTTTGTTGCTATTTGATCATATAATTGACTTTTGTGGAAAAATACTTAATGATATTTGTTGTCCCCCAAGTCACTGTTTATTTCATTAAAATCTGCATTCTATGTTATTTTTGGCCATTGAAGTCACTACATCTTTAACTTAATGGTAAAGCAATGATTGGGCTTGTCTGTTGGGTTAGTTCTCCCCTAAAGTAAGACCTCCTAAGAGACACCTTCCCTGATTGTACCATCTAACCTAGTAGCCTGCATGCCCACTAACTCCATATGTCTATTTTTCCTTATCTATTTTATTTTTCTTTAGAATACATATATTTGTGTCTATTTGATTAACATCTTTCTTCCTACTAGGAGATAAATTCCGTGAGGCCATAGCAATCATTTTATCACTGATATATCCTTAAATACCTTATATCCTTAAGACTGTTTAAATGGTATATGCTAAGTAAATATTTATTGAAAGAATGAGTGGATGAATCTAAATCCAAAAGTCCATTTTTTATCCATGATCTAATGTCTCTAATACCCTTTTTGGAGTCTATTCTCATACTCCTAACCTATTACTCACCTCAAAAAGTAAAGCTCTCCTTTCTGAAACTCAAAATTCTACTCATATTTTATAGTCTAGCTTAAGGTAAAACTCCTGCTAGAAATTCTACCAATAGCTTTACATGGTCCCATTGACTTTTTCTGAGTCTAAGTTCTTACAGAAATTCAAGGCATAATAATCAAATGCTAATTTTGGAACCTGCTTGCATTGCCTTCTGAGCTTATTCATTATTAAACACAATATATTAAAGTATGTAGCTATAAGTGTTCATTTGTCTATTTCTCCCTTTGATTCTTCTTTACTTCATGCATATTGGAGCTTTTTTGTTATTGTTTTGTTTTGTTTTGTTTTTTAGCTGCATCCATATTTACAATTGTGAAAATTCCTAATTTGGTTCTCTCATAATTGCCATGCTTTTTATCTCAACAATATTTATCTTAAGGTTTACTTTGTCTCTTCTTAAGAGTTGCCACTTCCATACTTACTTACATATGGACAAGGCTCAGATTTTCCATCATTTTACTTTCTACCTATTTGTGTCTTCGAACCTGAAGTCACCTACTTGCAGACACTATATAGTAGGTCACACATTGTATGTGTGTGTGCGTGCGCACGCGCGTGTTTCTGTTATCAGAGGATTCTACCCTGGAACCTATTTTATCTTTGCTTTGGAAACAAAGTCTTACTAGGTTGCTAAGGAACTTGATAAACTTGTTGAGGCTGGCATAGGAACCTATTATCCTCTTAACCTCCCAAAGTACTGGGATTAAAGGAAGGTGCCACCATGCTGGCCTTCTACATTTTTCATCCATTCTACAAAGTCCTTGTACATTGATTGGAGTGTTTAACTCTTAATGCAATTACTGAATAAGGCAATTTTAATACCTGTGATTTAGATACACCACACACACATATACACATATACATACTTTTAGTAGTGTTATTGTGTGTATAAACATTTAGTAGCGTTAGTACATATGAGAAGATCCAAAATAGGAAGTGAGGGGGTTTTTTCCAGCTCCCCCATATGTTTCTGTGAAAGGGTAAAGTAAGGTGGAAGATCCATCAGGAGTGATCCATGCAGGAGCTGGGGTTACCCAGTCTCCCCTACATATGACCTCAAACCAGTGGCTTTCAGTTGGATACCTCCCCCCTCATCTTGAGGGGGTGAGGCACAGTTTCCCAAAATAGCTCTGCCTGCCTGCCAGCATAGTTCCAGGTACATATATACATATAATTACCCAACATATATGTCACTTGGCCTGTCTGGGCAAAACAAAAGTGCAGTCCAGGGTCAAGTGGGTGAAGTCCCTGTGGAAGGGGAATACCCCTGATTTGGAGGTGCCCCATGATTGCAGGTGCAGGGCCATTACTGCAAATAACTAGCAGGTTCTGGTGCAGCTACGTTAGTGTTGTGGCTGATGCTGGCCTTCATGCAGCCATTTCACAGGCCCTCGAGGGAGGCCAGCTTGTGCAGTTGGTGGTTCTCATAAGTGGAGGCTGCTGGGACTTGGTCCATGCCAACGACCTCACTAGCATCCATAGTGAACTTGGATGCAAGAAGAAAGATAACCACATCTACCTCCCCAGTGCTTCAGGCATTACGTACTCCCAAGACTGCTTCCACACTCTCAAGAGTGGGGATAGCTGAAAACAGGCAGGGAGTAGGGAGGATGGTATAGGCACAGAGAGAGCTAGGCATGCATTCGGTGCTCAATAAATGATTATTCATGCCTTCTCATGGCCCTCCTAGAGCACCGAAACGGGCTTCCAGGATCATCATTCCCATTTTTCTACCTGACCCAGCCCAACCTCTACAGATGCTCAAGTGGAAGGGGCAAAATTTTCCAGGGGAGGACCCCGATAATCAAGATCTGGGCTGAGGTAAGGACACCATGTATGGAAGGGAAAGCAGTGAGGCCAGCTCATCCCCACAGTAACACAGAATGAAGGGAAGAAAGCACGAGCTTTGATTTCCTCATGGATAAAATAAAAAATAAAAAAGAAAGAAAAAAGCTTCAGCTTGCAGTCCCCAGGGACCTTGCAGAAATGTCCCCAAGATCCCTATAGTACTAAAGGCCCAAGATGCTGTTTTTGGATTGTTGTTGTTTGTTTTGCCTTTTGTGTTACTGACAATTGATCTAGGGGTGTTTGACCTCTGAGTTACCTCCCACCTCTGTTTTATATTTTGTTTTGAAACAAGGTGTCACCAAGTTGCTGAAGGTCTTGCTAAGTTACTGAGGCTGCCCTCCAACCTGTGATTTTTCTGTCTCAGCCTCTCAAGTACTGGGAGTACAGATGTGCAGCACCCCACCCAGCTCAGATGCTATTGTTCAGTCCTCCATGATTCACCTCCTTCAGCTTTAGAAGGGCCTGGATTTACCTCCAATATACACATAGTGCTTTCTACCATATACCTTACAAGCCACAGCTATAGGACTCCAGTTCCTTGGAGAGCACCCCAGTGGACAGGGATGCTGGGATCCAGGGAAGGCCTTGTTTTCAACATTCAATAAAAGGGTACTCTGACTTGAGATCTCAGGAACCTTTTGGTTTTAACAGACTGGATTTATGAATCACTGGAGTTTACTGAGAATGCCAAGAATAAGGTAAGAGAAGAATAAATTTGTATGCAGAGTTAGAAAAATGCATCTTTCTTGGGCACATTGGCTGCAGTGGTGGGGAGGACAAGCTAATTCATTTCTCTTCTTTGGCTGGGAACTCTTGTTGAGTACATGACCTGCTTAACCATATCTAGTATCTCTGACAAAAAGGAATAGAGGGATAAGGGTGAGATAATGGAAAGGAGGAGCCAGAGCAAATGTGAAGAAAAAGGAAACAAAGGGATTCAAAGGCAGAGTGAGGAAGAGGTTAAGGTCCTCTACTTTGGACTAGTCCCATCACCACAGCTCAACCCCTGTGGAACCAGCAATATTGTCCTCTGATATTACTAGTCCCCAAGCCCTAAGCAGAGGTCTTTTCATACAAGAGTTCCTATATGGCTTTCGTGTTATGAGATGAATGATTTAGTGAATGAGTGAAAGTTTTACATGATGGAGCAAATTAATTAATGAGTGGGGTGGATGGAGTGAATTAAGACTGTGTGAGTGGGCAGATGAGGAAGGGTTCCATTCCTGAACAGAAATATCCTTCCAGCCCCTCCCCCTTCAACCAGACCCACCCTCCCATCTTTGACTTCTGTCCCACCTGGCAACCCCAAACCCATGGAGGATGGAAATACACAAGGCAGGAACTGAGTACACAGGTACGACTTTTATTATTCTCATAACCCTTTAGGAGGATGGGGAAACTGAGACTCAGGAAGGGTAAAAACTTGCCCCAGGCTACACAGCAGGCCTGTAAACAGTGCTGGGATTTTAACCACAGAGGGACTAGATCCACTTGCTCAGAAGTAAGACTTTTTCAGCAATTATTTTATACTTAAATGCATTAAATTCTACAAACAAAAAATGATTGGAAAAATAGACTTTTTAAATATCCAAATAGCTGGGCGTGGTGGTGCATGCTTGTAATCCCAGCATTCGGGAGGCTGAGACTGGAGGATCGCAGTTTGTGGACAGCCTGAGCTACTTAGTGAGGCCCTCTGCAACTCAGTGAGACCAGGTTTCAAAATAAAGAATAAAAAAGAATAGGGCAGGGGGTGTAGCTCGGAGGTCGAATTCCCCTGGGTTCCATCTCCAGACCCGCAATAAATAAATAAATAAATAAGTATCCAAATATATGTTGTCTACAAGTGACTAAGATGACTTAAGGACACAATTTAGTTGAAAGTAAAAGACTGAAAACAGATATCCCATCCAAATAGTAATCAAAAGATCACTACATTTTACTATACTAATATCATCCAAATGGATTTTAAGACAAAAACTTTTACAAGAAACAAAGGTAGAGCTGGGTGTGGTGGCACAAGCTTGTAATCCCAGCATCTGGGAGGCTGACAGGAGGATTGTGGTTCATGGCCAGCCTCAGCTACTTAGTGAGGCCCTTTGCAACTTAGTGAGACCCTGTTTCAAAATAAAGAATAAAAAAGAGGGCAGGGGCTGTAGCTCAGAGGCCGAATGCCCCTGGGTTCCATCCCCAGACCCACAAAAAAGGCAGATATAAAACAGTGATAAAAGTGTCAATTCACAAAGAAGACCTAACAGTCATGCATATATGTATAAAATATCAGAAAACTAAAATATATCATGCCAACAATAACATAGTTGAAGAAGAAATAGTTTTATAAATACTAATTGGAGACATCAATACCCCAATTTTAATAATGGAAAGAGACACATGACAGAAGTTCAGAACGGAAATACGGATTAGAATAACAAACCAATTGAAACTATAAGACTTATAGATAATGCTACACAAACAAATAACAAAAATACACATTTTCATAAATGCATATGGAATATTCTGCATTATATACCAGCCATTAGGTTACAAAACCAGTGTTAACAAGTTTTAAAAGATTGAAATCAAATAAACTACCTTTTTATTATGAAAATGGAAAGAAAACTGGAAATCAATACCATAAGAAAAATCGAAGAGTCTTCAAATATATGGAAAATAACCAATGTGTCAAGAAGGATGTCAGAAGGATAATTAGAAACTATTTTTTTTAATCAGTGCATTGTTATCACAGTAAGGTTCAAACTGAAGAGAAATATACATGCCCACATCATTTGTTATGCAAATGAAAGAAAATGAGAAAACACCATGCCAAACAATACTTGTGAGATGCACCAAAGCAGTGGCTAGAAGTACATTTATAGCCATTATCACCTATTTTGTGGTACTGGGATTAAATCCAAGTATGCCATTCTTTTGAGCTATACCCCTAGACCTTTTTATTCTTTATTTTGAGATGAGGTCTTACAAAGATTCCCAGACTGACCTCCAACCTGAGATCCTCCTAAGTACTGGGGGTATAGGCATGCACTGCAGTGCCCAGACCTCAGTATCTGTATTAAAAAGGAAATAGAGAATTTTCAGCCTAACTTTACACCTTATGGAAGTAGAAAGAAAAGTAAACTTAATACAGAGCTAGCGAAAAAGAAAATAATAAAAAACACAATGAATATGAACAAAGTAGAAAATTGAGAATATCAGTAAAATAAAAAGTTGATCTTAGTAAAAGATCAATAAGATTGACAAACTTAACTAGGTTGACTAAGAAAAAAGAAAGTACACTCAAATAACCAAAATCAGAAAATAAGAGCATGAGTATTGATTTTACAGAAATAATTATTATAAAAGGATGTAATTTCCAATCATATGCCATAAAATTGGATAATCTAGATGGAGGTACATATTTTTAAATACTCAGTTATGAAGGATTATAAAATTTGAATAGAACTATAATTATCAACATAATTGAGTAATTAATCAAAAACTTTCAAACAATGAAAACCCCTGAACCAAATGGCTTCACTGGTAAATTCTGCCAAGCATTTAAAAAATCAACAGCATTTCTTTTCATATACTTCCAAAATATTGATGAAAAGAAACATTTCCTATCATTCTATGGGGGCAGCAATACCCTAATAATAAAGCACACCCCTAAAAGTGTTAGGAACAATTATAGACAAATATTCCTTATGATATGAATGAAAAGTCCTCATGAAAATATGAGCAAACTGAATTCAGAAATATATTGAAAGGATTAAACACCATGGCCAATAACCAATGTAATGCAAGAATAATTCAACATAAAAAATCAATAAATGTAATGCATGCATAATAGAATGAAGAGGAATAACACAGAATTGTATCACTTAATTATTGAAAAAATATTTTTAAGTGAAACCCTTCGATAATCATAAAACATCCTCAAAATGATAAAGATCATATATGAAAAACAAGCAACTAACACCTTAGTGGTAAAAGCCTGAAATATTTTCTCTTTAAATCAGGTACAACAAAAAGATGTCTGCCTTTTCCACTTCTATTCAACATAATATTGGGAATTCTAGTCTGAGCAATCAAGCAAGAAAGAGAAATAAAAGGCTCCAAGTAGGAAAACAAAAAATGAAATTTATCTCTTTTCAGATGACATGATGTTATATAAAGAAAACACTACAGATTATAAAACAAACTGCACAGAGTGATAAGGTATTTGCAAAGCATATATCTGATAAGGCATTAATATTCATAATATATTAACTACAACTCAACAATTTAGATAAGCGAATCAAATTTCAAATAGTGGTTAAAGTACTTAAAGTCATGCTAAGTAAAGTAAGCTTGACACAGAAGGAAATAAATTGAGTTCACTAATATGAGGTGCTTAGAGTATTCAAATTCATGAAGGCACAAGTAGAATATCAGGTGCTAGGAGCTAGGAGGAGAGGGAACGGTGAATTATTTTTCAATAGGTATGGAGTTTCAGTTTGAGATACCGAAAGAGTTTGAAGACAGATAGCAGTGATTGTAATACAACATGATTATATTTAATGTCGCTGAAGTCTATGCTTACACATGGCTAAAACAGCAAAGTTTCATGTGATATATATTTTACCAGAATATAAAAGAACTCTAAGAAGTAAGCTATCCTGCTGCCTTACTGAAATTTAGCAATTTCTATGAAATATACTATTTTCAATTCATTATATAGCTGTGGTTCATTTCAAGGGTTTTGAAATAATTGATTTTAGGTATCTGCCAGTATTTTCAATATTTCTGTGGGACAATGGTTCACCAAGGTCATCATTATGACATGCTTGCAGTCAGTACCTCAAATTTGTTAAGTGACTCATCTGTGATTTTGGTTAATAACAAATGGTTTGTAACACATCTCACAATTATTCCAATAGCCAAGTGTATTGAGATACAGATCACAGTTTCAAGCCACTAGTCTAATCCAAAGGACATGCTATGACTGGCTGAGGCCAGAGAGAAATGTGTAATTCATCAAGAGCTAGGTCTTCTAGAACATTTTATCATTTTATATCTCTGCATCACATTAACTACTCACTGCGTATATTTTCAGTGGATGATTGGCTGAGACATAGGATGTTGCTGGTGACCACAGAGAGGAAGAAATATAAGAAGCCCACTGTTTTTACACCCATGTACTTCCCTCCTAGTTTTAAGGAGAGTACTGTCATTTTTTCACTTAATCATGTAAGATTATTTTTCAGAGTGGTATGTGTACCATGGAATGAAGGTAATTATTTTATGTGGTACACAGATAGATGTCTTTTCATTATCCTAGTTATACATTGGTTCAACTCATTATAACAATCACATTACATTTTTATTTATAGTAGTCATACAGAGATACTTCAAGATAAGTGTATTTAAGTCAAACTGAGTCAATTTTGGGAACATTATTAAATTACTTCAAAGCATATTGTAAGTGGAGGCTACAAAAATTGTGACAGTGGTTTAAAAATAGCTGTTATTTTACTCTTTGTTTTACTGTGAGAAGAAGGGAAATTATGTAGTCAATAAACACGATTCCCAGTCACAAATTCTGGTCCTCGAGGTCTTTTTTCTAGGAAGTGGATATAAGTGTATTCACCTCGCAGGCATGAGGTAAAAAGTGTATAAAGACCCTATAGAACCAGATAGACCACACAGTGAACAGAATATTGCTCAAAATGAAGTTGGTTTTCACCTGCCATAGCCCTGGAGGGAGACAAATAATAGCTAGCAACAAACTGAAAAAATCACAAGATCCTAAATCTCACTCACCATGGATCCTATAGAAAGAATCGCCATTTCATTTGCTTCCATTGTCACTTCCATAATATTTGTCTTTCTCTTACAATAAAAACTACTAAAAAAGCTTCTGTTATTTACAGGCATGATAAACCGGTAATATCATCATCCATTAACTGTGGAATACTTCCTCTATTTATCTAACACTTTGACATTAATTCAGTCTTTTTCATCTGAAAGCCTGTCATGATGCTCCTTGAGTTTTTTCTAAATTGATGATGGTTCAACTGGTTTCTTGATCTTACTCTATTCAATGATTTTTAGTTCATTCCATTTCATTCACTGCCTCATATATCCAGAACTGCACCACCATTGAAATATGAAACTACATTTCTCTCTCTTCAACTCCAGCATCTGTTTAGCTACCTAACTTCTGTGTTTCTTCTGTACCTGTTCTCCAGCTCAGAAAAACATATAGTCCTTTGATGCTTCCATTTTCTCCAAGTCTATCAGACTCGTATTTAATTGCTTCTTCATTTAGCATGATAAATGAAAAGCCTAAATTCCAGAATTAGATGCAATAAGAACTGCATCTTAGTCAGTTGTAGTGGTGCACACCTCTAATCCCAGCATTTGGGAGGCTGAGACATGAAAACGGGAGGATCACAGCTTTGAGGACAGCCTCAGGAACCTAGCAAGACCTTGTTTCAAAAGAAATTAAAAATGGCTGGAGGTGTAAGTCAGAGGTAAAGTGCCCAATTTTGGATTTTCAGTACCAAACTAATTAAAAAAAAAAACTGAATCCTGACTCTGTCATTTCATTGACTGTATGAGAGTTATGTTACCTCTTTATGCTTTGGTTTTCTCATTTAAAAAATTCATGATTATAATAGTACCTTTGTCCTGTGATTGTTGAAGGCACTAAATGAGCGAATCCATCCACACTGAAGTAATTGTTATATATATATATATATATATATATATATATATATATATATATATTCATTTTCTTTGTTATTTTCATCACAGCATCACAGCTCCAAACATACATCATTTCAACTACTCTTTTGTCTACATATTTATAGTTCTCCCTTTGTATTCCATTTGTAGGACTTTTCTTGCAAAACTCAAAGTTAAATTGATTTAGTCATACTCTTTTCCCCTTCTACACACATGTTCCTGAGGCATCGCCTGAGGAAAACACATAGCTATGCAGATAGATGCCAATACAGATTCATCACCTACAAGCTCATCTGGATCCCCAGTTCTGCCAGGCAGTCCTATTATGCATCACAAATTAATTAAATGAATGAAATTAATTAATTGAATGAAAATTTTCATCAACTGCTTCCAACCTTCCTCATTTTTCATAAGCCCCACCTAAACGCTTCTCTTCTGACTTCGGCAAATGATCACCTCCTTCCTACAAAAGAAAAAAATAGTCTTACAAGCAGGAAATTACTAAATATACCACCTTCTGCCTCTTCAATAAAGTTATTATCTTGAGATATGCATCCTTCCTTCGTCTCCTCACATTTTAGAAGAAAAGATGTTCCTTCTTCATTAAGAGATTAAGATGTTAACCCCTTTTTGCATTTCATTTATTCTTTCAATATTATATCATCTATGATACTAGCTCTGCCTTATATTTTCTTTCCTAATTCCTGCCTTTCAACATATAAAAAGCTCAAATACCTGCCATCTTAATAACACTCTCCCTTGACCCCCTTCAGCTTCTCAACTATCTTTCCTCTGCTTTATAGCAGCTCCCTTAAGGGTGGTCTATACATTCTGTCTCCATTGCCTCAACTTCCATTCATTTTCTAGTCCATTGCATTGTGGGTTCTTTTTTTTGTGTGTTGCTGATGGTGGAACCCAGGGGCTTTTCTACCTCTGGGCTATACTCACAAATCTATCTTATATTTTATTTGGAAACAGGGTCTCACTAAGTTGCTGAGAGCCTCACTAAGTAGCTGAGGATGGCTTCGAACCTGTGCGATCCTCCTGTCTCAGCCTCCCAAGTACTAAGATTATAAGCGTGTGCTACCACACCCAGCTGCATTGTGGCTTCTGATCCCACTATTTCATGGAACTTGTTCTGAAAAGACAGCAGCGACATATACAGCATTGATTCCAATGCTCTTAATTTTAATTCTTATCTTACTGAATCTCTTCACCTCATATGAAAGGCCTTTTCTTGAAACTGTCCACTTCCTTCACTTCTGTGACATCCCGCTGCTTTTCTTTGACTTTCTTGCTAATATTCTTCATGAAGCCCTGTTATTCTGCTTGTTCTTATGTTTGTGATTCCAAGGGGTTATGTTGTTGACTTCTTTCTCTTTAATTTCTGCCCTTGGATGGTTTTTACTTATCTATTTATTTATTCTATTTTTTATGGTACTGGGGGTGGAACCCAGGGGCTTTTCTACCTCTGGGCTATAATCCTAGACCTATTTTATATTTTATTTGGAAACAGGGTCTCACTAAGTTGCTGAGAGCCTCACTCAGTAGCTGAGGCTGGCTTTGAACCTGTGCGATCCTCCTGTCTCAGCCTCCCAAGCGCAGGGATTACAAGCATTCACCACCACGCCCAGCTTTGGGTGTTTTTGTTTTTTTTTTAATTACAATCATTATCCTGATATCTTGTAAATATCTACCTTAAGTTTAGATCTCTTCACTGAACTTCACTTTGATAGATCACAAATCTAATTAAGGTAAACCCGAGCCAATCTTCACACTCCTACATCTGCTTTTCTTCCATTTCTTATCTAGAAAAAGAGCCATCCACGTAAAGCATCTGAGAATTATCTTTAACTTCTATTTTTCCAGCACACCTCATCTCCTTTCCTTGACCAATTTATTAACACATCCCATAGATTTTACATTTTAAACACCCAGGAGAACCAAGGGTTCAGCCTTAGCCAGGCATAGTGGTGCACACATGCAATCCCAGTACTTGGGAGGCTGATACAGGAGATGAGACATGAGTGGCTAGTCTTGGGAACTTAGTGAGGCCCTCTGCAATGTAGGGAGATTCTGTTTCAAAATAAACAATAATAAAAATAGGACTGGTGGTATAGCTCAGATGTAGAATGCCCTGGGGCTCAATTCCCAGTACCCCCCCACAGGGTTCAGCCTTTAATTTAATAACTCGGAACACCTGGGTTTTTATTATTTTTTAACCTTGTTTTAGTTCCATATACTTTTGGTGCATTGTTGTTTTTGCTCTTGTTTTGTAATAAAAAGTGGAATAGTCAAGCGTGGTGATGTTCTAATCCTAGGACTTGGGAGAATATGACAGGAGCACAGATTCAAACATAGCCTCAGCAACTTCATGAGACCCTCCACAACTTAGTGAGATTCTGTTTCAAAATAAAAATAAAATAGGGCTGGGAGTACAGCTGAGAGGTAGACCGCCTCTGGGTTCAATTCCCCAGTACCAAAAAGCAAGCAAACAAACAAAAATGGAATAACACCATTTTTACTTCAGAGAGGTATACAAAGTGTTGATATATGTAAATAATGAAATATCACATGTAAAAATTCAAGTCTGTGTTAGTGGTCATTCTGTTTGGGTAGCTATCTTTTTAATCTATCTAGTTCTGTTTCCATTGCCACTACCTTAGTTCAGGCTGTCATCAGCTCCTGTATGTGTTATTACAATAACCACTTAATTTGTTTCCCTGCCAACAGTCTTGTCTCTATTCAATCCATGTTCCTCGCTGTCATCAGAGCAATCTGTTTAGA
Source organism: Muscardinus avellanarius (assembly GCF_963383645.1). Classification (NCBI taxonomy): domain Eukaryota; kingdom Metazoa; phylum Chordata; class Mammalia; order Rodentia; family Gliridae; genus Muscardinus; species Muscardinus avellanarius. The sequence continues at coordinate 105,628,161 of NC_137792.1, forward strand.
ATGAATGTCTGATTATATCATTCCCTTAAAAAAAAAAAAAACTCAGTGGCTTTCTGTGACATACAAGAGAGTATTAGGGCTCTTTCAGATAGCACAGAAAGCTCTCTATGCCCATATTTCCAGTTTCATTTCTCATCACCTACTTTGCATTTAGTAGTCCACATCTTTCCAAATGTCCTGCAGTTATGTCAGCGCTCTGTTCTCTCCTGTCTATTAGTCTTCGCACATCCTTTTTTCTCCAAACTTCAGAGAAAAAAAAATCTATCTTCACCTTTAAGACCTAAACCAAGTACCCTATCACCTGAGAATTATTTTCTAACCTCTTTCCTTCACCATTGTCTTTGTTCCATAGCATTTTAGCTAGTCATTTTTTTTGGGGGGGCACTGGATATTGAACTCAGGCATTCTACCGCCAAGCTACATTTTCAAATATTTAATTTTTATTATTGTAACAAGGTCTTATGAAGTTTCTAAGGGTCTTGCTAAGTTGTTGAGGCTGGCCTTATGCCTGCAATCTTCTTGTCAAAGTACTGGAATTACAGGCATGCATCACCAGCTGGCCCAGCTAGTCTATTATGTTCCCCATTCGATAAGATACTATACTTCTGGCTCTCCAATCAATTTACAATCTCCACCAAGCAGGCATATTTGTTGTCTTAATCTTTCTCCCTTTTAGATTTGGCACCAGGCTAGGCATGGGGAGCTTAAAATATGTATAGATTAAATCAATAACATATATTAGAATTGGGATGCGGACTGGAAATCAAATCAAGTGAAAGAAGCTCAGGAAGTCCATGTATCAAAGACGGTCTACGAATGCTTCTGACAGATACTTGGTTCACTGTCTTTGGACAGTAAGTTCTAAAAATGTGAGCATCTTGGAATGGCTTAAGAAAATTGAAAAGAGGGAGGGGACCATTAGGAAGAAATATGAAGAGAGGAGCATGGTGGTGAATGCCTGTAATCCTAATACATGGAAGGATGAAACAGGAAGACTGTAGGTTCCAGAACAGCCTCAGCAATTTAACAGGACCCTGTTTCCCTGTTTCAAAAACAAAGAGGACTAGAGGTGTCACTCAAAAGGATGATAACCTTGGGTTTAATTCTTAATACCAAAAATAAAGAAAGAAGAAAAGAAGTTCTCTCAGAAACTTCAGGTTAAGAAGATCTTACCCAACTCCATGATACAGTTGTCTCTGAGTATCCATGAGGGATTGGTTCCAGGACCCACTGTAGAAACCAAAATCTGAAGTCCTTTGAGTCTCTTATAGAAAATGGTATAGTATTTGCATATAACCTCTCATATACTTTAAATTATCTCTAGATTATTTATAATACCTAATACAATATAAATACTATTTAAGTAATTTTATATGGTATTGTTTGGGGAATAATGATAGGAAAAAACTCGCCTAATGTTAAGTACCAATGCTTTTCTTTTCTTTTTTTTTCTTCAGTACTGGGGATGTAACCCAGAGGCATTCTATTCCTGAGATACACCCCCAGCCCTATTTTTTATTCTTTTTTGTTTGTTTGTTTGGGTACAGGGAATGTAAACAAGGGACATTCTACTTCCAAGATACACCCCAACCATATTTTTTAGTCTTTTTATTTTTTATTTATTTTTTAAGCAGTACCAGGGGCATTATACCTCCGAGCTACATCCCTGGCCCAATTTTTAGTCTTTTTATTTTTGAAACAGGATCTCAATGAGGTGTGAAGGGCCTCACTAAGTAGCTGAGGCTGTCTGTGAACTGTGATCCTCCCATCTCTGCCTCCAGAATGCTGGGAATACAAGCGTGTGTCAACATGCTCGGTTCCCAATGCACTTTTTTTCAAATATTTACCTACAACCTGAGTTTGGTGAATCCGTGAATGTGGAAAGAATAGAGATGGAGGGCTGACTATATTTTCCAAAGCCAGCTCTGCTGACAGCTTTGTTGGTTTTCCTGAGATGTTTTAATCCTCAGTTTTTATGCTTCTGTAAAGCAAAATCAGTGAGATTTGCTGGTTAGTAGTGCACACATACACGCACACCCAAACAATCCTGTTTTTCATCAATTTTCAGAATAGAGATTATTTGTTACACATAAAATATTGCTATCATTTGTTCACCTAATAACTCACAACAGGCAATTGTTCTCTTGAAAACCTCCAGCATTTCAAAGTGAATCTTGCTGTCATCTTTCAGTTGGAAGCTAGCCTGTGATAGATGAGTGAAAAATGCCTATTTGAATATTCATTGGAAACATTTTAAGATCAAGAAACCATACTCAGGCTCTTGTCAATACATTTTTCCCTCAGCAAGTTCAGCCTCTGAGATTAGTTAAAATAGAAAAGTTTAAAGACAGAACACACACACACACACACACACACACACACACACACACACTCACACACACAGAGGAACATTCACGCAATCATAACACACTGTCCAAAGTTTTTTAATAGGCTTGATGCTGAGGTAAGAGAGCAGGACCACGGCAGACAATCCTGTGTGCTATTTCCTATTTTGGGATCAACTCAATCACAGAGTGAGTCACCATCACTGATGGTTAAAATTTTACTGACGCATTCAACAGAGACAGGCCAGACAGTCATTTATGTGGAATGATTTGAAGGGTGCTTGGAGACCTCCTTGTACCTCCAAATATCATCTCTTGCAGTCTGCTAATGATATTTGCAATTTCTACCTCCTAGTCACTCAAAGGATAATCACATTAACCCATTATGCAGCGATCATCCCATCAGCACAGAGTTAGCTGGTCATATCAGACAGCTGTCAAATAGAAGGCTTAAAGATGGAATGAAACCCAGAGACATTTTGTTGTAAGAACAAATGCAACCTGTTAGGCTCTTGTCTGAAATGGAGGACTGCAGGAGTTTCTGAGTCTTTTGGAAAACAGAGGCAGGTTGGGTCTGCCACAGCATACATTTGCATAACAGTCCTACATTACTTGCCCCTGAACCTTCTAGGCTTCCATGGCAGGCACCACTGATCTCCCCACCTGAAGGCTCTTTTCTGTCTCATTTCTCCAATCCACTCAAAGGTAAGAATACGGACCTTTTTCCTGTCTTCACCCCAACAAACTTGAATTTAGGATTATCTTTCATTACTAGAGTTAGAGTACTGACCACATTATTTCCTTGTTTTATGCCAAGTCACATCTTTGCCTATGAAAATATGTTCCAAAAGAGGCTGTTGAACGAACTGTGATTTCTGAACCAATAAGAGAAAATTTGCACCTAATTAACAGACTACCCCAGAGGATGGCAGCTTTCCTGCCAGTCCCTCAGGTATTCTCAGGTTCCATAATGTTTCTTCCTTCCCACCTCTCTTTCTCTCTAGTGACATATATTCTGTATTGTGCCACTAGTGCTGACTCTATACTCTTTCAAAACTCATATAGTTATAGGAGGTAATACACTAAAATGTTCATCATTTGTGTTTGGAATATTCTTTAAGGAGAATGAGATGAGGAAAATAAGGATATTGTTTTGATACATTTATAAGAGCAATTGAAGAAATATAAATCATGTTCAACTCTTAGATGTGCTGCAAAGGCATTAAGCACAAAGAACTATTACCATCATCGAGCTGGGAGACAATATAAATTATTACCAACTCAGTAAATGCAATTTAAGTAATAGCTTATTACAATGAATCAGTGCTTGTTAATTCAGGTGTTAAACTCATTCTACTAGAATGCACTCATTCAGATTTAACTGCTCAGCATCTCCTCTGATGGACTCGTCATCTCCCTCTGCTTCTCTCCCTCTATGCCCTATTCTGAAAATGGAAACAAGTGGTTATCATGTTTTGTTTTATATTACTTGTTATTGCTTTGCAGTGATGAGGATTTCTGCTGCCATCTTCACAGACTATGACACATACTTCCAGGCCAAAGGTCTGCTTTAATTTCACCTTCTTTGAGTACAGCGGCTCCCCCTTTTACGTTCCTCTTAATTCTCAGGAGTTTGGCTTTCACTGTTTTCATATTTTCAGTTTTCATATTTCTTGTTATCTGTTTATTTTTTGCCTTCCTTCTTTGATGAATTTGCATAGTGTCTGTTTAAACACTTTAATCATTTGGTGAGGTGGGGGTCACTATTTTTCAGGTAAAGAAACTGAGGTTCAGAGAAGAAAAGCAATTCACCTAATGTTACAAAACTAGGAAATGGTAGAGCTTTGACTGACACTCGGTTCAGTTTGACTCCAAAGCTTCTGTTTGGACTAGAATAGCCATATGGCCTCTCAGTAATTGACCATCTTTAAATGTCTTCATAAGTAACTCACATCCTATGAACTGAAAAAGTGCACTCCTACATGGTGTGCTGAACACATCAATATATTCATATGCATTTGGCATAAAACTCTTCTCCTTCTTCCATAATTGATTTGGTAATAGATCAATATAGGAAAGGCAGATACAATAACCAGAGTGGATGCAGATGAGTGGAGAGTAGATACAGATGGAATTATTTCAAATGTCACTGGCTCCTATGGTTTGTGTGTATTCTTTGGAGGTTCTTGTGTTAGAAATTTTGTCTCCTAAGTGGCAATGTTGGTCATAGGCTTTCTCTTATTATTTATATGCCTCTACGTCCTTTGACAGTCATTTAACTTATCTGCACATTTTCTCTCAAATATTTTGTCAAATGTCAAATGCCAAGTGCATACAGTTGTTTATATATTCCTTATTATTTTCATTTCTGTAACTTATGTAATGTTCTCTTTTTAAAGTCTCGTTTTAGTAATTGGGATATTCTTTAATCTTCATTCTAGCTAAAGGTTTTCTGATTTTACTTCAAAGAATCAACTTTTGATATAATTGATTTTCTCTACATTTTTATTCTGTATATTTTATTTCTTTAGTTTGATATAGGTTTAGTTTGATAATATTTTTGTAGTTTCTTCAGATATAATTTTTAAATTATTGATCGTAATTTCTCTTTCTCTCTCTCTCTCTCTCTCTCTCTCTCTCTCTCTCTCTCTCTCTTTCTCTCTCTCTCTCTCACACACACACACACACACACACACACACACACACACACACACGGGATTGAATCCAGGGGATTCATTCTTCTTTCAAGCTACACCCTCAGCCCTTTTTATTTTTTATTTTGAAACAGGGTATCCCTGAGTGTTGAGAGTATCCCTAGGTTTCTGAGGCTAGCTTTGAACCTGTGATCCTCCTGTCTCAGCCTCCCCATTACTAGCATTACGAGTATGTGCCAATTTACCTGGCTCATTTTTCTTTTTTTTAATATAGGCATTTATAGTTATAAACATGTCCATCTAAGCACTCATCTCTCTGCCTCCTGTAAATTCTGCTATACTTTATTTTCATTTTAATTAATTTCAATAAATTTCTATTTTCCTTGAGGTTTCATTCATCATTTCAGAGTATGTTGCTAAATTTACACAGATTCCCAACACTTTCTTTGGTTTTTGATTTCTCATTTAATATCATTATGATCAGAAAATATTCCTTTTTAATTGTTGTTACTGAGAAATTAACCCCAGGGGCATTTTAATCTCTGAGCTACACCCCTGGATATATATATATATATATATATATATATATATATATATATATATACAGAGAGAGAGAGAGAGAGAGAGAGAGAGAGAGAGAGAGAGATACAGATAGGATAGTGTTTCATAGTGTTATTGAATTCTTCTGTTGCTTTCTTGGTCTTCACTTTATTCTATCCATTAGGGTAAGTAGAGTATTTTTCTCCAACTATTGTTGAATAGTCAGTTTATTCTTTCTAGTGTATAAATTTTTGCTTCATATATTTTGGAACTCTGCTATTATGTGAATATATGTTTATAATGTTTATATTTTCCTGAAGAACTGGCATTTTGTGTCTTTCTCTGCTTCTATTAATTTTAGTCTTTTAAGTTTATTGTGTCCATTACTGGGGAATTTTCAAATAAGTTATTATAATTTTTTAATAATTTCTATGTTTATTTATAATCTTTTTCTAGTAGGTTCAAAATCTTTGCCCCTTAAGGAATAGTTTCTACTAATTATTTTTTTTCTTTGTATTTTGGCATAATTTCATTTTTTTGCCTATCTTGTAATTGTTGTTGAAACCTGTACATTTTAGATAATATAATCTAGAAACTAGAACTTGCTCCTTTCCCCTGGAAGTGGGTTGCTACCATTTTGCTATTACTGTTTTTGTTGCTGCTATTTCAATTTCTGTTTATTTAGTGGCTTTATTTCAACAGTTTTTTAAGTCTGCGTTTTGTATAATATATTGCCACTAAAATCATTGATGAATTTTTGAAGTGGATTTTGAAAGATCAAAATATTTTCTTTAATTCCTCGAATCAATAACTCTTCCACCTTTTGTCTCTCTATTCTCTGCGTTTGGGGGCACGTTTTCCATTCCCTAGCAATTTAAAACACTCATTAGCTCTAATGCTTTTCTTGAACAGGACTTCAAGATCAGCCAATGTTGAGAGATTAAAGCCCTCTTTCCTAGGCACATATAGAGCCCTACACATTCATCTTAATCTTAAGCATATGTCATGGATTTTTCAAAATTACCTATGGATATCTAATTTGTAGATCCTTTTTTTAAGTTATTAGCCAGGTTTTTTTTTCCCCCAACTGGTATTACAGCAACTCAAACTGCTTTGATATTAAACAATTGACCCTGATCCAGTGGGGTTTTTTTTTTTGTCTTTTTTTTCTTTTGTTTGTTTCTGGCAAATTTTCTAGAAATCGTGCTTTCCTTGCAGATCCAGATCTGAGTTAGGGCAAATAACGGTCATACACTCGACTTGTATTTTTCCTGTGGTCCTTGGGAGGGGTCAAGTAGTGAGGACACTTTTATGATAGAACTTTCTGTTGCACTCGAACACCAGTCTAAATCAGGTGTGGTGATAAATGCCTGTAATCTGTGATTGGAGAATCATAGGTTTGAGGACAGCCTCATCAGCCAAGGGAGACTCTGCTTCCAAATAAGAAATAAAATAAGGCTAGGAGTGTAGCTCAAAGGTAGAAGGGCTCTGAGTTCAATCCCCAGTAAAACACACACACACACACAAACACACACACCAAAACAGAAGTCTACCCCCTCTAGTGGTTGCAAAGCTGTTAGTTTCTACTACTACCATATTAAGAAACTTGATGCTTTTCTTTTCAAGACTACCATGGAGCTAGAAAAGGGAATGGAAATAGTCCACGTCAAAATGCTGCACCACCAGTTGTCCTTATAAAGATCAAATAGATTTTTTCTGAATAAGTATTCCTTAGAACACTGCAAGCCTTTGGTTGATTTCTAGAGTTCTGAAAAAGTTGATTTTGACTAGTTTTGCAATTTTATTTTAAAAGAGGGGTAGTTTTAAAGAGAGCTTCTGTTTGTGTTTCTATCATTTAATGATGTATTATACAGATTACTATTCTATTTGACATTTGACGTACAAAGTTCTTTCTCTACTACTTAGATCAACTTTCTCATTATACAGCTGAGAAAATTGAGGCCTGAAGTCAAAATGAAGCTTTCCAAAGTCATATGTTGAATTATTATAATTTCAGTGGTAAGAACCCAGATCTCAATATTTTAGTTGTATAATTTAAAACATAAGAGCAAGACAGCTTCTTAGTGATCATTTTATTCAAATTTATTTTTTCTCTGATTGGAAAATTGAGACCCATACATTCATGTGTTTATTCATTCAATCATCAAATATCTTGTTTGAGGTCACACTAGAATCATGTTACAGCTAGAACTTGTACCTATGTTTCTCAACTCTTTGTTCAGTAGTCTTTTCCCTCTGAATCCAATTAGAAGAAATATTAAACTTTAGTGAATGTTGGGAAATGTAAACTTCTTCATATCAGTAAGTCATAAATTTGACAAGAATATACTGCACTTCAACCATGGACCAATCTATTAGGTACTGTCATGCCAGTGTGATGGGTCAGTTAACAGCTATACATTTAGAGAACAGACAAATTTGACTTCAAATAGGTGAAGCTGTGGGATTGAGACCAAGTCACTTCACCTCTCAGTTTCATCATCTTTAAAATAATATAACAGTATCTCTTTATCTCTCCTAGTTACTGTTAAAGTGCCAAAACCACAATTATGTTAGCCAGTGTGTGTGTGTGTGTGTGTGTGTGTGTGTGTGTGTGTGTGTGTGGTACTTAAGGATGAGCCCAGAGGCATTCTACCTCTTAGCTACACCCCCAACCCTTTTAATTTTTTATTTTAAATCAGGGTATCTCTGAGTTGCTGAGGCTGGTCTTGAACCTGTAATCCTCTTGCCTCTGCATCCCAAATACTGGAATTAGAGAAATGCACCATCGTGCCCAGCTTTATAGGCCTAATCAGGCCTAAATCAGGGTGCTGATTGGCATCTGTTAGCCAAGGAAGATCTTGCTGACTAACTGTGCCTGATTCATATTTGTACATCCAGTATAGCATAACCCTGGGCCAGGCCATAGTTAGTGCCCAGTGCTTATCAGGTGGTGAGTCAATATATCTGAGTGGTATTAATTTCATGGAAACTAAATTGCTACTGCCATGCTTTTGCCCTCTTTTCTCTCAACCCCTGCCCAAGATTGACTTTGAAAAATGTTAGAGCTCTTTTAAAACCTAATTAACAGACCCTTGTAGAATTATGCTTGTGGCACAAACTCAGCTTGCCTGCTGCTCTTGGGGGAGAAGGAGGTTTGTGGAATCAGACTCTTGATGTTAATTTGCCATTTCAGTTGTACATTACATCTGTAACCAAAAGCCTTATCTTTGGTCATGCCCACTAGAAAGTGAAAGGAGATCCCCCACCTTCTGCCACTTAACCTTTTCAAATCATGATTAGCCTTTTTCTTTTCTTTAATTGAGATCCAACGTAGTGTGGGGGTGATAAAGTAAAAACAAGCCATGTGAGTATTTGATATATGTCAAGACCTTGTCACTGAGTATCTCTGAGACCCAGGAAAGCCTTTTATTCTTTATGGGCCTCAGTTATTCATAAAACTTAAGGAGATTGGAAAAGATGTTCTTAAAGGGCCTTTCCCGCCCTATGGGCATAATTCTACATTCATAGAAGTCATTCTACCAGTTTTATATCTTCTAGTTGTTTCAGAGACCCAAAGTGAGAAGCCATGCTCTCACAGATACAAAGTTCTCCCTATAGCACCTGGAAAACAGTTTTACCAATTCACCTCCTCTGGTAAGTAAATTTGAGGCCATAGAAAAACAAAATTAAATCAAGGCCAGAGCTATTACTCAGCCCATATTTGTTCACAGTTCTAGATTAGACATTTATCAAAAGTAAAAATGAAAGCCGGGCATGGTGGCGCATACTTGTAATCTCAGTGCTAGGGAGGCTGAGACAGGAGGATCATGGGTTTGTAGCCAGCCTAAACTACTTAGTAAGTCCCTCCACAACTTAGTGAGCCCCTGTTTTCAAATAAAGAATAAAAATAGGGCCGGGATGGTGTAGCTTGGAGGTAGAATGCCCCTGGATTCAATCTTCAGCACCACAAAAAAAAAAGCAAGAATCATTAAACCATAAATCAAAGTAAGATATTAAAAGAAGAATTATATAATTAGTAATTCTTAGAATTTGAAGAAAAAGTTCTGAATACCACACATTGTTCTTGATACAGAAGAGAAACACAAAGAATACGTAAGGCAATCACCACCAAAAGTTGTCTCAAGGTCCATCAGGCCCAATTTGTCCATTTTATAGATGAAGAAACTGAACTCCAGAAAGGTAAGGAGATTTCCCCCAAAGACACAGAATATGTCCAAATCAGAGCTCTTGGTCTCCTGATTCTCAACCCAAAGTTTAAATAAATATGTAATTATTTTTAAATATTACAGATTTGTGAAGTATCCTTAGGACAGAGCCATACAGTTCTATAGGATCTGAATCACTCCAATGTTCTTTCTGCTATGGCACAATGTCAAATTCCTTCTAGAGAAAGGGAAATAAGAGAACTGATACTAAATTAACCTCTCCTTTATGCTTAACACTGAAATAATTTCTCATATTTAATACTGACCAAATTTGAGATATGTATTGTCTACATTTCACAGACAAATGAACTAAACTTTAGAGTGGCCAGCTGGCTTCCCCAAGGTAAGATTCCAAGTTGCATAATGAGCATTTAAACAGAAGTGTCTCTTATTAAAACTTGTGGTCTTCTTATAGAAACCCCATATGATTCCTTACACATACACATGCATATATACTGAATACCATGGCACATCTGTGAATATATGTGCATATAATGAGTAAATATCATGGTGGGATATAATCAAGGGAAGGTTCATAGATGATACATTATAAGGTATTCAAAAGATGTGTTGTTACAGTAAGGGAAAGATTATTAGAGAAGGCCAAGATTCAGCCAGATCTTAAAAAATGGTAATTTTAGCCAGCCAGGGAGAATGAAAACAAGGAATAAAAAGAGTGGCCTAAACCCTGATGTCTTCGCTCTTTAACACTACACACACACACACACACACACACACACACACACACAAAGTGACATTCACATGCATCATTCCATGGTTGTGATGAATTCTTTATATTTTGACCATTAATAATCTATCAATCCACATCTACTTTTCTTGGATTTAATAACAAGAGTAGGTAGATTGTGAAAGTGGACAGAACTAGAAATGAGAACCAGATATAGCAGCCAAAATGAAGGGCAGTAGAATTTGCATATTTTGATTTGGTTAACCAGATATAAAAAAGCATGGTTCTAACACCCTTAATACATCCACAGCCTTATCCTACTTTCAAATTATCTTCAATTTAGCTAGCTCATTAAGCAACAAGATACCTCGTATAAGGTAGGCAGGGAGGAATACTGTGTTTCATTTGTGGGGACAGATGCTAGGGACTGAGCCTAGGGGCATTCTACCTCTTAACCACACACCCAGCCCTATTTATTTATTTCTTATTTATGTAGAAACAGAGTCTTGCTAAGTTACTGAGGCTAGCCTTGAAACTGCTATCCTCCTGTCTCTTCCTCCCAAGTACCAGGATTAACAAAGTGTGTCACCATACCTGGTTACTTCATTCCATTTTAAAGATGAAGAAAGGGAGTTTCAGCAAGCTAAGGGAAATGTTCAGAATCACGTAGACAGAAAATGGAGGCCAGAGAAGGCAGCTTTTTATTCCAGATATATTACTCCTTTCTCTGTGCTTGGGAGGGAAACCACTTGAGGTCCATTATCCTGTCTGGAAACTATAGTTTATTCTGATGGGTTTAAAAGGAGTTTTCCAGGGTCATGTCATTATTTTTATTATTAACTCTCAACACATTGGTCGGAATCAGTCAATAGTCAGTTTGGAGTGAAAGCTGGAACCTGCAGGAAAGGGAACTCATCTAAGCAAAATGAGGGGCAGGATAAGGAGAAACAGTGATTGAGGTGGGGAGGGGCGATAATAGAACATGTGAGGTCAAGATATTGCTCCAGCAAGGGGGCAAAGTGTTATTGATTTCAAAGCTGTTCTCCTGCTTCTAGCCTCAAGGCTGTGACATTATTAAAAACTTCAATTTGGTGACAAATCCCTCACAGGCTCCCTTGGGGCTAGCTGAGTAAGGGTGGCAGCTTCGTGACAGGCTGAAATTACATTTGTCAGTTCAAGGCAAGCAATGAAGACTGTCTATACTTGTGTGTACATCCCACTCCATCCTGCCCCAGCCACCAACATACCAAAGTAAAGTCACATGCAAAGTCATATGGGGATGCCCTAATACTGCTGGCAAAGAAGCATTTCCTGTCAGGCACAGTGGTGCGTGTGCATAATCCTCCAGTGCTTGGGAGACTGAGACAGGAGGATCACAGGTTCAAAGCTAGCCTCTGCAACATAGCCAGACCCTCAGCAACGCAGTGAGACCTTGTTTCAAAATAAAAATATATATTTATTTAAATGTTGCAAGTATATTACTAGTAATGTTTTTCATTTTAGTAAACATGGCTTTCTTTAGTTTTTTAAAAAAAAACAAAATAACCATTTGACATTTACACTTTTACATATATTCAAACAGAAAAAAATTAAAAAGTCTAAGTGTATCTCAGAGTAGAATGCTCCTGGGTTCAATCTCAAGTATAAGAAAATAAAAGAGAACAAAAAGGAAGAAAGCGAGAAAGGAAGGGAGGGAGGGAGGAAGGTTGGATGAAGACTGGAGGAAAGATAGATGTATGAGCTGGATGAAGCCTCATGAATCATCTGGATCAACTATCTCAAAACTCACCTGGAAGTTTTGGCCAACCTGGTCCTTGCTTCTGTAGTCTATTTCCAGGAATTTTATCTGACCTCCTCAGGATATTGAGGTGAGAGGAGTGGAGAAGGTATACAGGATGAAAGAGGCAGGAAGGTAATGCATAAAGAACTAGGAAGCAAGGACTGGGTAGGAGCAGCAAGCACATGCAAATGGACAGGTGAAAGAAAGGGATACAGTGTTAAGAAAGTGGGGAGGAAGCTGGGCACAGTGGTGCACACCTGTAAGCCCAATACTTGGGAGGCTGAGACAGGAGGATCACAGGTTGGAGGTCAGCCTCAGCAACTTAAAGATCTGACACTTTTTCAAAAATTAAAAAATAAAAATAAATAAATAAAAGGGCTGAGGTGTAGTTCTGTGGGTTCAATTCCCAGTAATAAATAAATAAATAAATAAATAAATAAATAAATAAAGTGGAAAGGAGAAAAGGGGAGGAGGAGGAGTGATTAAACCAGACTTTAGGTGCAAACAATTTCCCATTAAAGGAAGTCTTATGAATGGGTTTGTTTGAGAAGAAGGCTGCTTTGAAAACATGCATATGGCAGGGTGGACTGAGGAAGAAGTTGATCTCCGTAACAGGAATAATTTCTGTTTTGTTTACCACAGCATCCTTAGCACTTGCACTGTTTCTGGCAAACAATAAGTACCCAATATTTGTTGAATCTGTAGAATCAGATTTATTCATTTGCTAGAATGAATCTGATTCTAATATAATTAAGATGCTATTTGGGCTCACTGTGAATCACTACAAAGTACTATTGCTACAATAACAACTCCTCCTCCCCCTCCTCCTCCTCCTACTACTACAATAGCATAAAACAACAACTACTTGTACTACCAATACCGAACACCTTCACTAGTGATAGATACTTCTCTGAGTGTTTTTATAGTAATAATTTAATCATCATAATAGCCCTATGGGATGTTCTACCTCTGTGCTTCTCTCCAAGCCCTGTTATATTTTTTAGTCTGAAACTGGATCTCATTAAGTTACTGCATGCCAGCCTCGAACCTGTGATCCTCCTGTCTCCACCTCCCAAGTACTGGGATTACTGGCATGCTCCACTCTACCCGGCTGTGTTACTATTATTCTCACCATTTATGAAAGGCAGTGTTATATGATAGTTATAGAAATGACTTCTGAAAAATTCTGGCTCTATCACATACTTATATATGATCTTAGATGAGTCTCTTTGTCTCAGTTTCTTCATAATAATAAAATACTTTCACAGGATTGTCATAAGAATTAAATCAGCCAAATACCTGTAAACTTCTTGAGTTGCTTCCTGTTTCATGAAAAGTGATAACTGTTTTAATTTTACTGATTAGAGAACTGAAGCAAAGAGAGGTTAAATACCATATACAAAGTTGCACAATTAGCAGCAGGGGCAAGATTTGGACCCTGGTGGCCTCTCACTCCATCTGATTACAGACACACTCTATTCACTACCTTATATTGCTTCTCACTGCATATGCTGGAAAGCACATAAATTTATTGATTCTGTCATAGTTTTTAGGAAATCAAAATATATTCTACCCAGACCCCCCCCTTTTTAACCCATAAACCAATAGTTTCTCTTTTAAATCCTGGGCCCTTTAATTTCATCATGGGACAATTTTAGTTACTTATTAGGTTTCGTAAAGAAAGAGTTCAGTGAGGACAGAAATCTAGACAATTTTATTCTCAATTTTATTCTTTGGTTTTTTTTTGAAGATTTAAATGAGTTTATTCAAAAGATTGAAATACAGAAAGCAGTTACAGCCTCATGTTACCCAAGGATAACATGAGAGGGTGCTTCAAACGAAATCACCCCTCAGTTTTATTCTCCCCTTCCACACATGCACATGTGTACACACACACACACACACACATGCACAGACACACAGACACACACACACACAATCTGGGAGGCTGGCTATGAGATAAAGATCTCTGGTCCTTCTTCATAACACCACAATTAATTACCTCTTCTTGCATTTCTACAATAATCACTAAATGGATTTCCCTGCCTTAATTCCAAGGTCCACTCAACTACCCTACCTGACTGCCAAAGACCTTTCTACAACACAGATATCATTATGTTATTCTCCTGCTTAAAACTCTTCTGTGATTATTCCGTTGTTTATTTGGCATTCAAGAATTTCTGTGATCTAGTCCTTCACAAGTTCACCTTCTATTTCCATAACCCCTATCATTCTCTACATTATGCAGTGACTGATTCCTACTAGGGGAGAAAGGGAAGGTGGTGCAAAACCGTGTTTCTTCACTGAAGGTGGAGCTTCTCAAAAGCAAGGTTTAGATATTTTTAAATCTCTGTATTCACTATTAGAAAATATGTCTAGCACACAACAAGTATTCAAATAATGTTGAATGAATGGATGATAAGGAAATAGCACTCAGATATCTAAAAGGAAAACATAAAAAAGAGACTATGAAGCTCCCTTTTTATTAGCCAAAAAAAAAAAATCCTCTGGATTCCCCCTTTTAAGAGGCTTACCTAAGTTATGGACAAGACCTTTCTGGGTTTTGTCTAGTTTTATAGAAAAAATGAGGCAGATTTTCTTTTTATTAAGGAACATGAAGAGATTGGACAGTTGTGTGGGGAAAGTGCTATGCACCACTGGTGGAGTGAGAAAAACCATTGAAAGGTTCACTTTCTAAAGGCGTTACAGCCTGTACCAGAACACTGCAGGAGTTTTAACACCTGGCAAAGCATAGTAGGGTTTGCAGACCAATTCTCATGTCCTGACAAGCTCAGACAAACTTAAAGTGACTGTTGAGAAAATTATACTTTAATGCTAGGGGAAAAAACAGGATTATATGAAACAATTATTATTACCTGAACATTAGTGGAATTGCACCTAGGTGCTTGTATTTCTTTAAATGTTGCCTTCAACTGTATATTATTATTTACTGAATTCATTATTGTGCACCAGAGGTTCAAGGAAATATGTCTATTTTTATAGAACTGACAGTTTACCCAGTTTATTTGGTCTATGTAGTGAATTTCTACCTCCCTGAAAAAACAAGGTTGCAGAAGAAAATTACTGGCAAATTCAGACCTGGTTGAGTGATAATAAGCTTTTCCAAATGTGTTTACCTTATAGCTCTCATTAGAGAGCAAGATATCTAAGGCCAAGTCATATTGTTTATATCTACCCAGCACCTAGCAGAATACCTGACATTACTGTGTTTGATTAACTAATGCTTCAGACAATGAGTACACTTACTTGTCTGGTGGAACAGCTTTCATTAATTCATTCCTACCAGTTGCATTAATTTTTGACAATAACTTAATTGGTTAGTTGATTTTTTTTATTTTTCATGTTGCTGTCCAGTTCAATGCAAGGATACTGTGATGGCTAATTTTGCATCATATTAACTGGGATAAAGATCTCAGCTAATAGAATATTACATCTAGAGGTTTGTGTATGTGTGTGTATGTGTGTGTGAAGAGAGAGAGAGAGAGAGAGAGAGAGAGAGAGAGAGAGAGAGAGAGAGAGAGAGAGATAAGCAACTCAATCAATAGAATGAATGAATAAAGAAGATCTGAATGATCCAATCCCTTGTGTACCTCAAGAGAACAAAAAGGTAGAGTAAGGGCAAATATATTTTCTATTCTTGAGCTGACACAAACATCTTCTCCTCCTTTCAGACATTGAAACTTCTGAGTCTCAGTCCTCAGACTTGGACTTCAACTAGTAACTCTCCCTCAGACCTTTACCCTTAGTCTGAATAACACCACTAACTTCTTTGGTTCTCTAGCTTACAGATGGCTTGTGGTGAGATTTCTCAGCCTCCACAATTGTGTGAACCAATTTCTGTAATAAATCTCCTCTTAAATATCTCTCTTCTACTGGTTCCTATTTTCTGGAGAACTCTGACTAATACAGATATTTTCTGTCATTTGTTGCATTATGTCCAGAGTATTTTTTAAAGCTATGAAGGGCTGTCCTGTACTTAAAACTCTCTGTCTCATGTCTCAGACTTTCCCTTTGCTTCGCACATTCTCTAAAACTTCTCAACAAGGCCTGTCCTTATTTCATCTTTGCGCCCTTATATGATATACAAAATAAAAAAGTCAAACTCAGAAAATGTTATGACTTGACGATCCCTTTGAAATCATATAGTATACCCTACTTTACAATGAAAGTGCTAATAACAATGTAATAATTTAAAACTATTTGTCATATATATATTTATATGTGTACATGTGTGTGTTTATGTGTATATGTAACTATAATGTGTGCACAATTTTGTAGATGTCCTTTTAGAGAGAGTGCTGTCTTCCAAAATAATGAATTTCTGGGTGCATTTTTTTCAGGGAGCCTCTCTAATATTTTCAATTCTCAGAATTTCTCTTACTTATCAATTATAGCAAGGGAACTGATCTGGTCCTGGTTCCTAGACAGAAAATTTAGAAAACAACTCCCTGAAAAAAAGGCACAGTGAAAAGTATTGAATAAACATGAGATACAGCACACACACACACACACACACACACACTCACACACACACACACACACACACGTATAAAAATACACACACACATATATAATCCTCACAAAAACCTTATAATGCATCTTCTATTATTCTGTCTCTTTTGTAGGCTTGGAAATTGAAGAATAGAGAGCTTATATAACTTGTCAAAGTCACATAGCTTATAAGTAAGTGCAAGGCCCCCACAGTGGTAACTTGCCCAAAAGCATTTAACTCAAGATTATCAGGAGTAGAAAGACCTTTCAAAAGTTAATCCTACTTCTTTCCTCTAGTATTTATATATATATATATTTCACATGCATGTGCTCACACACACACAAACACACACACACACACACACACACACACACACACACACACCAAGATTCAGAGAAGCAAAGTAGTAAGTAACTTGTTTAATATCACACAACCACCCAGCCTTCTGGACAATCCATGCTTATTCAAAATATTATATGATGCTTTCTTTTCAGGTAGTTGTTTTCTAACTTCCCTGTTAGCAACAAGAAAAAGATCAGTTTTCTTTCTATAATTGGTGGGAAGGAGAAATCCCAGGCACTGAGTTACTAGGACCATAACACTTGGCTTTTGTAATGCCAAGCAGACCATCTTCATCTTTGTAGCACTGAGAAAACTTCAAGTAGCCAGAAAGATTCAGTCAGGTCTAATATTAGTAATTTTGAGTTCAAAACAAACACAGCCAGTACCACAGAAAGGAAGGAATGTGTGAGAGGGAGCAGGAGATTATTAGCCTCACAGAGGCCCACTGTGAATAAGGCATTGGCAGTTATAGAGAATAAGTAGACCCATTGTCCTGGAGCTAACTCTGAAACGTGGGCAAATAGAAACTATATTGCTAAGGTCTACTGAACTGTGCTTCTGTACCATTTCATCTCAAATTAGCAAAGAGTAAATGAGTCAAATATAATTGATAGTTTTCCTGTGGTCCTGGCAAAAGTCTGCTTGGAAAGCTTTTTCACATTTCTTGACAATTCCTTACAAGTTAAGGAACTGGTTATGGAGCTAGCTTCCTTCTGATGAAAATATTTAAAAGGCTCCTTGGACCAAAAGGGCCAAGAAAGTCATCACTTTTGGAAGACAGTACTGTCTCTAAAATGCTACCCACAAAAATGGGTTTCATCCCCAGTACCACAAAAATGTGCATATATTAGGTGGAACAGGGGTTAAATGATACCAATGGCCCCTTTTTATTACTGAAGAAGAGCTAGTTGTTACTTTGAAAGTAAAGAGCACAAACAGCAAGAAAATAATATAAGAGAGTTATGAAAATGAGGGTCAGGAAAGGTCCAAATGTAATAACCTTTACAAAAATGTTCTAGATCAAAAAATAGTATAGAACTTACAATGTAGATATGATATTCATGGTGTGCATGATAACTTTCTGTATTATTTCATTTACACATTATTTTGTTTTACCCTCTCAGTATTTCTATGAAGAAAATGTTAATCCCATTTTCTAGGTGAGAAAATTGAAACTCTGAGAGGTGAAGGTAAATTCTCAAGGTCTTGCTTCGAGTGGAGGAGCTGATCCTTGAACCCTGTTTGATTTAATCTTGAAGGCCAAGCTATCCATGATTCTAGGTAGGAATAAAAGAAGCAAAGATACTGTCAGCAGGACTGGGGCCTCTTTCTCTCATTTTGATTTTGGGAACTCACAATGTTTGTTTATTATATTGAAAACAAAATTACAGGCATTGTTGCAATTATCAGCACACTCATTTACCCACATGAATCATTTGCTTTGCCAATTATCCATTGTGAAGTTTCAATCCTGCCCTGACTCTTTTCTACACTTCAATGCATATGCTGTATTCTGCCACAAATCTAGGTTGGAAAAAGCAGACAAAATTGAGAAAGTAAAGCTTTTCATCCTCTAAGTCAAAGAACATGCTCTTAAACCAAAGAAAATGATTTATTTTTTTCTAGGTCATTCTACTCTACTAACACAGACCATCTACTGTTGACTGTTGTCTGCATGGTAAAATGTCATTAATTCATACCTCCTTCATCTAGCTGGAGTGATATTTCATATGGGGTCAGGGCTAATTTTTCCCCATTTTCTATTCTAATAGTTGCTTAAAATGATAGCGTAAACCAAATTGCAAGAAGATAATTAAAGGAGTAAAGATAATTGTTTTCAAGCATTTTGGAAGAACTTGGTTACAATCAGTGTATTGATTACAACCCATTCTTATCCACTCATTTAGGAAGATTCCCCAAGGGATTTATTTGTTGCAGTTTTTAGATACTGAGTACAAATAATAAACAATCATTTTTATCAATGCTCTATACCTCAAACTTTACCAAGTTAGACTCATATGCATAGCACAATATCTTACCCCAAATTAGCATTTAGTGACTGCTTATTGAATTTGAATTGGCTAAAAGCATATTAGACAGATAAGGAGTGCTTGCTTTTTCTTCCCAGGAGGACATTTAGCATGAGGGTTAGTTCTTGACTGACTGTAAAATTATTGAAAGTCTGGAAGATTCTTCCAATGTTTGTAAGCAGAAGAATCAGCCCCCATCCCTGTTTCTCAAAGCTCCGCAACTCCTTTTATGAATGAGTCAGTTACAGCATGCTTTGAGGTTGTGTATGCAGAGGAGAAAAGCTTGGAGCAGGGGCTCCTAACCTAGAATGCATCCATCCATCATCCTCTGCCTGTTCCCCTGAGAAATCCATTGCTCTTTGGCTTGCTATGCTAACCTTCCCTCCTTAGCTCAGAAGTCCTAATTTTGCTTCCAGGATCCTGCAGTTACCTCTGGTCAAGGATAGAAAATTTTAGCAGTCTCTAGTTTTTGTTTTGCTCATTCTTTGATTTTGTTTTGAATTTGCATCGAAGCCCAAGTTTCTTAGAACATACTGTTTCTAACCCCAATGTCATTTGATCCTTTTTAACTCCAGGAGATAGAAAGGCATTTGGTCAGGCAGTTTGATAACCTTTACTGAATTCACATAGGAAACCGGAAACATCAACCTGATTGCATAAAAGGTATCCTACCCAGAGGCTCTGGCAATCAAAGACAATTCCTGCACTCTTCAGCATATTGGTCTGAATAGATTTATAGAGAGTATAATTTTTGTTTGTATTTTGTTTTTCAGAGAAAATCTGTTGGCACTTTTCTCGGGGCTGGGAGAACGTATAAGCCAACATACTTACATATGCTATAAAGTATGCAAATATTGAAGCAGAAGCTAAATGTTAAAATCATGAGGCATTCTAAATAGACAATGTTAGAAGGCTGAATTGAAGGATTCGGGGATCTCTTCCAGACTCAAATTCCAGATTAAGATAGAGGAATAGATATTTCAGCCCTAGCCAGTTTAGTAGGTTCCTCACTTAAGTTATTTGGTATAGTATTCTGCTGGCTGCTGTGGGAAACAGAGATGAAAGAGACCCTGAACCAGCCTTTAAACTATCTATCCATAGGAAAGGCAACGATGTTCCATAGCTGTACATTCCCATTCAGTTTACAATGATTTTCATGTTTATTTTAAAATAAAGCATATAGATCCCTGCGAAGCAGAAAGAAATAATTACCTTCATTTTAGGAAGTAGAAAAATGGAGGTCCAGAGAAGTTGAGTGACTAGTCCAGGATCACACAGAAAGTCAAATATTCTGCATCTAGATAAAAATGTGACCCTGTAAAGAATTAAGACATGAAAGGTGTCTCTGTGGTGTGAATATTACTATGCTTAAGAAGAGGTAGACATGTTTTTACTTTCCTTCTTATTTCAAGACCCCCAAGTCAAACTCCCAGTCTTCCTTTGCTTCAATGATTTTCTCGCTGACTCACCTATAAGTATGTTTTCTATCAGCAGCTAATTTCCCAATCTGTTCTGGATCCCGAGTCTCTTCAACAGAGTTACATTTTCTAGTATTGTTCTAACCCACACATTCAAATGCCCATGTTCTGCTTTCATCTATTGTCTGATCTTTCCATCTCCCTGGCGCACCAAAAGCAAGCAGCCTCTTGATAACCAAATTGCTTTTAATCAACATGCATGAGCCAGCTACCAATTCCTTTCTCCCAGGCCAGGAAAATGAAGAAAATTACCTCTCTTTTTCTCCCTCTCATTGGGTTTGAAAGGACAAACCTGATAAGGTCTACTTTCTTTACAGAGAGATGCGCAATAACAGCAAATATTATCAAATTAATTTCATTAATATGGCCAACCTGCTGCCTTTCCAGATAGCCTTCTGTTAAATTCGGATGAAGGAAAGCTATCTGTGGATGTTTGGATTCATCAGTTTAGTTTCATATTAAAATAAATGTGAGTATGGAGTTAGATGGCTATTGACATGTCATTTATGTGTGTATGCAAATATAAAATGCAATGTTAAAGATTCTTACTGAAAGAGGTAGTGCATGCCTGTAATCTCAGAACTTGGGAGGCTGAGGTAGGAGGAACAGAGGGTCAAGGACAGCCTCAGCAATGTAGAGCACCCCTCAGCAACTTAGATCCTATTTTTTATAAAAAATAAAAGCAGCTGGGGGTGTAGCATGGAGGCAGGATGCCCTGGGGTTCAATCCCAGTGCCAAATTTAAAAAGACAATTTTAAGAATCCTCTTTAAATAACATTACAAAACTACCATGAAGATATATTTTTAAATTGATGCTAGAATGGTATCTTGCTAAGTTTATAATCTTCATCATCTTTTGAAATGACTCAAGTGAGGTCTTTAAATGAACTTACTGTATTAATACTTCCTTGGTCAAGGCTGAAATTTGGACTCTTCCAGAAATTCAATCTCTCATTTTTTTGAGGGTTCTCATATCTTTGCTTTTTGCCTTATATCACAATTTACATTGATAAAGTTTATTTAGTCTAAATCTTAAAGTACCTTCTGGAAGAAAATGAGGAGAAGAATTGAAACTATGAGGGTCATGGGAAGGATATATTTGTGATAGAGCTAGAATAAAGAAAAATAAATCACAGAAAAAGTCAAGAAAAACAAAGTGGGAAAGACAGAGAAAGGAAACATAAGGATGATCAATTTGTATTGCTTTAACTGAGACTTTCTCAATCTTAGCAATGAATATTCCATGTCCCAAGACATCTCTCAGTCCTAGACAAAACAGGACAGTTGGTCAGCTTAGGGGATATCCAAATGTCCAGAAAGAAAATAATTATCTAAGAGTTATAACACAGTGCCTATCACAGAGCTAGCATTCAACAACCAAGACATTGTCTGTTGTCTTGGATGAAAATCTATTTTTAACTTGACATTCGAGGCTCTTCTGAGACTGAGATAAATTTGCAGTTCTTGTTTCAGTCTTACCAATATCCAATATTTCAACATGTCACCTTCCTAATTCCTCTTTCCTTCCTCGCATGATCTCTCCACCCCCAGGACTTTGCTCAGCCTGCCCTCTCCATGTTTACCAATCCCAAACTTGACCTAGCTTTCAATGGCCACCTCAGGTCTTCCCTTCTCTAGAGTGTTATTCCAACTATTTCTATTCGATATTGACATAACTCTATTTCTTTTTAGTATCTATAGTCCTTACAGTATTCACTATTCACCTCATTCTTATTTTTTTGCTGTCTAGTATTCCTATTTCTGTTTTATTGGTACAGACCTTCAAATCCCCTAAAGATGTAGATAATTGGAAAGACTGGGTATTACTACCACTCGCACTCCCAGTCAGCCCACTGTGGTCCTTACCCAGAGTTAAGTAAGCAGTGAACACTCAATCAAATCTTGCTGGTAATCAAAAATACATGTTGCCATAAAGCTTTCCCTACCCCTTCCAAGCCTTTCTAGAATCCTCAAGTGTTTTGGCCATCCCACAGAGGAAACAGGTTTGGGGTGACTTTATGTTCCATGATTTCACTGATATTGCTGAGACCATAGGAGGGGTTAGAGATAAGCCACAATTCTATTTTCAAGTAACAGATGCATGGCAGGCGGACTCCAAGATCTATAATTGATTCGCCATCATGGAAAGTTATCCCCCTTTCCTCCTCTGCCTGCTCACACTCAGAGACCAAAAACTGGCCTCCCAGTTCATCAGTGATGTTCTCTGGTTCTCATTCTTTTCTGTTTTCGTTCATCTGGTTGGATACATCACCAACATGATGACAGAGAATGAACTAATGCCATAACTGTTGCCATGTTAATATCTAACTTCATGTTTCCAACATCGTTTTCCCCTCAACTCTACATCAATGTCTACTTCAAGATATGGTGTCTCTCTGGATTGAAACACCTATTCCCAGTCTTTTCTCACACCAAGCCCCTTTTATCCTGCTGTTTCTAACCCTTCTCCACCTTAACTCCCCTTCTCTAAGACCACATGAATTCTACATTCCTTCAATGCTATGTCTAAATTGCACCTCCTCCAGAAAGCTTCTTATGACTTCTCCATTGGGCTGATCTGTAGTTTTTATGAGCACATGCTGAACATTGTTCTCTAATAACCAGTTATATTCAACTCAACAACTATGAGAATATGGCTTTATTCTTATGTCGTAAATTGCTTTTCAAATATATATCTCCAAAAGTTTGTTTCTTGAAAGCAGGGGCTAAACTTTCATAACTGGCTATCTCCCGATGCCAGAGTGCTTCTGACTTAATATTCATCTCTGCAATCTTGGAACCCTCTCAGAAAAGTTTAAAGATATGCAAGATGTTAAGTGGTACTTGAGTTTAGATGCAGAACAAATGCACTCTTAATCATTACAATCTGTGGACATCTCTATCAGCTTTTGGAAGAACCTGATATTTGAATAATCATTCCAAGTTTCTAAGGCATCTTCTAATCAATCTCCAAAGTCTCTACTGCCTACTTCCCAAAGAACACAAGAAGCTTTCTCTGTTTTCTCCCATTTCCATCACTGCTGAAGGTCAAGCTCTTGTCATCTCTCCCTTAAAACAAAGCAATAACTTCCTTCTAAACTGGTCTCCTTACTTCCAGTTCACTTCTGAAAAATCCATCCTTCATCTTGCCATCAGATGTCTTGTGTTTCTCAACTAATCATGTCACCATCCTATTTGAAAACATGTTATGATATTCTACCATCTACCGAATGCAATCCCAACTCCACAGTGTGGTTTACAAGGACTTTCATGAACCTGCCTAATTCAGAATGCTGAAAGCATATATTTTTCTGTGTAATATATTCATGACTGAGCTCATTTTCCTCTGCCTGGAATGTCCCTTTTCCCATCTCCATCTATCAGAACCTGCCCCATCCATCAAGGTCTAGATTAAATGCCACCTTCTGGGCTCATAGAATATTAAGTAACGCAAAGACCCTCTTCCACCAAAAATTGAAAAAAGAAAGGAAAAGAAACAAGAAAAAGAAACAGAAAAGCAAAGGTTAGACTACTTCCAGAACATTTTTGTTTATGCTTCTCTTGAGGCAGTGATCAAGAGCCGCCTTGTTTTTAGCAAATCCATATCTGTCTCCTTTTCATGTACCACAGGGTAGGGGTGGTTTCTGATTCATCATTCTATCTTCGCATTTCTAACTACAGTGCCTCACAGCACAGCGTAGGCACTCTGTAAATAGCTATAGTATTAGTTTGATTGATGAAGAAGCACTGAAAGAATATCTAGTTTTCCTGTCTAGGAAGGAACTGTGATTAATACAGAGAGAAAACAGCTAACCTAAAGCATATATAATCACAGACTATATTCCGTTGAGTACAGATTTAAAAAGTCAAGGAAGATGAAATTACTGCTGGAGTGGCAATGTGAACAAATCCATGAACACTTACCCTAGCCAAATGATTAAATGGGTAGAAATGAAAAACAGCCACCCAAAACTAACATCTCTAGAAATTGTCCTAAGGACACACAGAAAAGAAAGGGAAAACTATTCAATAATATTAACTAAACCTTGGTAAAAACAGGGGAAACCTGTTGGATTTAAGCCATGGCCCACCCTCTGCTCCAAGCCCTAGTTCAGTATGATGGTATAAATAATATCTTGCAAGTTGAGGAAGGCTTACAATGTTTCTCCTCCCCTTAATATATGTGTTTTAGAAACTCTATTCCAGGTAAGAATAGCTGAGATATTTGGATCTCCTTCCAGCCCCCATACAAAGAGTAAAAATTATATTCCAGTCAGGGCATACCAGGAATACTGAGTCTTGATCTTCCTCATCTCAGTGTGCTTGTAAGGAAGAGGGTCTAAGTTAGAAGAGTTAGGCATAAAAGATAAGTGATCACCACCCTACCTAAAATGCTGCTTATAAAGGTAGGTGTCTGCTCAAGAGAGGAGGCCATTGCACCTGCCTCAGGCTCCTGCACAATGGTGCAGAGGATTTATCCACAGAGAGGCAGTGTATAAGAATAACAGCAGTTCAACAGAAAGATAGCTGACTTCTCTGGAACTGAGTTTGAGCATGAGGAAGGTAGAAGCCTTAGGGTGCTTTTGAAAACAATGGAGATTTGGGCAGTAAACAGTGAAAGTGAGGCTGTTAGCTCAAGAAGAACAACACTTTAATCCTTAGATTAGCTAGAAGGGTAACAGCAAGAACCAAGGAATGGGATAGCTAAGAAGAATCTTCTGGGGTTTGTTTTGTTTTGTATTTGTTTGCTTAGATACTAGGGATTGAACTAGAGGCATTTTAAATCTCAGCTACACTCCAGCCCTATTTTATTTTTTACTGTGACATGGAGTCTCCATATATTGCTAAGCATCTCTCTGAGTTGCTGAAGCTGGCCTTGAACCTGCCATTCTCCTGCCGCTGCCTCTTAAGTACTGGGATTACAGGTGTGCTCCACAATTCCAGGCTAAAAAGTCTCCTGCCTAAGGTTGAAGAAGGGGGGCTAATATCTGGGTGTGATACCATCAGGACCAACAGTTTAACAGAGAGATAGGGAAAGAGACCATCGAATATATTCATGCTAAAATGAATGTTACCATAGAATGACTGTGCAATATCTAAGGCTGAATTCACTGAAGAGAAACAACCCAGGCTGCCTATTGCAGTGCAAATACACTTTTTCTTTGTAATAGTAAGTCCATTCATTACGCAAATAAATAAGCAAATATAGACAAGCTCCAATTTTTGTTACAGATTTGCTATAATCATCTAAACTTTTCAACCAAAATTGTAATGTATGCAAACAAATGGGAAGTGTGGAACATTGGATGGGGAGGGCAGGCAATAGAAACATTCTTTGAGAAGGCACATTTGTTGACTTTAACAGATAAAAAGGTTAGGTTATTTTGAATGTGTCCGAATAACTAAATGAATTCATGTTTAAACAAATATAGGAAAGTATGATGACAATGTCTCACCAAACAGGGAATATCCTTAAAAAATAGAAATTACAAAAGAACCAAACAGAAGTCTCATGGCAATAAAATAAGTGAAAATTTCACTGGAGAGGCTCAGTAATAGATTTGAACTGGTATAACCAATGACTTGAAGATAGATCAATGGAGATTATACTGTCTCTTTCAGAGGAAAACAATGATGAAAGAAAATGAACAGAACCAAAGACATCATAACTAAAATTTGGAAAACTGGAGAAAAAAAGAACATCTTCAAAGTGGCACAAGACATTTCTGAATGTCAAAATGAACCTAAAGAAAGCTCTACCATCAGAAAAAATGGTAGCCAGTAGGCAGACAACATATTCAAAGTTCTGAAACCTGTCTTTTAAGAAGCCTATATTCAAACCAGGTGTGGTGGTACACATCTGTAATACCAGTACTTGGAATGCCAAGATAAGAGGGTTGCAGGTTCAAGACCAGCCCCAGAAATTTAATGAGACCCTCAACAACTTGCCTAGATCCTGTTTCAAAAAAACGTTTCAAGTTACAAAGGGTAGGAGGTGTAGCTCAGAGATAGAATATTCCTGGGTTTAATGCCTAGTACATGTACAAAAATAATCTTATATCCATCTAAGCAATATTTTTCAAGTGAAGTTGAAGCAAATCGGAAACATTAATATCTGCCAAGTAAACATGTTGCCACATAAGCAAATAATGATATAATTTATGTCAAGCCGACCCATCATTCAAGAAATACTAAAAAAGTAATTTTTTTCAAAATTACTGCAAAAGCATGCTCTGAAAATGAAAAATTGTTGTTGACAAAAAATTAAAGAAGATCCACATAAAAGGAAAGATACCTGTTCACTTCATGTTCATTGACTGGAAGACATAATATTCTTAAGATGGCAATGGTCCCCACAACAATCTGTACATTCAGTGCAATCACTATCAAATTCTAAGCTCACTTTATTTTCCCAAATTAACAAGTTCATCCTTACATATGAAAATTCAAGGAATCACTACATAAACCATTCTCGAAAAATAAGAAATAAATTTGGAAGACTCATGGATCTTTATTTTAAAACTTACTACAAAGCTACAGTAATCAAGATAGCATGGCAATGGCATAAAAGTAGACATAGAAATTAATAGAGTTGAAAATTCAGAAACCAAATCTTATATTTTCAGTGAACTGATTTTCCACAAAAATGCCAAGATCATTCATCAGATAAACAATAGCATTTTCAACAAATGGCTATAGAAAATGAATATCCACATGCAACAAAAGGAATTAGGACCCACACTTCACACCATATACAAAAAATATTAATCCAAAAAGGAACATAAACCTAGAAATCAAAACTAAAATGATAAAATATTAGAAGAAATATTAAAAGTAAACTTTCATGACCTTAGATTAAGCAATGATTTCTTAGCTATTACACCAAAAATATATGCCTCAAAAGCACACAAATAAGTTGGACACCATCAAAACAAAAATACGTTGGCCTTCAAGTGACATCAAGAAAATACAACTTATGGAATGGAAGAAAATACTCACAAATCATATATCTGTAAGAAACTTAAGTGCAGAATATATACAGAACTTACAACAATTCAGCAATAAAAATCAAACATCAATTGAAATGGGCATATTATTTCAATAGAAACTATTCCAAAGAAGACATACAAATGGCCATTTATCATATGAAAACTTGTTGAATATCATGTACAAATCAATACCACAAAGAGATAGTACTTTAACCTTATTAGGATGGCTATAGACAGACAATAACAAGTTTTGGTGAGGATGTGAAGAAATAGAAAATGCTGCAGATGCTTTGGCACTTTGGAACTTCCTCAGAAAAGTTTAGGATGGCTACCACTGGATCTACCAATGCCAGTTTCAGTATACTCACTAGATAAAAACATATGATCCCACACAAATTTGTCCATGGATGTTTGTAGCCCAGTGCTACGGATTATATTTTTACAATGGTCTATTGTAAAGTAATGAGTAACTGATACATAGTACAATATGTATGAAGCTTGGAAAAATTATACTACCCAAAGGAAGCCAGTCATGAAATGCCATATACTGTGTCATACCACTCATATGAAATTATCAAAATAAGCAAATCCACAGATGCAAAAAGTATATTAGTTGTTGCCTAGGGCTTGGGGGGTTCTTGGGGAGAACAGAAAGAAGTAGGTACAAAATTTATTTTTGTGGTAATGAAAATGTTCTAAAATTGATTGCAATGATGGCTGCACAACTCCGAATATTGTACTAACAAGTAATCAACCAGTTTAAATATGTGGATTGTATCTTATGTGAATTATATCTCGATAAAGTCGTCAAAGAAGAAGTTAAAGGAGACTTTAATGGGAAATGTGAATGGACCTGAAATTTGAAAAATAGATAGGATTTCAGCTAGAAGATAAGGAACATAGTTGAAATAAATGGGGGCAAATGTAGAGAGAGGAGTTCATGAGATAATCTACCAATTCAGCCTCTTATGCAGTGATTACATCATGATAAAAACTAGTATTTAGAATAATCTGCCTTTGGTGAGCCAGACCCATGGATATCTGCAGGTGCCGGCTGAAGGAGTCAGGAGGATGAGTTAGCAGGCTTTTAAAATAATAGTCTGAAGAGTTTGAGAAAGTGTTAGGCTAAATATAGAAATGGAGACATTTGTGGAGGAACAAATCGACAGGATTGGGTGATTGATTAGGCTACAATAAGTCCCAAGCTAGTCAACAACCCAAAAGAGATGAAAGATGTTGATTTGCCATATTAACTCTGCAGCAGGCTACATAGTGTTTACTTCATGATCAAACTGCACACAAGTTAGAAAATCATCTTGAACATAATGCACCGGAGCCCCAAATGCACAATACTGCATGATTAGCATAACAGCGCAAAAAACAGAATGAACATACTTAACCCTACGGTGTCACTTCAGAGAATTTATGTGGAGGCTCAGAGGAAATGCCTGAAGCGAGACGATGCAGCATGGAGACCCTTTTCTGCCACTAATATTTCCATCTCAAACAAGTGACTTGCCTTTCTGTGTTTCCCGGTCTGGAAAAAAAAAAAAAAACTGATCATCTGAAAACGAAATTCATTCTGGTTTTGTAGGGCTTAACGGTTTTTTAAAAAGAGGCGAGTAGATGGGAAAGCTTTCTGCACTATGAAAAACAAGTCTATATTTTTAAACATTCTTCATATTATTATTTTTTCCTGCCACAGCCACTAGCTGGATTTTTCTTTAAATCACGATCGCTAGGAATGTTCTGGTTGACAAAAAAATAAAAATAAATAAATAAATAAGCCCCTTTACGTATACGTACACCCTTTTGGTGGTCTGGCACTGTGCGTCAGAGCCTTGTGGGGGTGGGGCGCAGAAACGTTTACGTGATTTGAATTGAACCTGAACTTTGGAAAAGAGTGGATTGGAAAACCGAGTGCCATCTTAAAGCCTTCATAAATGGCACTGCGTGGGAGGCGAAAGGAGGAGGTGACAGAGAGCCCTCAGCCCAGGACTGTCCTTCGTCACCCCCCTCTCTAAACCAATCGGCTGGAGCACCGCCCTCTCCCTCCCTCCCTGCGGAACTCCATAAATTGGTTACCGGGGGGCTTAGAGCGGTCTTGGCGAGCTAGACAGCCAGAGAGCTGGTTCTGCCTTGCCTCGGCCCCTGATTGGCTGGCTTGGGCTAACTCTCCGGGAGGCCCACGTGCAGCCGCTGCTGTTCTCTTGGCAGAAAGCAGAGTTCCAGAAGCAGTCGGAGGATCCGGAGCAGAATCGCGACCCGTAAGGGTCGGGGGGCGCTCTGCCCTCGCTGCGCAGCAGCCCGGCGAGGTAGAGACAGAGAGTTCTGCCAGGTTGGTGGTGATTCGCGAGCCTCGGTGAAGAGGGTGGAGGGGAGGGGTCTCGCTGGTTAGAATTTAGTTGGATTGGGCTTTGGTGGCCTCCTGGAGTGTGGGGAGGGGTATAGGAGGGCGCTTGTTTCCAGGCTATTGCGTTGTAAAGGTGTTGACCTAGCTTTTTTATCCAAATATCTTCCTTCTCCAGTTTAGAATCCAAAGTTTTTGCCCGTAGACACTTCAAATAACTGATTTCAGTTTGCAGATGTGTACAGCTGTTAACACTAGTCGCTGCTCTTTTGTGGGTAGAACTAGGGTCTTGCCTCGTCAGTTGAGGGTCTCTTGGATACCTTGAAATAGCTGCGGGCCTGTAGGGGGTTTATTGCTGGCTGCCAGAGCCAGGAGGACAGAAAATTAAGATCTAAAAAAATGGAGAGGTGTTGGTAATGCCAC
This sequence comes from Muscardinus avellanarius, assembly GCF_963383645.1. Lineage (NCBI taxonomy): Eukaryota > Metazoa > Chordata > Mammalia > Rodentia > Gliridae > Muscardinus > Muscardinus avellanarius. Next base: position 105,658,522 of record NC_137792.1, read on the forward strand.
GGGGTTTCTTGGCCTTTCTTCGGTCTTGGAGCAGCCTGTCTAGCCTTTTTTAAAGAGGAAATGTGGGCTCAAGGGAAGATAATGGCTGTTTTATGATATAAGGTCAATTTGAGGAGCGTGGGGGGCATGTAGGGATCCTCCAACATTTGTTGGGGGTAAATTTTGTCTGTAGGATAAAGGCTTGGTGCCCTTTGGGTGTCTAGAGAAATTTGGTGTTCACCAGAGATGTGGCGTAACATGGCTGTTTGTGGCAAAATTTAATGTGCGTGGCAGACAACGCAACATTGCTGCATTGACCATGGAGGGAACCAGGTGCTAAAAACATGCATGCGCTCCTCCCTGAGTGGGGTAAATACAAGATGATGCTGCAAATTTTCATGTTCAACGGATATTTTAACAAATCTCCCAAGCAAAAGTTGGGGTGAGGGGAAATTATGAGATGTTACTACCCCCAAACAGAAATCATTTTGATTTTAATGTTCACAGGATATAATTGGGGGGTCTATCACAGAAACCCATAGAAAGTAGGGTGCAGGGTTTTCCTGCATTCCCCAAAGGAAATTCAAAATACATAGGGGAAGGTATGGGGTGAACTTTTGGGGGAAAATTGGTGAATGTGGCAAATGAATGGTGTTCCCACATTTTTTAGAAGAAAATATAAGGTGTGGGGGGGAATGGGGGTTTTTGCACCTTCAGAAGGAAAAATTGAGCTTCAAAAGAAGAAATCCGCAGTGTTTGCGTACTAATGAGGGAAAATTAGATGTGTAAACAAAGATTAGCCATGGCCTCCTCTACCCTGGGAGAACTCAGTGCGTCAGTGCGCATAGGAGTTTTAAAGTGTTTACGCATTTCTTCCAGAACATTCGGGGTGCAGGGGAAATGAGGACTCTATTCAGAAAGCTAAAAGGCACAGTGGGGGGTTATTTTCTCCAGATGGACACACACACACACACACACACACACACACACACACACGAACACACACACGCAGGTAGGCACACACACACACACCAAAAATGAAAGAGACAAGAAAAGGAAATTTCTAGAAATAAAATAACAAACCTCAGGTGTATCAAGTAAAGTTTTTTAAAAACAAGACTGTTTTGCATGTTAAATCAGGAATCTCCTGTTTTCGTGTTTCTCCCTCCCCCTTCTTCCTCCCCTTTCCTCACTTCTACTTTCTTTTATTAAGCGAAAATAAGATCCCGAACATATTGAGCACGATGTTTTTGCAAAAGTTAACATATACTTCTGGTTTCAGATATATGCTGTTTTACATCACTGGAAACTCATAGGCAGCTTTCAAAAGATACTTCTTTCCCCAAACCGATTCTTTCTCCCCTCTATCCATCCTGTCCCATTTCCAGATTCAGTGCTCCTCTGAGGGGCTGCAGGTCAGAAAAAAAAAAATCCTGAAGGTCAAGATCCCTTGGGGGAGGAGAGTGCAAGAGATGATGAGGAATAAAAGAATTTGAGTGTGTGTGTGTGTGGGGGGGGGTGTTAACCACCTTTTGGTTAGTAAATTGAATTTGGCACATTAAATACATGTGGTTTAAAATTGATGATTGTGTCTCACTGGGACAACTGACCCCCTAATTCAAATGCTCCATCTGGTCTAGACCCCCAGATTGTCTGCCCCTATTAAGGGGCAACCAAAATCTCAGTGCCACAGTCAGCTTCTGGAAAACTGACTCGCCATCATTTCTCTGGGAGCCACCTGTGCCCCCCTCTGCTTTGCAGACCCAGGCAGCATCTCGTGGTACAGGCAAAGTCTCGCGCAAAGCTCTGCCCGCCCGCCCCGGGCCCCGCCCCTAGATTGCGAGGGTCACTGCCCAGTCCCCCTGGCGCTTGCCAGTGCGCACGCCACCTTGGCTGCAGCAGTCCGCTGCGGTGCGCAGAACCCCAGAGACAACCCTGGCTCTGAGGCAGTCCTGGTTTGAGGAAGGGGGCAGCAACCCCTTTCTTCCTGCCCGGCAAACTGAGGCTGGACGGCTCCTGACTTTCCAGTCATTCTTGGGCTGAAGCGCTCCCAGGTAAGTCTTCACGTTTGCAGGAAAGGCGGGAGAAATCTGCGAGGGAGCTACCGCCACTGCGACCGGCACCAGGTAAACAGGCTAACCCGCAGACCGAGAACCCTCTACCTTCACCGTCGGCTGATTGCCCACCCATTAGAGGGGGTCAGGGCATTGCAATTCCCGAGGCCTTAGCCTGGTCGTTTGGATGCATTTAATTTAGAGGTTACCTGGGTGTGCAAAATCCCAAATTCTCAAGAGCTCTGTGAGAGCTTCTAGAAATTCCCTCCCATTTTTGTGGGTTCTCGGTCAGCAGGGTTCCTAGCACTCCTGAAAAGTCAGGATGTGTGTCCCCCATACTTCTGGATAGCCCACTCCTTCATTTCCCACACCCCATTCCTGTCCTCCCAGAGTCTAGCGGCAGCTTCTGGCTGTCCCCCTCCCAGTTCCACGAGCACAAAACGCCCCCCTTACCACCGAAGTACACAAAACTATTAGCTTGACTCCACTACCTTGGTGTCGGGGAGCTGGCGGTCAGCTATCGAGCTGCAGCCTCTGCATCCTCTCCCCTAATCCCCTCCTTCTCCTGGGTCTCCTCAGCCCCCTCCCCACCTGCTCTGCAGTGCCACCGTGGGCTGCCAAGGACTTGCGTGAGCTTAGCTCTGCTCAAAAGGAGCCCTCCCCCGGAATCACGCGCTCGGTAATTGGGGAAGGGGCTCTAGCTTAGGATGAAGGGGAATCCTTTTCCATTCCTTCTGCCTGTGAGGCGATGTACAAGAAACCCCCCTAATTAGAACTCCCTCCCACTTCCCTATTCTCCCCGGGATGCGGGAGGCTGGGGGATGGGCGCGGGTACCAGCCGCTGCGACCCCCGCCTGCGCAGCGCGCTGGGAGGTCTTTTGTGACGTGTCTCTTTAAAGCCCCGCCCTCATGAAATTTGGGGAAGGGGCTACATGGGAGAGGATGTATTCCTCTTCACTGCCCCCTTCTGCCTGTTTGTCTAAAGAGAAGTATTGCTGTGGAGCAGCACGTCTTTACAAAGTAGGTAAACCGAAGTTCTGGAGCCCCCTCTCCACCTCGGGATCTGGGAAATTGTCAGAAATGTTGCGGTGCCCCCTCCCTCACCCAGACTACGCAGCAGCGCTGGGAAACACAGAGGCTCAAACCTTTGTGCCCCTGCCTTCTAACATCTTGTCCCTGTGCTGTCCTCGCCCAGAGAATCCACAACCCCACCACCCCGACCTGGGCGGTGGGGGAAGGGATTCGGGAAAGGGAATAGGTATACCCCCTCCACGCTATTTATTCCTATTCTCCCCTGATGCACTGGTGAAGAAGTCCCAAACCAATCTCATTTTCAGCCCTACTCTAACTTGGAAATTTAGAAGGGTGTCATAGCTGGAAATTTGGAGTTGCCCTCCATTACTCCCCCTCCCTCCCGCTGTTGAAAGGGTCTTTTCATTGAGATGCAGGACGCCTCCATTGGAAAGTACTGGGAGCACAGCTGTGAAGAGACACGTGGATAGGCCTCCTAACCCCCTCCTCCATTTCAGATTTGATGAGGAAACAGTCTTCCCCTGGATTAGAGAATCTAGCTCACTTCGAGGCATACTGCAACAACCCCCCATCCCATCCCACCCCCCTTAACTACGCAGTCTTTCCTGGCCCAGGCTGCCATTGTGAGGTGTTTCCATTTGGAAATGGTGACATTTTGCAACATAAAGGAGGGATTGGCCTGAGGAGGAATAGTCAAAGGTAGGGTAATTGGTGATTTAAATCTGAAACCCTGGGAGCAGATCAGCTAACCACCCCAGTTTGCCTCATCCTAGTTTGTCCCTCGTTTGTGGGAGGGGCAGCAGAAGTGGGACATAGAAGTAAACAATAAAAGCTGTAATTTCCTCTCCCCAAGGGCACTGCCACCCATATTTACCCCATACAAAACATAAACCGACACATGCAACAAACATACTACAGTAGCATGTACAGCAGAGAAACCACATAATTGTATGGCATGTAAACCTAACACATAAAACATACACCATGCATCTGTGCAGAAGATAAATACACACCATACGAGTGTACAGCATGCTAACATATGGTAAACATGTTCCACACAAATTCACACAACAAATGCAACACGATTTTCTAATATACATCACTCACACACAACACATATACCACAAATGTACACACAAAATCCCCATGAATACATACCAAGCATTCCACACATAAACATATAAATACATTCCCTTTACTTCCTTTCAACTTGAGCTTGCTGATTTAAAAGCAACATAAAACAGCCACTGAGGGATTGTCCAAGGTGGAAATTGGAGGGGGGTCTCAAAAATAAAAGATCAGTAAAGCTATGATAAAGCCTTTTGATTAGTACACATTTTTTTCATCTATCCCCATCATGTTAGTTTAATCCTCACCTCCAGCTTGTGACACATCATTCCCATTAAACAGTTGTGGAAACCAAGACACAGAAAAAATATTTTAATTTTTAGTTGACACATAGTGATTGTACATATTATGGGGTACAGAATGACATTTCATTGTATGTACACAATGTGTAATTATATGACCAGGATAATTGGAACATACATCACCTCAGTCCTTTAACATGCCTTTGTTTGGGGAACATTCGAGATCCTTTCTACTATTTTAAAATATGTAGTTAATTGTTATTAATCACAGCTATCCTACTGAGGGCACAGAAAATTTATTTGCCTGAAGTAATACTGCAAGTCAGTGACATAAAAGGGAATTGGGGAGCATGTGAGAAACAAAGGTCTCTTCTACATCCACAGTACTCTGAAATATCTCCACCGTCTCACACACCTACCTTAGGCTCTGTTAACCAGCAGGCCACCGCCTGGGGTTACAGACTAGTCACATTAGAGACCTGGTGTTTTATTGACTAATTAATTAACTAATGCAATCTAAATTAAAAGGCAGCAGCCCTCTAGGAAAGACTTGGAGCATGATTTGGAGAACAATATAATGGTGAGAATTCAGGCTTGTTTGGGGGAGGGGAAGAAGTGGGAGATCAAACCCAGAGTTCGGTCTGATCTACCACTGAGCTGTGTCCCCCTTCCCCAGATTTCTGATTTGTGTGTTTGTCAGTTTATATAAAAATCTAGATATGAGTGTATCGTCTTTCAAACTCCTCTAATTCATTTCGCATTAATAGCTCTCTTTTCTCAACACCTAGAGTAGTTCTGAAATCATATATATTTTACACTATATAAGTTTTTCAACTTGGAATGTTCTCTGATTATTTGTTGTTAGACTTGATCTCTATAACTTGTCATTAAGCAACCACTTTTTTTCATCCAAGGCAAATGGCCTAGCTGCGTGTCAGGGTTTTCTGCTGAAACTTGCTGATGGATTGATGGACTGTAAACCTATATAGATAAAATTTAATGGAATGAAATGAGTCATACTTTCAAACAATCAAGTTAGTCAGAAAAAAGGCAATGCATAGAAAATTATCTGGATACATTTACTAGGTATTGCCTGGCCAGGAAGTAACATGTAGTACAGGTACTAATACTGGCTAATGCAAAGGTGAGTATTTTAAAAATTACAACCTGCTCTTTGGGGCTAAACCTCTAATGGAAGAGAGAAGTGGGGACTAAGATGGTTTAAGGAGAAGAATCCTAGAAATGAATTAATAATTTAAAAATTATTGATACAGTATTCGCTGGTACTATATATGCAAACTGGTTGTTACTGTGTTATAGTGGTGTTTGCTTGAATATCCTTCCCATTTCCTGATGAAGGTTTGTCTCTGGCTCTACCCAGAGCAGGGGAGAATTCATTTACATTTTTATATGGATGTACCTTTCTGTAAAAATCTAATATTTTAAAAATGGAGCTAAGAAAAAAAGGACCAAATTAAATTAAAAGGATGATTATTTGCTTTTAAAAATGATTTGCTACAGGGTTCATTTAGCAATTCCCTAGTCACTGCTAATTGAAGATTACTCAGAAATAAAGATAAAATATCTCAGAGATGAAAATGTAAGTAAAGAATATTCAAATTTTTTAAATGTGCAGTACAGCTGGAATCTTAATGTGCTTTTCCAGTGTGTCATATTTAAAAAGGTACTCTACTCCTCTCCTGCACTAAAACCCAGATGAGGAGACTGAAAATAGGCTTGGGGACAGCATAGGGACTCTGGCCTTTAATCTGCTTTATAATCAGCTGTCCTTCTCTTTTTTTCTTAGTGTGGTACCTCCAAACTATACCCTCAGCCCAATTTTTTATTCTTTATTTTGAAACAGATTCTCACTGTTTTGCGGAGGGGCCTCACTATAAGTTGCTGAGGCTGGCCTTGAACCTGTGATGCTCCTGTCTCAGCCTCTCAAATGCTGGGATTACAGATTTACGTCATGACACTTGGCTGATAGCAACCCTTTTCTGACTCACAGTGACAGATAAACTGCAAGCTGGGAATGGAGATGCACACCTTTATTTTCTCTAAATCCATTTAAGATAGGAACCTAAGGTACTAAAACTATCATTTGCTCCTCCCACAATGATAATTGTGAATGAATGAAATATACATCTAATATATTTGATAGATATTGCAAATGACCAGAATGTAATTGGTACTCATAGAACGTGACAAGGGAGAAGGAATATTTACTCAATAGCACAGTTAAATGATTCCTCTCATTGGCCCCACAGGATTTCCTCATCCTGGTGAATGTGAGCTGACCCACTCTTCTGGGAAACAAAATCTGTGATTCTTCAAATCTAAGGTGGATTTGGAACTTTCTGTTTGTCAGCCATTATAGAAGGACTTCTGACTTCATTATAGTCCCTTGTGGCTCAGTTTGTCACCCCAAATCAAAATGAACTGTTCACTTAACGGATCATCCCCTTTTCTATTACAAATGGAAGGTACTGTTGATTGGCTCCGCCAAAATCTCTCTTGTGTCCCAACACCTGAGGATTCAAGCTGGAATGGCACAAGCCTGAATGGCACCGGTGTCCCCATTCCAGAAGGGCCGATAAGAACAGCCAGTAAATGGCTGGGGGGCAAACCCCACCTCGCAGCAAAGATAGTGCTGTCTATGGCATACGCAGTCATCATAATGATCTCCCTCTTTGGCAACTCACTGGTGTGCCAGGTTTTCATCAAGCACAAGGAAATCTACAAATCAACAGGCCTTCTCATCTTCAATCTGGCGATATCTGACATTATGATAATTCTGCTCAACAGCCCATTTGCTCTGGTGAGTGACTCTATAGGGGTTGGTTCTGGCACAAAGGGTAGATGTCACTCCAATCCAGGGATGGGTGATGGGACTAAGAGGAAGAAGAGACTTCAGCTTGCCTCAAACCCCCATTCTAGAACTTGCCTTCCTTCTCTGCATGGCTTGCGAACACTATCTGAGTGATTAGCTAACCTTTCCTTTGCTTCCTGCTTCCCCAGGCCCGATTCCTAAGTGGACAGTGGGTCTTTGGCAGGATCATGTGTCACGTCAGTCACTTTGCTCAGTATTGCTCTCTCCACGTCTCAACTTTAACACTGATGGCAGTTGCTATGGACCGACACCGGGTAAGGCCTCTGAAGGGCACTTCTGAATAAAAGAGCAGGGAATGTGCAGTGCCCAGATCGATTAGACACTTTACAAAACTCTTCAAACTGGGACTGGCTTTGAGGATGGGGTATATTTGTGGAGTGGTACACAAACATCCACACTTTTTCCTCCTCCTTCAGCTGAGCACCTTTTAGAGTTCCAGTATATTTAGAGCCGTAATATCTTTTTCTGTGTTTTCTTCTACTTTCAATCCAACCCGGTTTGTACTGCAATAAGGTAAACTGTATTAATATCCCTGGTGAGTTATGTAATCCCAACCTGGGACTTTTCAATCAGTATTTGCCTAGATAAACAGTGTAGACTTGAGCGGATGTCAAGAAGGGTGTTGCATCTCTGTTCCAGGTAATTCTGCACCCAATGAGGCCAAGGCTGACACACTCTCAGACCATCCTGGCTGTCGTTGTGATCTGGAGTCTTGCGGTGTTCCTTGCTCTTCCACATGCGATCTATCAAAATCTGGTTGAGTTCATCAGCTCGTAAGTCAAACCAGTTACTTAATAGATGCATTTACCTTTCTCTTTCCAGAGACTCTTAGGAAGTTTGCTACTGGGTATTGGGCCAATGGCTTTCTCTGTTAGCTACACCCTCAGACAGACAGACAGACAGACAGACACACACACACACACACACACACACACACACACACACACATATATATACAGGGTCTTGCTAAGTTGCTGAGGCTGGTCTCAAACCTGCAATCCTCCTGTCTCAAACTGCCAAGTGCTGAGATTACAGGTGTACACAACCACGCCTGGCAGGATGTTGACTTTTGAACAGTTTTTAACTGCATTCTTGTCCCCTTTCAACTTTCCCCAACATAAAACTTAGAGCCTCTGTGTAACTCTAAGCCTGTGTTAATGAGAGCAATTTGATAGGACATCAGGGTAGGAACATTGGTGATTAAGAATGTGGTGGGTCTCTATTTGACCCCTGCCTGGACCAGGATCCAAAAGACAGAATATTCTAGTTCCATATCTTAAATTTAAAATTTAAGAAACTAAGACCTAGAGATTGAAGAAGATAGGCTTTACATAATGGCATGCTATGTCAAAGCTAGAACTAGAACCTAAATTCTTAAGGTCCATTCCACTGGTCTTGTTACCCTAATATCCGCTGCCTTCTGCTCCAGGGATGGAGTTGTCAGGAGCCACTGCCTCCCGTCTTTTCCTGGCCCCAGCAAGTTGGTTGGGAAGTATGTAGACCTTGGCACATTTGGTTTGCTGTACATCCTGCCACTGCTGGTGATCGTCGTGACATACTCTCACCTGGGGAAGAGGCTGTGGATCCAGAATGCTGTTGGTGATGCATCTGCCCGTCAACTTATGGCGCACTACCAGAAGCGGAAGAAGAGCATCCGAATGTTGATTCTTATTGTAATGGTCTTTGCAGTGTGTTGGTTTCCCTTCAATTGCTATGTGGTTCTTATTTCCAGTGCAGATGTAGAAACCGAGAGCGTGCTTTTCTATGCCTTCCACTGGCTTGCCATGAGCAGTACCTGCTACAATCCTTTCATCTACTGCTGGCTCAACCGGAGCTTCCGTGCCAAACTCCGATCTATATCATCTTGGTGCACAAAATTCTTTTTGTGCAGAAGCTCCCATGTTCAGCAGCAGATGCAGGTACAGGAAAGTCATGAGCTCCAGGAACTCCAGACATCCGCACTGCCCAGGGTACCTCTGGCCTCTCCAGAGCCCCCAGTATTTGAGGATCCCAATTTTATCATGGGGGAGGGGAATTCCCAGATCTCTGTCCAGGGGGACTGGGAAGACCCAGATGTCTCCTTGAACCAAGAGATGGAGACTTCAATGCAGGGTGCTTATTTCTGTATGCGGGTGCACTCTGTCAAATCTAAGGTGAGCACCCATGACCGAAGACCCCCTGACCCCCTGGAGTTTTGTCCCAATGATTACCTGGGCACATGTTTCTAATGGCATGACAGCTGAAAGAATCCCTGAGGCCCTGGTTATGAGCATCCCATTCTCCTCCCAGGGAAATTTGGTCCACCCCCTTAGCCCAGGTCAGGTGTTTATGCTCAATATAGTAACAACAAATCAGCCAGAGATGGTGTAGCCCTTGAGCAACATGGGGAGAACCAACGAATTTCTATCATGGACACCCCCCACAGGTCCATCCCCACTTCCCTTTTGTGGTTGATGATTCTGAGTCCTGGAATCAAAGGGGTATTTGCACTGTACCTGATGGGGCCACTGTACCACCTTAGGGGCAACTGGCACCAACAGACATCGTGCAGGTGCCCGTTGACTCACCTACTTTGTTTTAAAGATGGGAGTGATAAGAACGAGATTCACTCATTAAGATGCATTTTTCACTCCAGTTTTAATCCACGATTACCCTTAGTGGTTGGGGATAGAGAGGTGGAGGGATTGTGAGTGAAAGAGGGCATGAGCAAAGCATCACAGGGAAGACTGTCTCGTAGCCCCTTCTCACCAACAGACATGCCTTCTTTTTTTCACTCCACCCATGAGCACTGGCTTAATGCTCTCATATATTTGCTTTCCACCTCAATTTAGCAAAAGGCAAAGGGTTGTCTTAAGGAACAAGGAACACTGGTGAATGACCTCAGATTTCTGTTCCCCCCATTTATTTAAATGTGATTTTCAAAATTCAGTTCTGGTTGTAGATTCCTTTCCTAGGTTACAAATATCCCATCTTATTTTCTAGAACCAAGGGCTTTCTCACCTGAAGGAACTTATGGATGTTTGTGTTTAACTAGTGCATACTTGCATATCTGGTCCCTGGTGAATTATAGCGAACCTCCCATTCTAGTTGGCTATCATCCTGATTCACTCATGCCTTTCTCCCACTATGTGCATGACAAGTAAATCACCTACTCCCTATCAACTATAATTAATTGCACCCCAAATTGGAAGACACAGTCAGGTGAGGTGCATGTGTGCACATACACTCATATACACTTTTACGTTCACACAAGTACAAGCATGTATATACTGCCTCTTGTGACCTCTCATGCTACCCTCCTGCCTGGTGCTCTCACTTATTTCTACCTGTAATTTCCATGCCAACTGAGCCTGAATGTGATTTCATGCCTTACAGTGAAGTTCTGGAGGTTCTAAGATTGTGGCAATTTTTTTGCCCTAGGAATCAGGGTTTCTTTACTGCTGGTGCTTCACTTCCCTTTCCCCTTCCCCTAAATTCACTTTCCTCAGTGTTGTGTACTTCCCTGTGATGATTCTATACATCCATAATCTAAGTCTTATGCTCTTCTATGCTAATTATCGTTCTGTGCTAATTCTATGCTTCTACTCCACCTCTTCTCAAGTTATCTGCAATGGTTCTAATTTGTTTCTACCTTTCTCTCACACCTTCTACAAACCCTCTCCCTTCAGTTTGTATCCAATATGCCCTGTCACACCTCTTAGGAAGTTCAACAGTCTCGTCCCCTCATTTCACACCTCTGCTGTAACACCCCCAAGACATAGCCGTATACACATGTCGAGAAGCACTCTCATAAGGTACAAAACTGCTTCTCTCTCCTTCCAACATTTCACCCAGGTGCTCACTTTCCATATCTGTTCACTCTGGGTCACTCACACTTAGGTTTTGGTTGCTGTCTTAGCCAGAGGTTTCCAACCTCCTGGGCTGAGGCTTATCATCTCCTTAGTAAAAAAGGTCTCCCCATTCCGGTGCTTTGTTCCACTCTAGGTTCTAGCCCTTTCCTCCTCTTTGTATGCCCTTTTTGTTTTTCTTTCTTTTTATCCCTTTTTTCTTCTCTCTTCCTTTCTCTCCTTCCTCCCTCCCTTTCTTTCTCACTGTTCTCTGCTTACCTCCTCAGTTGTTAACTCCCTCTTTGGTGTTGAGCCTACATCTATCTAATCTTTGGTGTTGAGCCTACATCTATCTAATTCCTTCAGTGTTCCTGTTCTCTAGCTTTCTCTTCTTTTTTCAGCCCCTGCCACCCACTTGTACAAACTCATGTGCACACATGCACCCAATCACACCTGACACCAATTCCGGATATTTCCCTTGCCTTTGAAACAGAACAAGGATGAGTAGCAAAGCCAGGAGACATTGGAGACTCCTTGAAGAATGTGTGGCCTTCCATCAGCTGGGGAGTTTTCAGAGGGTCCCTGAGGGCACACAAGTTTCTGGGCCTTCAAGGAAGCCTGTCTTTATGATGGCACTGATAACAAGGAGAATGAATGAACAATGTCTCTGTTTCTAGTATCTTGTTTATGACAGATATTTCCTCCTTGGCCTTTAGAAGACTTACTATCCCTGCTCTCATAATTATGTTGGCCTATAATATCCATCAGAGGGCACCATGCACAAGGATATTGAGAAGAGTCTGGCAGTTTCCTTGAGATCTCAGCATTCCTTAATGAGATTGTTCTTTCTAGCTAAACTGTTTGCTTATACCTTCTTACAGCTTAGTTACAGTTTAGCATCTGCTTATAAATGTAGGTAATAAATGATGGTCACAGTCAAGTCAACTCTGTGAACTGACTGCAGCTTACTTTACCAGAGGGCAGCTTCATTCATGGCCACAAATTTTGCCCCAAATACGGGGTGGTTGATGACCTAATAGACTTGAGTAGAGAATGGATGGCCCAACACCACCTGTCCCTCCAACTGAAAAGAATCCTAATACCTATCCAATTCCTATGATAGAAACACCACCTGTAGAAGAGTCAGCACTTAGACGCAGGGGCAGGTTGGTACATGTAATGGAAAAATCTCCGAACTCAAGAGTAATGAGAATAGGGTTTTCAGCTGACTCAACTAGTTGTAGGAATTTGGACAAGTCACTTGACCGTGGCGTGACTCAGTTTCCTCATCTGTAAAATGGGGATAATAATACCTACCTACCTTACAAGGCTGTTGTGAGGGTTATCTGAAAACAGATGACACATTTGGAGGCGTCTGAACATACTAGCGCCTTCTCAAATGCAAGGTATTATTATTATCACTGTTAATATTCCATTTTTAGTCATCTTGTGGTTAATGCTATTGCTATTTACTGAACTCTATTAGAACTATTGTTAATGTTATTGTTAATACTAATATTGTTATGCCCCCTTCCTAATGACTAACTTCCTTTAGATAACTTAGAGGGCAATTAAGACATTTAAGAACAAACTGCTTAAGATACCTCTTTGGGGGAAAAAGAGACGCTTTCACTGCACGCTCAGATGATTGACAGAAAAACACTTGCAGACTTAGAAAGCCTGTGTAAGTTGGAAATGCTACCTGGGGGAAAAGAGATGAAGGGCTAGAAAAAGCAGTTGAATTTGGCAGATTTTTAGACAATTGAACAAGAGAAGCATAGGCCAAGTTATAGGAAAATGTGCATTCTTGAGTTGACCCCCTCCTATGGGTTTGTGAGTATCTTAGCAATTCTGTTCTCTGGAAGGAAATCAAGGATGGAACTTGAGAGGTTAGGTGGTGACAACTGAAGTGCAAGGACAAGATCCTTATCCTCAATCCTTATCTCTTTTCAAAGAACCCCATGTAATTATGATTCAATTTAATTCTCTGTAACTGGATTGCGTATTAATATTTATTGATGTTTTAGATATAATGTTAAATATTAGTTGTGAGTAAAAGTGCTAAATTACCGGTGCTCTTCTAAAGTGTGCTTAAATTGTATTATGGTGTTACATTTAACTATTTCTCTGCCAAAAGAGCTCACAAACAGAAAAAGACAAAAAAAATTTCCTGCACAACCTCCCCAAAATGCTATTTGTGTTTGCCTGCTTATATAAAACACTGAGAAGCCCCAAAAGAATGAACTCTGGTGGACTTTTGGACAGTGTGCTACCCAAAAATGCAATTGGAGAATGACACAGGGATTGCCTCTTAATTTATGTTTTGCTTGATAATCAGAGTGTGAAATGTGGAGCTCCAAGCCCAAGCCCTACTCTGGCGCCCTCCCGAGAGGGTTTGTTCAGAGGGGAGCAGATGAAGGCATCTGAGTGATTATGTCAGTTGCTTTCTGTACTTTCTGTACAAGTATGTATGGTGGCTAGGGTAACTTTTCAAGTGTTTCAAACTGTATCCCTTTGTGAATCCTTTGTGACTGTGTATGTATTCAATTAAAAATAAATAAATAAAGCTTGCTTTGGTGGGAACCCAGTCTCTGATGAAAATGATTTCTTCCATCAGTGAAGAGCCCCTGTGCTATTCTAAGCTCCAAAAGAGTAATTTAGTAACCACTTCCCTGACAAGAGATACATAGATTTTTGAAGAAACTCCAGTGAATGAGACTTGATTGCCCAGAGCCTCTGACCGGCATGCTCAGACCATGCGCATGCTGAAATGTGTTTCCGGCTGCTGGAAAATGTGTATGCAGTGGATGAAAAGTGTTCTGGAGTGTGGGGCTTCTTCTAAGTGTCAAATTCATCAGAAGGTGAGCTCCCAAGAGGTAGGGGCAACAGTAAAGAATGCCTTTTGGAGAAAATGGGCAGGGGAAAGTGGCATATTAGTCAGTGTACTTATTAGCATTTCTAGTAATGAGATTGTCATTCCTCGATAAGAGTTCATATTACATGGAAAATGTAAGGAAAATAATTCATAAATATGGATAGAAGGAGATAATTGTAATCCAGGGAATAAAATGTGGTTAAAATTTGAGGATAGGCATGGCTACCTTGCCAAATCTCAAACTCTTAAACCACATATACAGCTCCATGCAATAACCCCATTCACTGTAATGCCAGTACTTGGGAGGCAGAGACAAGAGGGTCACAAGTATACAGGTAGCCTAGGCAACTTGGTGCGAACGTGTTCCCCAAAAAATATTCAAAGAGGTTGGGGTATAAGTGAGTGGTAGAGCGCCCCTGGGTTCAATCCCCAATACCATTAAAATATTCACCCAGAAGTTTCACACAACCTATATAACCAACAAATATGGCCTAAAGTGCTAACCAATCAAGACAATCACCATGGTTTTATGAGGGCTGCATCAGGGCCTTGGATACCCACTGACATACCTGTTATCAATATTTCATTTTATGGATTATGGGAAGATAAGGCAATTTAGGGAGGAGGGCTGGAGGTGGGATTAGGAAATCCAAGGGAATATAGACAGAAGCTTTTTTTTTAAAAAAAAAAATCAGCATCCCACAATCCCGTTCAAAGTGACACCTTCCAATAATTGCAAGACTTCCCACAAGGCCACCTCTTAAAGTTTTCCACCAATTTCTAAAAGCCTAGTTGAGGACCAAGGATCTAACACATGGATCTATCTCAAAATAAAAAGTAATGCTGGGTGCAATGGGGGCATACCAGTAATCCCAGTGCTTGGGAGGCTGAGACAGAAGGATCCCGGGTTTGAGGGTAGCCTGTCACTTAGCAAGGCTCTCAGCAACTTAGTAAGACCCTGTGTCAAAAGAAAAATAAATTAGGGCTGGGGTGTAGCTCAGAGGTAGAATGCTCTTAGGTTCAATTTCCAGAAATATATACACAAATAAAAATTAATAAGAGATAGAGTAGATCTCAGTGGTAGAGCACCTCTGGATTTTATCTCCAGTACTACACACACACACACACACACACACACACACACACACTTCACCCAGGGGTATTATACAACCTATATAACCAACATGTCCTGGGTACTAAGCAATCAAGACAGTCATCATGGACTGAAAGGGCTGATCAGGGTCCTGGAGACCCTCTGTAGTACCTGGTATCAGTACATCAGTTGTTGTACTTTGTGAAGACGGCGAAAATTTAGTGAGGGGGCTGAAAGTGGGGTTGTGTATACTTTATTTACTAAAAGAGAAAGAAACCCAACTCTCATTAGTATTTTAGTAACTGGTATCGGACAAATTAATATCAGCTAACTCTAACTTCTGCCAATACAGAAGTAATACTTTCCCAACAGACCAATGTCTCTGAGAATCCTCATATGGTAATGTGTTAGTTTTTCAAGGTTATAACAAAATACCAGCAATAACAAAATTATAAAGAAAGAAGGTTCATTTTAAAGGTTTCTTTCCATGATCAGTTGGCCCTCTTACTTTGGGGTCCGTGGTGAGACATATTCAGGGCAGGGAAAACATAGAAGGACAAAACCATTCATCTTATAGCCACGAATCAAAAGGGAAAGAGAAAGATATCTCAGTACCTTTTAAGGAGACACTTGTCAATCATTGAAAGACTTCTCACTAGGCACACATCTTAAAATTTTCACAAACTCCCAATAGCCTATTTGGGGAACAAGACTCTAATACGTAGGCCTTTAAAGAACACTCAAGATCCAAATAAGCCAGTTGGAGTGGCACACATTTATAATCCCAATACTTGGGAGGTTGAGAAATGAGGATAGCAGGTTCAAGACCAGTCTCAGCAAATTACTGAGACCCTGTTTCAAAGCAAAAAATTAAAAGTAGGGTTTGAGGTATAGCTCAGTTAGAATGGTCTTGGGTTCAACCCACAGTTTTAAAAAATCCCAATGTGTTATAGTTTATTATATTTATTATATAGTTTATTATATTTATTATTCTTTGATTTATTATTTATTATATTTATTATATATTATTTATTTATCCATTATGAAAACATACTTTATTTTGAGCTGGTAGTCTTAGCCAACTCACAGCTATTGGTGTGAATATGGACAAAGTGAAGCAAAATGTGAACAAATCAAATCCATATGAAACCTATGGTGATTTTCCCTTTTATATTTTATATTTTATAAATTTATCATAAGCATTTTAAACATACAAAACATGGAATAATGTAATACACACCATGTTCTATCATCTAGGTTCAATAGATTCAATGGTTATCAATTTTCCAATTTTGTTTCACCTATGTTTTCTCAATGTTTGTCATTAGTTTTGTTGTTGTTATTTTGGATGCAGTACATTAAAGAAAATCTCAGATATAATAGTATTTCATCCATAAATCAGTACAAATACTTTTTTAGATACTGGGGATTAAACTAAAGGGCATGATATCTCTGATCCACAACCTTAGCTCTTTTTATTTTTTTATATTTTTAATTTAATTTAATTTTATTTTATTTTATTGGTGGTACTGGGGTTCCTGGAAGCCCTTCTGCCTCCAGGCTACACTCCCAGACCTATTTTTACATTTTTATTTGGAAACAGGGTCGGCTGGCTTAGAACCTGCTATCCTCCTGTCTCCGCCACCCAAGCGCAGGAATTACAAGCATGTGCCACCACCCTGGCGATTTTTTTATTTTTTAAAAAAGAATCTTGCTAGGTGTGGTGTGCATGCCTGTAATTCCTGTACTTGGGAGTCTGAGAAAGGAGGATCACAGGTTCAAAAAAGCCTCAGAAAGTAGTGAGACTTTCATCCTAGTGAGACCCTGTTTTTAAATTAAAATAAAATTGGGTGGGGGAGGTAGCTCAAAAGTATAATGCCTCTGGGTTCAATCCCCAATGCCACAAAAAAAAAGAAAAGAAAAGGAAAAGAGTCTTGTTAAATTGCTCTGAGTCTCACTAAATTGTTGAAGCTAGACTTAAACTTGCTATCATCCCAAATTCTGGGATTACAGTATGTGTTACCATAACTGGATTTCAGAATAATTTTTTTTTATGTTTTAACAATTATTTTATTTTTAAAAATTTTAAGAATTTTTATTGGTGCATTGTAGCCATGTATCTTAATGGGGTACAAGATGGTGGAGGCATACATGTAATTATCCCTTACTCAACTCCCACCCCATTCCTTCCCACTGCCTCCTTCTCATGTTTGACTTAGTGACTGACATTGATATATTTGTGAATGAACATCATGTGCATTAGAAAATTTCCCTCCTCCCCCTCCCATCCCCTCAATTAGGATGAATTTTAACTGAGAAATTCTCTGCCATATCATTTCTTCAAATTTTTATAGTAGTCACTTCACCAAGAGGACAGTAAAGCTATTGTATGCACACTCACACATAAGCATATGCTCATAGGTTATTGGATGTGAGAGATGTATATAAAAAAAAATTCAAAAGTTTACTAAGCCCAGCCAAGTGTTATGGTGCATGACTATGATCCTAGTACTTGGAGCCAGATGTGATGGCACATACCTGTAATTCAGTCCTGTAATTCAGTACTTGGGAGGCTGAGACAAGAAGATCACAGGTTCACAGCCAGCCTGAACAAGTCAGTGGAGCCCTCCACAAATTAGTGAGACCCTGTTTCAAAATAGAAAGTAAAAAGGGCTGAGGATATAGTTCAGACATAGAATGCTCCGGGGTTCAACCTCCAGTACCAAAACAACAACAACAATAAAAACGGAGGTAGAATATCTCTGGGTTCAATTTCCAGCACCAAAACAAACAAACAAACAAACAAACAAACAAACAAACAAAAAACCCTCAGTACATTGGAGGCTGAGATAGGATGGTTACATGATTGAGGCCAGCCTCAGCAACTTTGTGAGACCCTGAGCAATGTAACAAGACCCTCTTTCAAAATAGAAAGGCCTTGCCGGGTGTGGTGGCACACACTTGTAATCCCAGCGCTTGGGAGGCTGAGACAGGAGGATCACACAGGTTCAAAACCAGCCTGAGCTACTTAGTGAGGCTCTCAGCAACTTAGTGAGACACTGTTTCCAAATAAAATATAAGATAGGTCTGGGAGTATAGCCCAGAGGTAGAAAGCCTCTGGGTTCTACCCCCAGAACCACCAAAAAGAAAGAAAGAAAGAAAGAAAGAAAGAAAGAAAGAAAGAAAGAAAGAAAGAAAGAAAGAAAGAAGGAAGGAAGGAAGGGTTGCAATGTAGCTCAGAGGTAGAATAAGCCTGAATTCAATTACTAATGACCCCATTTTTTATTGGATTGGGGGTTCAGCCTAGTGATAGAATGCCCATGGATTCAGTCCCCAGAAAGAAACAAAAACAGTTCAGTAAGACCACTAAAGTCAAGCAACACCTGTAATCCCAGCATGCACGTGGCAGACTGAGACAGGAGGATCACAGGTTCAAGGCCAGACTCAGCTATTTGGTTAAGACTCTGTTTCTTCTTGAAAAATAAAAAGGTCCAGAGGTATAGTTCAGACATAGAATGTTCATGGGTTCAACCTCCAGTATGAAAACAACAACAACAACAACAACAACAACAACAACAACAACAGCAACAACAACAACAACAAACAACAATTACCAAGGCCTCAAGAACTGGTGTGTGTGTGTGTGTGTGTGTGTGTGTGTGTGTGTGTGTGTGTGTGGTATACTGGGGACAGAACCCGGGGGCTTTTACCTCCGGACTATATTCCCAGACCTATTTTATATTTTATTTGGAAACAGGGTCTCACTAAGTCGCTGAAAGCCTCATTAAGTACCTGAGGCTGGCTTCAAACCTATGTGATCCTCCTGTTTCAGCCTCCCAAGAACTGGTTTTTAGCGGAAGCAGAACCAGATTCTGGTTCCCCAACTAATGATCCAGAACTTTCAAATGATTCTTGGAATTGATAAATGCCTCCTTGAACCCAGTATAGAAACAAGGGATTTATCACAGAGCAATAGTCCACAGGAAAATAAAGTCAATACAACAGTGATTCCAGGCCATGCAGATGTCATCACCAAGGAGAATGATGAAACCACAGAGTTTCACTGCTAGATAGATCTTAGAGATCATCAAGTTAATCGGCTGCCTCATTTTACAGGAAAGTGAGCTGAAGTACAAATGAGTTAAGGGCTATTTTTCCCAAGAAAGACAGTCGGATAATAGCAGAACTGAATCTCTTGCCTCATAGTCATTGCTAATAGTAAGCCCTGTCTTCATGACACTTGGTAGCAATTAATGTATGAAAAATGTTCAATATTATTAGCAATCGGAGAAATGCAAATCAAAACTACACTGACATTCCATCTATTTCCATTTAGAATGGCAGCCATCAAGACTACAAAAAGAATAAATGCTTGTGAAGATGAGGGGAGATAGGAATTCTTATACATTGCTGGTGGGATTGCAAATTAGTTCAACCACTATTGAAATTAGTATGAAGGTTCCTGGAATGCTTGGAAATGGAACCACCATATGACCCAGGCATACCACACCTCAGTGTCTTTTCAAAAGAATTAAGATCAGAATACTGTAGTAACACATGCACATCCATGTTTATAGCAGCACAATTCACAGAAGCCAAATTATGGAGCCAACATGAGAATCAATCAATAGATGAATGGATAAAAATATATGATATGTCCACACAATACAATTTACTTAGCAAGAACAAAATTATGCCATTTACAGAAAAAAAGAAGGAACTAGAGAATATTATGCAAAGTAAAATCACCCAGTCAAAGAAAGTCAAGGATCTTATGTTTTTTCTCATAATTGGAAGTTAGAGAAAAATAAGAAACAAAAGGGACTTCAGAGATTCAGAGCTGGGTGTGGTGGTACAGGCCTATAATTTCAGTATTGGTAGGCTGAGACAGGAGGATCAAAGGTTCAAGGCCAATCTCAGCAACATAGTGAGACACTGTTGCCAAATAATAAAAAAGGAGCAAGAGCGTAGCTCCAAGGTGGACTGTCCCTGGGTTCAATCCCCAGTGCCCTGCCCATAAGGGAAACTTCAGGTAAATGAGGAGAGAGACAGGTAGAGAAGTGTAAGGGGATGGGAGGGGGAAGGTGGAAAGGGGAAAAAGGAGACTTGATGAAGGATACAGTTTAAATAATGCTATGTCCATATACGAATATATAACTACTAATCTCATTAACAAATATGGGGAGAAAAGCAGGGTGGGATCCAGAGGGAAACATACCAAGTGTTACATGCATATATGTTTGCATCACTTTGAACATCAATATGACTTATATTTACAATGCATATGTAAAAATATATTTAAAGCCAGGCATGATGGTGTGTCTCTGTAATCCCTGTACTTGGCAAGCTGAGACAGGAGGATCACAGGTTTGAGGACAGCCTCAGAAAATTACTGAGACCCCGTTTCAAAACAAAAAAATAAAATTGGGCTGGAGATATGGCTCAGAAATATAGGTCCCCTAGGTTCAAGCCCCAGTACATCATTATATATATATATATATATATATATATATATATATATATATATATAATTTATAAAATTAAAAGTCAAGTATGTTGGCACATGCCTGTAATCACAGTACTAAAGAGTTAGTACTTGTTTAGTTCTGTGATTACAGGCATGTGCCACCACGCCAAAAACAAGAGGATCGCACATGTGAAACCAGCCTCAGGAACTTAGCAAGATCATGTTTCAAAACAAATAAAAAGGGCTGGGTGTATCTTGATGGTAGAATGTTCCTGGTTTCAATCCCTCATACCAATAAATCATTACATAAATTGAAGAAAGAAAAAAAAGATGACTACAATTATTAACCTATAGACAATTTTGTATGAAACAATGTTTCCCTATCTGATCAAGCAATGAGCACCATATTAGTGAAGAAAATAAACTGTTCACCTCTTACCTCCTTTCCTCCACTTTCAAATGAAGGCATGTTAAATCCTTCTGTTAAAAGGTTAACTCCCTTATAAGTTTTCTTAATTCTATTTATTCATGTGGAAATTAACTTCATGCATTTTAATTTTTTTTGTATTTTCACATTTACATCCTATGAACTTCTTCCCATCTAGATTTAAACATGATCTGGTAATTACTGTTGTGCTCATAAATATATAAAATGATAACAAACCAAAATGATCCTGAATATCTCCTTATTCTTTCCTTTTCCTTTCAAATATAATATCTATGAAATAGCAAACTATACTCAGTGTCTTTACATCATTATTTCCTCAACCCACTGCAATACGTCTTCCTCCTCCATTTTTGCCCTAATAAAGGTTATCATCGACCTTCTCCTAATTGCTAAATCAAATGGATTTTTTCATTTTCCATCTAATTTGACCTTTCTCAGATTTAACCGTAAATCACTTTTTTTCTAACTCTAATTTTCTTATGTTCCTGAGAAATGGCTTGGTCTTCGTTCTCTTTATAGTCCTTGGTAAATTCATTTTAAGTTTTGTTTAACTCCCTTGTTTCTCATTCTGTGATTCATCCCTTGTATGACTCTCCATGCTCAGTGCCCCAGATACTGACCTATGTGTTAATGTGTTCTAAATATATACCTCTAGATTTCCTGAGGAATATAATCGACTGCTACCTGAACATATCCCACCTAGGTGTCTACGTCTACCTCTAAGTAAGCATGTCAAAGATTAAACTTATAGCCCGGTGTGGTTATGAAAACCTGTAATCTCAGTACTTGAGATGCTGAGACAGGAGGATCACAGGTTCAATCCCCAGTAATACACACACACACACACACACACACACACACACACACACTTGAACTTGTTAAGTCATTAGGTTCACATCTGGTACGTTGCACCATCTGATACCCAGTTCTTTAAAGCAAAATTGGGAGCCATATTGGATTTCTCTTGCTTTCATTCTTTACACAGCATGGTCATTTCAATCCTATACATATACTTTCCTCTTCATCTCTACGATTCCAGTTTTGGCTGATGCTTTCCAGTACTGTAGTTAGTAGCTATAGATGTGTGTGACTATTTAGATTTAACTGGCTTAAAACTATGTAACGTTTGAAAGATTTTATTTCTTAGTCACTATAGCTATATTTCAAATACTAAATAACCACAGAAAGTATTGTATTAGCCAACATAGATGTATAATATTTCTATCACTACAAAAAATTCTATTGAATGGTAATGGTTCAGACCATACTGGTATCATCATCTCCCACTTGAAATATTTTACTAGTTCTCTAAACCAGTTTACTTGACTCCAGTCTTCTCCATACCGATTCTAGTTTATTCTTACTTTGTCACTAGAGTGATCACAAAGCCAATCACAACAATACCCTGCTAATCCTCTTTAAGAAAGTCCTCTCCCAGGGTCAACAAAATAAATTTTGTAAGGGCCTGAATAAGTTGCTGAGGCTGGCCTCAATTTGTGATTCTATCTTAGCCTCCAAATTACTGGAAGCAGAGATGTGTATTGTGCCCAGGTTTGCATTTTGTTTGAGATAGGGTTTCACTTTGTTGCCCAGGCTGGCCCTCAACTTGTTTTTCTTCTAGGTCAGACTCTTAAATAGTTGCATTTACAGTTGTGTGCCACCATGCTCAGAGTCTTTCCACTTTCAAGATATTCTAATTTTGGTAAAATATGTGTAAATTGAAATTTATCATTTTAACCATTTTAAATGAGAAAAAGCAATCCATCTATACTATTGTTAGCAAAAAGGGTACATTCTAGAATACAGTATTTACTTTAGTTTCATAGAAAACAAACAGAAAAGGGAAGAAAACTAGTGTGCATTAACCATGGGTGATTTAATAACGCATATGTGTTGCTATTATGGCATAAATTTCAACATTCATTAATATGCATATGCTCATTTTTGAGAAAGCTAAGTATCTATATGGTCAAGTTAGAATAAAACAGCATGTTTCTGCTGAACACCACTTTCCACCAATGTCCATAGTTTTAAATCATATATTTGACTGATTGTCCTTAATAACTTCATGATGTTCCATATGACATATTTTTATTATATTGACACAAAATGATAACACATATATTAAATGTTAGGTAAATCTAGGCATGGTGGCTCACACCTGCAATTCTAGTACTTGAGAGGCTGAGATGGTTTGTGACCAGCCTCAGTAGCTTAGGGATTCCCTGTTTCAAATAAAAATAAAATAGCCTGGGGTTTAGTTCAGAAGTAGAATGTCCGTAGGTTCAATCTCAAGTAAAAAGAAGAAGAAAAGAGAAAGTAAAAGTTAAGTAAAAGGCAATATAATGCTTCTCTTTTTTATCCCTCATTCCTCCAACCCCTGGGAACCACTAATCTTTTTACTATCTCCATAATTTTGTATTTTAGAAAATGTCATATAGTTGAAATAATACAGCTTTTTCAGATTGAATTCTCTTACTTAATAGTATGCATTAAAGTTTCTTCCACATCTTTTCATGATTTGAAAGCTTATTTTTCAGTGCTGAATAACATTCCACTGTCTATGTCTACCAGTTTATTTTTCCACTCACCTACTAAAGGATACTGATTGCTTCTAAGCTTTGTCAGTTATGGATAAATATGCTCTTAACATCCATGTGTAGGGTTTTGTATGGGTATAAGTTTTCAATTTAGTTCGAAAAATACCAGGGAACTCCATTTATTTTCATATGCTAAGGCTATGTTGAGTTTTGGAAGAAACTGCCAAAATGACTTCCAAAGTGGTTATAGCATTTTGCATTCCCAATGAAAGAGAATTACTGCTGCATTACATACTCACCAGCATTTGGTGGCATAAGCATTTTGGATTCCAACTCTGCTAATGGGCATATAGTAGAATCTTGTGGCGGAGAGCCTCGCTAAGTTTCTGAGGCTGTTCTAGAACCTCTGATTCTCTTTTCTTAGCCTCCCAAGTACTGGAATTAGAGGCATTCACTCATTTTAAATGTAAGGTTGTTCATTTTCTTATTGTTGTAGATTTTTTTTTGTTTCAGTGGTACTTGATACTGATCCAGGATTCTTTACTGCTTAAATACACTCTCAACTCTTTTCTTTTTTATTTAATTAATTTTTATTTATGTATTTTTTAGGTTCTGGGGATTGAACGCAGGAACATTCTACCTCTGGGTTACACCCACAGCCCTATTTTATATTTTATTTTAAAACAGGGTCTCACTAAGTTGTGGAGGGCCTCACTAAGTTGCTGAGGCTGGCTATGAACCAGCAATCCTCCTTTCTCAACTTCCAAAGTACTGGCACTATAAGTGTGCACCACTATGCCTGGCTTATTTTTATTTTTTATTTTCTTTCAAGGTCTCGATAAGTTACCCATGTTGGCCTTGAACTTGCAATCCTCCTGCCTTAGGCTCCTGGGTAGCTGGGACCATGCCTGGCTTTATTGTTGAGTTTTATGAGTTATTAATATATTATCTTTTGCAAATATCTTCTCCCTTTCTGTTGCTTTTCCTATTCTCTTGTCAGCATCTTCTGCAGAGCAGATTTTTAAAATTTTAATGAAGTCCATTTTAGCAATTATTTCTCTCATGGATCACGACTCATATCACGACTTTGGTGTTATATTTAAAAATTCATTGTCATACTCCAAGTCATCAGATTTTCTCCCACATTAGCTTGAAGCAGTTTGATAATTTTATATATCACATTTAGGTATATGATCCATTTTAATTTAATATTTGTGAAGGATGTAAAGTCTGTATCTATTCCTTTTTTCATATCCATTTGTTGAAGCACCATTCACTGAACAGACTATCTCTTCTCAATTTTACTACCTTGGTTCCTTGGTCAATGATTAGTTGACTCTCTGTGGGTCTTTTTTGGTTTCTTTATTTTGTTCAATGTATGTATTTGCCTTTTCTTTCACCAATACTATACAGTCTTTACTACTGTAGCTTTTAGAAAGTCTTGAAGTAAGGTATTTTTCATTCCTCTAACTTTTGGTTAGTATTATTGTATTGGATGTACCAAGTATTATGTATCTCTTTATAAACTTTAGGATAAGTTAGTAGGTAAATGAAAATCATGAATACATGAAATACATTTCTAGTATTGTTATTGGTATAGCATTGTATCTATAAAACATCTGGGAAGAAATCACATCTTTACAATATTGAGTGTCAGTCTTCTTGAGCATGAAATATATCTGTTCTTAATTATTTTTAGTTCATTTCTTGAGAGTTCCATAGTATTACTCATATAGCTATTGTACATATTTTGTTAGAGCACACCTAAGTATTTTATTTTCAAGAGTGCTAATATAAAAAGCATTGAGTTATTTTAGGTACTGGGGACTGAATCCAGTACCATTCTACCACCGAGCTATAACTCCAGCCCTTTCATTTTTCAACAGTGCAACAGAGTCTTTTAAGTTGCTGAGAATCTCACTAAGTTTCTGAGGAGGGCTAAGAACCTACAGTTTTCCTTTTTGGCCTTCTAAGTCTATGATTACAGGCATATACAATTGTGCATATTGCATTTTAAATTTCCATTTGTAAATTCTCTTTGTCCAGTGATTATATATAGGAGAGCATTTGCATTTTATATGTCAAACTTATATCTTGTCACCTTGCTATAATTGCTAATTAGTTCCAGGAGATATTTTCCTTTCAATTCTTTTGAATTTTCTACATGGACAGTCATGCCATCTGCAAACAAAGAAAATTTTATTTCTTTCTTCCATATTTATGTACATTTTGTTTCTTTTTTTGTTTTATTGCATTAACTGGGACTTCCAGTACTATGTTGAAAGATGAAATGAAAGGGGGAAATCCTTCCTCTGTTCTTGGTCTTAGTTGAGAAGTTTATAGTATCTCACATTAAGTATGAAGTCAGTTGTAGGTATTTGTAGATGTTTTTTTATTAAATAAGGAATTTCCCCTCTATTTTTTGTTTTCAGGGATTTTTTTATTATGAGTGGGTGTTGAATTTCATCAAGTACTTATTCTGATTCAAATGTTCTATGTGTTGTTTCTTCTTCAGCTTGTTGATGTGATTAACTTCATTAATTGATTTTTCTTGTTGAACCAGCCTTTCCTTCATAGGATAACTCCACCTGCTTATGGGGTATAATTCTTTGTATACATTGTCAGATTGGATTTGCTAGTATATTTTTAAGGATTGTTATATCTATGTTCATCAGGGAGATGTTCTATAGTTTTCTTGTAATGTTTTGATTTGGGCATTAAGGTAATGCTGGCACAATGAACTAATTTAGAATATATTACCCCTGCTTCTGTTTCTGGAAAAGATTGTACAGCATTAGCACAATTTCTTCCTTAATTGTCTGGTAGAATTCACTAGAGAACTCATTTGGATTAGGTACTTTATGTATAGGGATATTATTAATTTTTTTGTGTTACTAGCAAGTGAACCCAGGGGCATTCTTACTCTAAGATACACTTCTGGCCATATTTTATTTCACATTTTGAAACAGGGTCTCACTAAGTTCTGGAGGGCATTCCTGAATTTCTGAGGCTGGCCTTAACCTGCAATCCTCCTGTCTCAGCCTTCCAAGTACTAAGCTTACAAGCATATGCCACCATGCCTTATTTTTTGTTTTGAAACAGGGTCTCGTTAGGTTGCCAAATGTTTCACTAATTTGCTGAGTCTGGCCTAGATCCTGCAGTCCTCCTATCTTAGCTTTCCAAGTACTGGGATAAGTGTACACCACCACAACAGGCTGATTGTTAATTACTGAATATATTTATTTAATAAAATGTGCCTATACAAAATGATTATGTATTTATTTGGTAATAGGGATTGAATCCAGGAGCTTTCCACCTCCAAGTCACAGCTTCAGGCCCATTTTATATTTTCTTTTGAAATAAGATCTTGCTAATTTCCTGAGGCTGTTCTCAAATCTCTGATCCACCTGTCTCAGCATCCCAAATACTAGGATTACAGGCATGTGCTAACACAGGTAGAGTTTTAATTTCTTCTTGCATTTAGTTTAGCAGATTATATCTGTCAAGAAATTGGTTCATAACCTCTAGGTTATCAAACTAGTGGGCATAAAATATTATTGGTCTTATTTTATTATCATTTAATATAAAAGGCATCTGTAGTGATGTCCTTTCATTTCTAATAATAGTAATTTGTGTCTTGCACTTTTTCTGAATTAACGGGACCAAAGGATTATTGTATTTATGAAAAGTTTGGTTTTATTAATTTTCTCTATTTATTTCTCATGTTATTTTTATTACTTCTCCTTTGTTTGCACTTAGTTTTTTTTTTTTCAGTACTGGGGATGGAATCCAGGAGGATTCTACCTCTGAGCAACACCACCAGCCCTATTTTTCATTCTTTATTTTGAAACAGGGTCTCACTGAGTTTCAAAGGGCCTCACTAAGTAATAGCTGAGGCTGTCTGTGAACTGCGATCCTCCTGTCTCAGCCTCCCAAAAGCTGGGATTACAAGTATGTGCCACCATGCCTGGCTAGTTTTTATCTTGTTTTCCAATAACAGTGATTAATAGCCGGGCGTGGTGGCATATGCTTGTAATCCCAGCATTCAGGAGGCTGAGACCTGGAGGATTGCGGTTCGCAGATAGCCTCAGCTACGTACTGAGGCCCTCTGCAACTCAGTGAGACCTGGTTTCAAAATAAAGAATAAAAAATAGGGCAGGAGTTGTAGCTCAGAGGTCAAATGCCCCTGAGTTCCATCCCCAGACCCACAAAAAAACAACAAAAAACAGTAATTAATGATTTTATATCTACCTTTTATTTCATTGTAGTAAGAACAGAAAATGTATTCTTCAAGTAAAGTGTTCAGGTTATAATACAGTATTGTTATATGTACAATGTTGTGCAACAGAACTCTAGAATTTATTATATTGTATAACATATATTTTCCTTTTTTGTGGTACTAGGGATTGGAACCAGGGACATTTTCACTTTGAGCTACAACACCAGTCCTTTTTTTATTTTGAGTAAGGTCTCACTAAATTGCCGAGGCTGGCCTCAAACCTGTAACCCTCCTGTCTCAGCCTTCCAAATACTGGGATTACAAGTCTTAGCCACCATGCTTGGCTAATTTTTTAACAAATTGAAAACCAAGCCCTCATTCCTCACTCCCTCTAGCACTGAACAACCACTCTATTTTCTGCTCCCATGAATATGACTACTTTATATAGCTCATGCAAAGTCATACAGAATTTGTGTTTCTGTGATTGGTTTATTTCACTTAGAATAATGCCTTCTAGGTTCATACATATTGTTACATATTGTTAGATTTCCATTTTTTTAAAAGACTGAATTTAATTGTATGTACGTAGCACATTTTCTTTATCCTTAATCTGTCAATGGACTTTTAGTTTGTATCCATGTCTTGGATGTTGTGAAGAGTGCTGCTGCAATGAACATGGAAATAACAATATCTCCTTATTTCTTTTGGAAAGTCCATAATGCTTAAATCAGTCTGCTTGTATTCCACAAGTCCCTTAAGCTTTATTCCCCATTTTTATGGTTTTAATTATCCTCCTATGACAAGACAATTTCCAGTGATCTGTCTTTGAATTCACTGATCTTTCCTTCTTCTTGATGTAGTCTGCTGCTGAACGCTCCTAATAAAATTTTCATTTCAGTTGTATTTTTCAGCTCCAAGTTTTCTGTTTGATAAAAATATTATCTTTCTATTTAAATTTTTACTTTGTGAATGCATTTTCTTATTTGTGTGTATGTGGGGGGTACTGAGTATGGAACCCAGGGCCATTCTATATCCAACCTCTACCCTCAGCCCTTTTTTTTTTTTTTTTTTTTGGTAGTACTGAGGATGGAACCCAGGGGAATTCGACCTTTGAGCTACACCCTCTGCCCTATTTTTTGTTCTTTATTTTGAAGCAGGATCTCACTAAGTTGTGGATGGCCTCACTAAATAGCTGAGGGCGTCTGCAAACCGTGATCCACCGGTCTCAGCCTCCCGAATGCTGGGATTGCAAGCGTGCGCCACCACGGCTGGCTCGGCCCTATATTTTATTCTTTATTTTGAAACAGGGTCTCACTAAGTTGTGGAGGTCCTCACTATTTTGCAAGGCTAGCCCTGAACCTGTGATCCTCCTGTCTCAGCCTCCCAAGTATTGAGATTACATGCATGTATCACCAGGCCTGGCCCATTTTCTAATCGGATTCAGTATTTTATGACAGTTATTTTGAATTCTATCATGTAAATCATGTATCTCTGTTGCATTAAAGCCTGTTACGGTATATTTATTTAGTTTCTTTGTTTGGATCATATTTCTCTGTGTTCATCTTCCTTGACTGTGAAGTATTTGCCTAGTAGAGAAAGCAGCTATCTCCCTCAGTTTTCATGGATTGGCCTTGCAAGGGAGACAGCCCTAACTCATCAGCCCTGCCAGAGATTTGGAGATCATTATGCTAGTCCAACCATTATGCTAGTCCCATCTGCTTTCGGGGTTTGATTTACATGCTTGTTTTGTTTCTTTCATCTGGTTTTCTCCCCTTTAGTATGCCTTGTAACTTTTTGCTGAAAGCCAAATGCAATTTGCTGGTTGAAATGAACTCCGGTAACTGCGGCAACTAGTGTGATTGGAAAGTGTAAGGGGAAAGGAAGCATCCTCTTCTTCCATAATTAGGTTTTAACATGTTAGTGAGCCTATGTCCTTGAGTTGTGAATAACGCAATATCTGTTGTTTTTTCTCCTTTCACATAGTGGGGCAGGATGGCTGAAAAGGGTTGGAGTTGTGCCAGAGACTGCCGGTAAAAGTACGGGTTCCGAAGAGAGGAGTGAGGATGAAAGAATATAACTCTTAAGAATTTAATTCAAATAATATTTATTTCTAACATGAAAGGATCGTCAGTCCACTCCCGGGTCGATATCTCTACTGGCCGATCATTGGGCTTATTCTCTTGTGGCATTTATAGTTTTTAGCTTCAGGTTACCCCGGACGAGAAAGAAAAATCCAAAGTCCGGGCAGGTCAAACAATACCCTGGTGCAACAAAAACAACACAAACCTAATCTTAGCTCAGACAGAACAATAGCATCATTAGTTCTGAGAGAGTCTTAATTACTTTGAAACCTCCATGACCCCAAACCTTGTTAACTCTGGGCAGAAGGACAGTCAGAAGTATTCTTTTAGTAAAGGTAAGGGGAAGACCTTAATGGCTCCCCACAGAATTGCATATTTTCTACCAACCACATTAAAGGCTAGACCTTTTTCCTTTCCTCTAGGATGACTGGGCTCTCAGAAAAAAAAAATAATATAGTAAATGTTTATTTGAGTAGCCCTTATTGAGAACTTAATGCTTTTTATTTTTATTTATTTATTTTTACTGGGAATTGAACCCATTGGTACTCTACTTCTGAGCTGTACTCCCCCCCAGACATTTTTATTTTTTATTTTGAAATAGAGTCTCACTAAGTAGCTGAGGCTGAGCTCTAACCTGCAATCCTCTTGTTTCAGCCTCCCAAGTACTAGGACTACAGGTATATAGCACTATGCCCGGCAATCTGATGTATTTAAAGTGGCCACTTGTCCCTTTCTATAGCTAGAGTCATGAGTTATTTTGTGAACTCTGCTATTAGTACTTTCAAGTCTCAAAACTGAAGTTTTGGTGACTTTTTTCTGGATATAAATACAGACAAGAACACAATGGAGTAAGTGTTGATTTGGATAAAAAATGGGATTCCTGTCCCTGTTAACTCTTGGTTTTGAAGTCCAACAGAAGTTAAGAGACTCTTCTCCTTAGACCTGAAGATCTATGCTTTTAGATGTCAATATAGCCATAAAACTGAATGTAAACTGGGAGTGGTGGAACTTGTCTGTAATTCCAGTACTTGGTAGGATGAGATGGAAGACGCACAGGTTCAAGGCCAGCTGCAACAATTTAGCTAAACCCTTAGCATTTAACAAGGCCCTCAGCAACCTAGGGATGCCCTGTTTCAAAATAAAAAGCAAGTCAGGTGTGGTGGTGCATGCCTATAATCCCAATACTTGGGAGGCTGAAACTGAAGGATTGCAGATTCCCAGCCAGCCTCAGCAATTTAGTGACACACTGTTTCAAAATTAAAAAGTAAAATCGAGCTGGGGGTGTAGCCCAGAGATAGAATGTCCCTCAGTTCAATCCCCGGTACCATATATAAATAAATAGATAAATAAATAAATAAATAAATAAATATTAAAAAAACAAAATAGGTATGGGGGTATAGCTGAATCTCTCTGAATTCAGTCCTTACCACCAAAAAAAAGCTGAATGTAAATTACAAAACAACTTAAAGAAGAAAATACAAAGGTTATATATGTGTATACACACTTAAATATATATGATATACAAAGAATGAGATGAAGATGATGAGGGAACGTTTATGTTAAAGGCATTGTTGGGAGTTTAAATTAAATGACAGCTTAGTGAAAGCATTACAGTATTAAATCAATACCAAATAAAATTATTTGAGTTTGGCATCTAATTTTGGTAAGCAGTGTTGGGCTTTTTATTTTATTTTATTTGCAGTTTTAAAAATATTTATTTGACAAATTTCACTTAGCGCAAGGCTTTTTATTTTAATAGTTGATAACATACATATTTAATGTTACAGCTAATGACCCAGAAGTAGTGGTACATACCTGTAATCACAGTACTTGGGAGGCGAGATAGCAGGATTACAGGACTGCAGGTTCGAGACCAAACTCAGCAACTTAGTGAGACCTTGCTTCAAATTAAAAAAATAAAATAGAACTGTGGGTGTAGCTCAGAGGTAGAATGCTAAAGGAAGTATAAATGCAAGCGAAGTATAATTCACATAAGCAAAAGACTGTAGTTAACAGAAAACACAAAGGGAATGAAAAAAGATAAGATTCAGTCTCAAAATAAAGTAGGATGTCAAGTTTGTATTAAACTATCAGTCACTCATCTTTCTTACTCATCAATCTAGCTACATTTTAAAATTAATTCACCCAAATAATAGTGACATAATGGTTTTCTTTAGAATTACGTGTCTTAATATTCCTCATTATGGATTTTTATATTTTATAAATTATCTATGGTTAAGATATAATAATTTATAATTGGAAATAAATTACCTTATTTTAGCCAGTATTAGTTAAAGGTGACATTCTTATTTTTTCCCTTTGTGCCACTGGAGAA
Organism: Muscardinus avellanarius; assembly: GCF_963383645.1. Lineage (NCBI taxonomy): Eukaryota > Metazoa > Chordata > Mammalia > Rodentia > Gliridae > Muscardinus > Muscardinus avellanarius. Next base: position 105,690,735 of record NC_137792.1, read on the forward strand.
TGAACCTAGGAGTGTTGTACCTCTGAGTTACACCTCCGTTCTTTTTATTTTATTTTTAAGCTGACCTTGAACTTGTGATCTTCCTTACAGAGCCTCCCACTTCCTGGGATTATAGGGGTGCAATACAGTACCCTGCTAAATGTGACATTCTTATAAAAAAATTAAGTATCTTAAATGAGATTATTGCCTACAAAACAATTTCCATCTCTCCCTGCCTACTACTTACTGTCTTTTCCTCACACAGATTTTTCTTACTCTAATATACCAAGTTTTGATTTTTGAGGAAGAATCTCAGTGACAAAAGAGCTAAAACAAACAAATTTGTACCATAAAAATATGACTAGAATTATTTAAACCTGACAGTGGTTTAAAACAGGCACAACCAACCATAGAAAACTACAATAATTCACTCATATATAATTTTAAGAACCTTAATTTTCCAGTAAACAGACCAGGATAAATTAATTGTGAAATGTGTTCCTAATAAAACACATGAGCTGACCGCTACAGACTTATTGAATAAAGCCAATTACATTTGGGGAGACAGCTGCCAAAAATGATTTGGATTTTTATCGTAGCTAGTACTAAGCCAATCTGTCTGACAATGGATAAAAAAAATAAAATCGATTGTTTATTGAGTCCACTCTTAGTTTGGAACAACAAAATCATATCCTCTGCTTGGAAAAAATGTCATGCTTTATTCTTTATAGTGGGAAATGGGGAAGGGAAAGCACACATACATTTAAATGATTCTCACAGCATTTCAAGTCACTAACATACGCATTGGGAGAGGTCAGAACATAGCCTATTTCAAACAGTTAGAAATTATTATATGCTCAAGATGAAAATTGTCCCTGAAAACCATGAATAGACTATATATAAACATCACCAATTATATCAATCAGGGTTCTTCAAAGAACGGAACAAAGACAACAAAAAATATGTTACTGCATTTTCCAGAATGTCATATGAATGGAATCACGCATTAAACAGAGTTAAGTTTGGCCTAAACCTGATTTCATTTGTGAGTAATAAAGTTTGCTTCTGTATATGGCAAATTTTACCCTAGCTTCATGTGTAAAAAAAATTGCAACCTTATCTAGGCATGTTGGTGCATGCTTGTAATTCTGGAACTTGGGAGGATGAGGAAGAAGGATTGCAGGTTCGACACCAGCCTCAGTAGCCTAGTGAGAATCTCCAAAATTTAGTGAGATAGAATTTAAAAAGTAAAAAATAAAATAAGGTTGGGGGTATAGCTCAGAGGTAGAAAGCCCTTGAGTTTCATCCCCAGTACCATACAAAAAATGCACCTTATTCACAACTAAACAGCAGCCATGCTTCAGCCAATCACAAGCTGCCAGCTGATCATATCATATTCATATAAGGCAAATGGCTCATCAAATCAGGACCTTATGTGAGACAAATGCTTACTGTGGCCAATCATGCTCTTTCTATCAATTCTCTTTCGGGTTATAAATATAACCTGCAAATGTGATGGAACAGAGCATCTTGAACCAACTTTGTTCCAAATGTCACTGAGTTTCTAGAAAAATTTCAAAGTTTGTTAAATTTAGTTCATTTAATATTTTTCATATTTTTCTTTAAAATATACAATGTACTGCCTTTGGGTTTGGCTTCCCTCACTAGGAAACATTCTATTTATAATTGTCCCTTATGGCTATTGTGACTCAATAGGTGATTGTATTTTGTGTTGTTATTTGGTTTTGTTGATGTTGTTTGTTTTGTTTTTTTACTACTGAGATTGAACTCAGAGACACTCTACGTCTGAGTTACACCTCCAGCCCTATTTTATTTTTTGTTTTGAAAGAAGGTTTCGCTAGGTTGCTGAGAGTCTTGTTAAATTGCTGAGGCTGGTCTTGAACATGTGATCTTCCTGTCTTAGCCTCCCAAGTATAGGGATTACAAGGTTATGCCACCATACCTGGATAGATCATTAGTTTTTCTTGCTAACTTCTATTCCATCATATATATAAATCTCAGTTTATTTTTTCATTTACAGGCCCCAAATCATCTTTATTAATTTTATATTTTGGTAATTATGAATAAAGCTGCTTCAAATATCTCCAAACAAGTTTTTTTGTATAATAAAAACAAATTTTAATTTTCCTTTGGTAATTTCCTAAGAGTTGAGTTTTGTTTTGGTGATAATAAAATATTGATCTTTATATTAAGTAGTTATTTTAGTAACTTTATTAAGATATCATTGACAAGTAAAATTATATAGATTGAAGGTATAAAACTGCCATCCTACTATCTGCTTCTAGGAGACTGATTATCTTAGATTTCATATATAAGTAGGATAATTCAATATCTATCTTTGCATATTTGGCTTATTTCACTTAACATAATATTCTCTAGCTACATCAGTGTTGACACAAATGGCAAATATCTTTATGTTTAAAAACTGAATAATATTCTGTTGTACAGTACACCACATATTAACCTATTCACATATCAATTAATATTTAGATTATTGCCATGACTGAGCTACTGTGAATAATGTTGGAATGAACATGGAAAAGCAGATATGTCTTTATATACTTATTTCATTCTCTTTGGATATATACTAAGAAGCAGAACTCCTGGATTGTATGGAACTTCTATTTTCTGTTTGTGGAAGAATATCCACTACATTCCCACCAAGAGCATCCAGATACTTCCTTTTCCATCAACTCTTAGTTCTTTGTTTCTAGTGGTACTAAAAATCTAATTTGCTGTATATATGCATAGCTTACTTTTACTTAAAATCTGCTTGGCATACCTAGCACTGTTTTCTTCTGCTTACCATTTTCACGAAATATCTTCTTGCATCTTTCATTTCCAGCCTGATTTAATATCAAAAGTGAACCTTTAGTAGACAGCATGTCACTGGATCATGTTTTTATCCATTTATATGCCCTATTGATACTGTTTATCATTTTTTTCAATTTGAAGAAGTATCCTATGCATTTCTTGACAGTGAAGTCTAGAAGTGACAAAATCCTTCAGTTTTTGGTTGTCTGGAAAAAGACATTATCTCTTCATAATTTTCTAAGGATAGGTTTTTAATGTGCCGTATTATTGTTTAGAAATTTTCCCTTCCAGAATTTTAAATCTATCTTACTACCACCATCTGTCATGCTAGGTTTCTACTGAGTTATCCATCAATATCTATATGGCAGTCCCTTTGTGAGTAGTCCTTTTTTCTGATTTCAAAATTCTATTTTTCTTTGATTTCTGATATTTTATGTAAAATGTGTTTGAAATATACCTTTTTATAGCCAACCTATTTGGGTTCTATTAGATTCTTGTATCTGGATATCCTTATATTTGGGGGGCTTGGGTTATTGTTTCTATAAACAAACTTTTGATCTCATTATCTCTCTTCTTCTAAAACTACCATAATATATAACTTAACGAGTTCACTTCATAGTATGTCATAAATCTTATAAACTTTCTTCACCTTTCAAAAGACATTGTTCATTTGAAGGATGTGAAGATCATGAGCGATTTGGAGCTTTTTGAAATTGGTATTGAGTATTGAACTCCCAGCACTCTATCTCTGAACTATACCCTTAACATATTTTATTTTTTATTTTGAAATAGGGTCTTTCTAAGTTTCTAAGATTGGCCTAGAACCAGTGACCTTCCTGTCTTAGCTTCCAAAGTGCTGGACTTATAGGCATGTAGCACTGTCCCAGGGTGGCTTAAGAGCTTTTTACCTCAGTCCTTCCACAGAAGCACTGAACAGCTACTCATGGTCAATGTACCACTTTTGAAGCCATAACTATAGTGGAGGAGTTCCAGCACACTGTTAGAGCAAAAAAAAAATAATCAGATAAATGAAACACTGAAGAAAATAAGAAGAGTTTAACTTTACATGCATTACCATTCCCCCAAGGTGGTACAATTTAATAACAGGAGAGAACTTCAACCTATAATTTCTTTCCCAAGAGATCATAGTGACTGATCAATGAGCTCTCCAACTTGTGTTGGAATCTGCTCAAAAGGCCCTCTTCTTCCTTGCCTCACCAAAATTACTGAAATAATATCCACAGCTGAGTAGTTGAAAAAGTCTAGGGGTATGGTAGCAAAGCTGTAGACTTCACTATTTTTAGACTCCATCAGGAAGCCCAGCAAAGAACCACTTAGGATACTTCACCTGTGAAGCCCTCCAATTGGTGCACATACACCCCAAGTGCTCAATAGGCCTCACTCATCTCTCCTTCGGGCTGGATTCCTGAACACCTCCCCCCATGGGTTATTATGTAATAATTTTGTATAAGCAGACAGACAAGAGACACGCACGAGTATGAGGATTTCAGCTTACAATGCTAGGGTAGGCATAGAAGTTTAAGTACTCCCCTTGAGAAAAAAAGAAGAGTAGTGAGCATCTTTATAAAAATAAATCAGAGAGGGTCTCAAAAGGAAATTCTTTTGTGAAGTTAGTGAGTCAAAACAAGAGGACATGATTTCTTCTTCCAGTGTGAAGATAGCAATGTAAAATTACAAGGAACACGAAGGATTCATTTAGTATCAAGTATTCATGATACTAAAAAGAAAAACTGGTATTCTTGCACCTAAAGCCAAGTAAGTTTGTTTGTTTGTTTGTTTGTTTGTTTGTTTGTTTGTTGGTGGTACTGGGAATGGAACCCAGGGGCTTTCTACCTACAGGCTACACTCCCAGACCTATTTTATATTTTATTTAGAAACAGGGTCTCTTAAACCAGTTGAGGCTGGCTTCGAACCTGCGCGATCCTCCTGTCTCAGCCTCCCAAGCACAGGGATTACAAGCGTGCGCCACCATGCCGGGCTGCCAAGTAAGTTTAAATTTGTAAATCTCTAGCAAAGAATTCCAAATAATTATTTTACAGAAACATAGCAATTTATAAGATAACATAAAATTCAATATCAGAAAGGCAATACATAAGTAAAGTGAGAAATTAAGAGATAGAAATCATAAAAAATAAATCACAGAAATTCTGTAGCTGAAGACTACAATGAATGGAGTGAAAAACATAATAGAATTTACAACAGATTTGATCAGGTACAAGCAAAAGTTTATGAGCTGTTAGACAAGTAATTTGGTACATACAAATTACATAATTTGTAATTTGTAATACAGTCATAAAAAAGGAATGAATGGAAAGGAATGAAGAAAGCCTAAGGGATAAATAGGTTATTATGAAGAAAGCCAACTTTTGCTCAAAAAAGAAGAAGGTGGAAAGGATCAGAAATCTTATTTTAAAATAATAATTGCTGAAAACTCCCCATTTGGTCCACATATACCCCCAAGTACTCAATGTGCCTCACCTATCTCTCCTTCAGGCTGGATTCCGGAACACCTCCCCCATGGGTTATTATGCCATAATTTTGTATAAGCAGATATGGAAGAGATATGGATTTTCAGGTATATGAAACTCTAAGTATTCCAATCAGATTCCAAACATAGACTTCAGAAGCACACTATGATTAAATTGTTAAAAATCAAAGATAGGAGCCAGGGGTAGTGGTGACACAAACCTATAATCCTATTACTTGGGAGGGTGAGATATGAGGATCACCACCTCATGAGTCACTCAGCAAGCTAATGAAAATTGGTTTCAAAATAAAAAATAGGGCCAAGGATGTAGCTTAGATGTAGAATTCCCCTGGGTTCAATCACACACACACACACACACACACACACACACACACACACACACACACACCAAAGATACTCATCATGTAGCTGAGTGGAAGATCACTTTCCTAGCATATATAAGGCCCTAGATTTGATCCCCACACCTCCAAAACAAAAACAAAAAAACAAGGCTCCACATGCAAGTTTTCTCAACAGAAACTTGCAGATCAAGAGATAATGATATAATATAATCAAAGTGCTAAAAGAAAAGAAAACCCTGCCAAACAAAAATTCTTTACCCTGTAAAGCTATGCTTCAGAAATAAAAGAGATTAAGACTTCTCCAAACAAATAAAGCTTTGTGGTCTGTAATTCTTCTTATACATTATCAGATTGGATTTGCTCATTTATTGTTAAGGATATGTGCACTGGGAAGGTGATATATAATTTTCTTGTGATGCTTTTGATTTTAGTATTAGGGTAATGCTGTCATCATCAAATGAATTAGGAAGAATTTCACATCCTTCTGCTCCTGAAGAGATTGTATAGTATTAGTGCATTTTCTTCCTTAACTGTTTGTAGGATTCACTAGTGAAGCTATCTGGATCAGGTGCTTTGTATTTTGGGAGATTATTGATTATGGAATAAATTTTTTGATAAACAAGGGCCTATCCATAATGTTTATTTCTTCTTGTGTAAATTTCAGCAGAATATATCTTTCAGTAGTTGGTTTGTCTCCTCTAGGTTATCAAATTTAAGGTCATAATATTTATGGCATGTAGCTTTTATGCAGTTAGCTGTTCCATATTAGGCAGAATTATGACCTTGTTATTATTTTATTCAGAGATGAAATATGATTGAAGGATGTGGATACAGGTGCCATGTTGACAAGGGGTGGACCTGAGTTACTTAATTTTATGTGTCAACTTGACTGGGTTAAAGGATACCCAGATAAATGGAAAGAAATATTTCTGAGTGTTTCCCTTAGGGTGTTTTAGGAAAGAATTACCATTTGAATACAACTAAGTCTTCAAAGAAATTCTACTGGAACATGGTGGGTGTGTGACATCCAGTCCAATCAGGGCCTAGTTAGAACAATAAAGCAGAAGAGGGGTAAATTTGCTCTCCTCCGGAGCTGAAACATCCATCTTCTCTAACTCTTAGACATCAAATTTCCAGGTTTTCAGGGGCTCTAGACGTGGTAGACTCCAGAAATTCTCAGGCCTCTAACCTATCAAGTCTCCTGCTTGTCACATCTTCAGACTCAGAATAACACCACTGGCTTTACTGATTTTTCATATTGCAGATAATATATCATGAGACTTCTGAGCATCCATAGTTGTGTGGAGTAATTATGTAATAAATCTTCCCTATTTATCTCTCTATATATCTTATTGTTTCTGTTTTTCTGGAGGACCATGACCAGTATGCTTCCCAAAGTTATCTATGGATTTTTTATTGGTGCATTGTACTTATATTTCATAATGAGGTTCAGGGTGATAGAAACATACATGCACACAGCACGTGGTATGTTTCCCTCCAGATTCCACCCTGCTCCCTCCTCATCCCCATATATAATATTCAAATTTGTATTAATAACATTATATATAAAAATGTTACTTGAACTGTTTTTTCATAAAGTTTCCTCTTTCACCTTGCCACCTTCCTCCTCAAATACCCTCCCACTGCTTTATTAGTATCTCCCCTCATTTATCTGAAGTCTCTTTTGTGTCCTTATTTCTGTTTCCACATAAGTGAAAACATATAAAGCAATCACGTTTCACAAAAATTATAAAATTAGTTATGAAAACACAAAATACTTCATAAGAAAATCAATCCTACTTTAAAAAAAACTGACAAAGCTGGAGTGAACACAATTTTTTTATTTGAAACAGTCTATTATGCCAGGCATGGTGGCCCATACCTGTAATCCCGGTACTTGGGAGGCTGAGACAGGAGGATCACTGATTTGAGGCCTAAGGTGAATTCCAGCAATTTAGCAAAATCCCACTTCAAAATAAACAAAATTAAAAAGAAATGGGGGTTTGTCTCAGACGTAGGATGGCCATGGCTTCAATCCCCATGTATTTCAGAGCTACAATAATCAAAGTGGTATGACAGTAGCATGAAAACTGACACTTAGATAGAATAGAAAGCCTGGAAATAAATCCAAGCATATATCATCAACGAAACTCTGACAAAGGGGCCAAGAACATACAATAGAAAAAAGATAGTATCTTGAATTCATGGTACTTAAAAAACTGGATATTTACAAACCATAATTAATTAAATTGTATTCTTATGCTATATAAAGAAAACCCCAAAAGATTAAAAAATTAAACACAATACCTACAACCATAAAACTTCTAGTATTAGGAGGCAAGGTTCATGATTTTGGCAATGATTTTTGGATATGACTGGCAACAAAACCAGAAACACCAACCTGAACAACTTAGTGAGAACCTGTGTCATAAAATGCTAAGAGCTGGGGATATAGCTTCATGACAGAACATTCGCTTAGCATGTGTGAGGACCTGAGTTTCATCCACAATACTGCAAAAAAGCAAAAATAAATAAGTGGAATTATATTATACAAAGTTTATGCACTGCAAGGAAATGAACAGGCTGAAAAGGCAGCCTACATACTAGGAGAAAATACATGTAAATCATACAACCAGTAAGAAGTTAATATCCAAAGTCTATTAAGAACTCACTCAACTCAACATAACAAATCCAATTAAACATGGACAATTAACATGTACAATAAAATGTTGCACACAACATTTTTCCAAAGAAGACATAAAAATAGCCAACAGGTATATGAAATGAATAATACTTAGCATTACTCATCATCATGGAAATGGAAATCAAAATTACAGTGTTACATCACCTAACCCCTGTCAGGACGGCTATTACCAAAAAGTCAAAAGGTCACAAATGGTGGTGAAGATGTGTAGAAATAGAAACACTTATGTTTCTTTGGTATAAATGAAAATTGTTACAGGCATTAAAAAAATCAGTACGGAACTTGTTCAAAAGAATAAAAATAGAACTATCATACGATTAAAAAAATTCCACATCTGGGTATATAACCAAAGGAAATAAAACAAGCTCTGGTTCACATATGCTCCAATAGTCTCAGTATACTCCTTTTGGAAAATATCGCCATGGGGTTTACCAGATTTAAAAGTCTGTATCATTGGTAGATTATATCAATGTCAATATCCTGGTTTGAATATTGTATTATAATTTTCTAAGATGTTTACATTGAGGGAAGCTATGTATAAGCTAGCTAGAACTCTCTGTATTATTTAATTGCATTTTATTGGGACAAAGTTAATATACCATGCAATTTACCCATTAAAATATACAATTTAGGCCGGGCATGGTGGCGCACGCTTGTAATCCCCGTGCTTGGGAGGCAGAGACAGGAGGATCGCGCAGGTTCGAAGCCAGCCGCGCGCGCTGGTTTAGGAGACCCTGTTTCCAAATAAAAATGTAAAAATAGGTCTGGGAGTGTAGCCCGGAGGTAGAAGGGCTTCCAGGAACCCCAGTACCACCAAAAAAAAAAAAAAAAATATATATATATATATATATATATACAATTTAAAGATTTACAGCATCCTCAAACAGTTGTGCAAACCATCATCACAATCAAATTTAAGACATTGTGTACCCCCAATGTCCTTACCTGTTAGTAGTTCCTCTCCAATTTTTCCCAAGCTTTTCTGTTTTTAATTCCCAGACAATCAATAATCTATTTTCTCTTTCTATATATTTGTCTTTTAAAGAAATTTGATATAAAGGGAAAGACACAAAATGTGATCTTTTGTGGCTAGCTATGGGCTCTTAGCATAATGTTTTCAAGATTCATCCATTCAGTAGACTTTATCTGCTTTTCTTTTCCTTTCCATTATTTTATCTTGTTTCCTTTCTTTTCTTATTTCTTTTCTTTTCTTTTTTTTCTTTCTTGATTTTTTTGGGGGTACTAGGGATTAAACTCAGAGCATTCTACCTCTAAATTACACTCCCAGCCTTTTTATTTATGAAACAGTTGCTGAGGGTCTCACTAAATATCTGAGATTGGCCTCAAACCTATGATTCTCCTGTCTCAGCCTCTCAAGTACTGATATTACAAGAGCATGTGCCACTGCACTGAATTTCATTTTTTTTTATGTCTACACATACGGATATGCAGGCTGTTACTGCACAAGGACGCCCTACTGGGAGGGGTGAGCAAGTGTGAAAATCTCTCCTGTACCTGGCTAACAAAGCCATGCACCCAAGAGCAAAGGATGTTGAATTGTTTTCTTTTTCCCACAGAGGTGCTGCTTATTCACCGACCTGTGTATCTGCGAAGCTGCCTTAGCTCAGTAGTGGAGCATAATTCTCAGTTGTCTGCCTAGAAAAAACACAAATGGGTCATGCAGGCTAGTGAAGACTCTAGCACTACCTTATTCTGTTCACAGTTAGTGGCAGCACAAGTTTTCATTAAATATGCACATGGTAATGGCTGGATCATATACAAAACCGAACTCTGCCCTAGAACCTGCAGTGACATTCCTGAGAAGTCAAATCATAACCTGTGCCATGAGTGGTCCACACTTAGCAAGATATGATTAGTAACTGACAGCTTCCCTTATTCTGCCCCTACTTTCAATTTAGAAAAAACAAACAAACAAACAAAAAAAAAACAACCCAAAAAGCCAAATACATTCCCGTAACCAGTCACATAGGGAGTCCCACTTACAGCCATCTGGTTTCCAGTTGCCCCTTGCCAATAGCCTCCAATCAGGGCATACCTGAAGCTTCTTTTTGTCCTACAATAAAGCTTTTTTTCACTCCTTTATGTGCCCTTGAGTCTCTGCCATATATACATGATGATGAATGACACCCTTGCTAAAATAAGCTCTAAATATTATTGGCTCGTGCTCATTTGGGTGGTCTTCATTTATTGCCACTTGTCTCTTAGGTCACAGACATATCCAGACACCTCTCACCCAACATCCCTCAGAGATGCCCAACATGCACACCCACTAAACCTGTTTCACTTCTTGGTAAATTTATTCAGCCACCTAAATCCTTTTGTATCTGGATTCTGCAAGACTTCTTACTGTATCTTCCTGCCCCCGGGTACTCCTCTCTCCTCTCCATTCCTCACACTGGTGCTAGATTTGTAATTATTCCTCCTTCCAACCTGAATGTCGCTCATCACTTTACATCCCTACCTAGAATGTTATTATGGCCCCTCATCCTGCTTGGGATAAAGGCCAAATGCCTTGTAACATCCGAGGGATTTAGTAACATGCCACTGCTTTCCTTTCCAGTCCCATCTCTGACCTCTTCTTGCTTCTGCAAACCTTAGTTGATTTTTTGGGAAAAAAGAAGCCTCTATTACTCATCCATGCATTTTTTTCTGGTACTAGGGCTCAAGCTAAGAGGCATTTAATGCATTTTTTTTCACTACCAGGGATGAAACCCACAGGCATTCTAGCTCCGAGCTACTCCCCCATCCCTACTTTTTATTCTTTATTTTGAAACAGGGTCTCACTGAGTTGCAGAGGGCCTCACTAGTTGAAGCTGTCCTTGGACCGTGATCCTCCTGTCTCAGCCTCCCAAATGCTGGGATTACAAGGGTGTGCCACCATGCCTGGCTCATTAATACATTTTTAATGACTGTTCCTTCTGCTTGCAATACCTTTCAGCTCTCACCACCACCTCAGTTTTTAGGAAGCATTCTCAATTAAGTATTTGTTGCATAAAATGAGCAACTTTTGGACACAGTGGCCCGTTCCTGTGATCCCAGTATTTGGGAGGCTGAGACAGGAGAATTTCCAGCTCGAGGCCAGTCTTAGCAACTTAGAGAGACCCTGTTTCAAAATAAAAATAAAAAGTGTTAGGATGTGGTTCACAGGTACAATGCCCTTGTGTTCAATCCTCAGTAAAAAAAAAAATAATAAAAATAAAATGAGCAGGTGAATAGATGAATGAGTGTTACCTCTACCCTGGTAGTAATGAAATTCATAGAATAGGGCTACAACATCAGAGTAAAAACCATTTCATGACGGGAAATAATGTGCACCCAGTAACAATTCCAAGCTGTGATAAGGTCTCCATAGTGCAATAAATATTTATCTGCCAGAGGCCCCAGACCAAAAAGAAAAGCTTCATACACCAAATCTCTTTAGAAATCCAAGGCTATTTTAATATTCTCATGCACCACTGGATTTGGTTTTTTTTCCCCTCAATAATATTTTAAATTGTAAAAACATTAAATCTGATTTAAATGGAATTCTCATTTTACAGATTAGGAGACTGAGGTTATTAGCCATTCAGAACACTTTCTCTAAGGTCATGCTGTAGCTCGTTAGCAGCAGAGCCAAGAACAAAACAAGTTTTGAGTTTCATTATCCTATGTGGTTTCCATGACATCTCAATGCCTTACAGCTAGCACTAATGACGTCCTCTATCATGCGGCCCCCACACCAGAGGTGTTTCCGCAGACAAGTACTTCACAAGGTAAGAATATTTCTCTGACAGTCTCTGCAGACCACAATAACCTCTCCTACATTTTTTCTTAAAGGAGCAGCAATTTCATCCTGCAAGAGTCCCTGAGTTCCCCAAAGAGAATTCAAACCACACAGGTATATTCAGGGAGCCATATATAAATGTCTGAAGAAGCTGGGTGTCGTGGCACGTGCCTGTAATCCCAGTACTTGCGAGGCTGAGACAAGAAGACCACAGGTACCAGGCTGGCCTTAGCAATTTAGCCAGAACCTATTTCAAAATAAAAAAAAATAAAAAGGGCTGTGGTTGTAGCTTGAAGGTGGCATGCCCCTGGGTTCAATCTCCAGGACCAAAAAAAAAGCAATCTAAAAGCCGAGCGTGGTGGCACACGCTTGTAATCCCCGTGCTTAGGAGGCTGAGACAGGAAGATTACACAATTTTGAAGCCAGCCTCAGCTACTTAGTGAGACTCTGTTTCCAAATAAAGTATAAAATAGGTCTGGGAGTATAGCCCAGAGGTAGAAAGCCTCTGGGTTCCACCCCCAGTACCACCACCACCAAAAAAAAAATCTAAAGAGATAATTAGATGAAAACTTCATTTGCAGACCCTCTGAGTCATATGAAACCCAGAGGTTGAAGAAATCCCTTTCTGCCTTTCGCTAAGGTCTTATTTCAGTGACAGACTAGATCAGAACTCAGCTCTAATAATTCACAAACTTCAATGCTATTCACTATTCCCATTGTCCTCCCAGCAGAAATGGCAACATCATATAAGCCTTAGATATGCTAATGCCTTAATTCTTCCATATGTACACTCCAGATATATCACCATAAGCCACTGAGTTATTTTAAATGATTCAGTGTTAGTCTTTCCTAAAGTTTTGGTTTAGAAATGAGCTTGCTTGGGTTCTAAACTTGTCTTTATTGTCCATTAGCGTTGTGATATGGGGTAAGTTATCCCTCGTTCACTCCAGTCCTTCCTTTTTCCTTTTCCCCTTTCTTCTTTTCTTTCTTTCTTTCTTTCTTTCTTTCTTTCTTTCTTTCTTTCTTTCTTTCTCCTTCCTTCCTTCCTTCCCTCCTTTTCTTTGCTTTTCTTTCTTTCTCTTTTTTTTTTGGTACTGGGGGTTGAACCTACAGACTTTGTACCTCTCAGCTATACCCTAGACTTTATATTTGAATTTTTGAATTGTTTTTATTTGATGACTGATTTTATTGAAGCTTATTCAACTAATATTTACTAGAATAAAAATCCAAATATAATTAAAAATAGTTATGTAGAAACATAGATTTACATATAAATTACAATCATAATTTAATGTTCAAGATTTAGTAAAGTTTAACTGGATTTGAATCATGGTTTTTATGAATTTTTGAAATTTTTTTTGCAGGTCTAGGGGTGGAACCCAGAGGCATTTGACCTCTGAGCTTCACCCCCTGCCCAATTTTTTATTTTTATTTTATTTATTTATTTAATTTTTAACGATTTTATTGAACATAAATAGTATACATTTAAACTATATTTGGTGCCCTCTCCCCCCTGGCCCCCATTTTCCCTTCCCCCCTCTCACCAATGGTTGTCCAGGTTAACCATGTCATATTCATAGTTTTACACATATTCAGATGTAGACCCTCATTAATCAAGATCAGCCTTCCTCCTCTCCTATCTTTCCATTCAAACTTAGCTGATATTTCCCCTCCATTATCTGGAGTCCCACTGGTATCCTCTGTGTTTCCTAGTTTGGGCATATTAGAGGAAACATATGTACCTTCTCCTTCTGTGCTTGCTTTTGAAACAGGGTCTCACTGAGTTGCAAAGGGCCTCACTAAGTAGCTGAGGCTGTCCGTGAACCACGATCTTCCGGTCTCAGCCTCCTGAATGCTGGGATTACAAGCATGCATCACCATGCCCGGCTTATGAATTTTTGAATTTTAAAACAGGATATTCCTAAATTTCTGAGGCTATCCTTCTGCAATCCCCCTGTCTCAGCCTTCTAAGTACTGGTTTGATAGGTGTGTACCACCATGATTAAGTTACTCCATCTTTCTTGCCTCAGTTTCCTCATATGTAACAGGAATAACACCAACTCTATCACATAAGGATATTGAATTAATCTATATAAGAGTTAGTCTCTGTTATTAGTAAGTGCTAAATACATGTCAGCTATTTTTACTAATATGTGCTCATAGCTATTATAACCATATCATTTTTTACTCAAAAAATCTGCTATTTTCTAGCTTGATCAGGTGATTCATCTTTCTAAATTTCAGTTTAGCTAGAGGTTCATTGAGTGCAACAATACCTATATCATTGGAATTTTGTGAAAATTCATGCACTTTAAGAAAGTTATACTTTGGTTAGTTAGTTACCTTTCTCCTTTCCTTTTCCTGTTCTACATTACTTTCCAGAAAGTCCAGAGACTGCCTGTTACAAAAATTGAGCACAGGAAAAACCATCCACCTATTTCTTATTAAATCAGGAAAGCCTGGAGTAAACCATTATTATCATCACCATCATCATAATAACTATCATCATCATCGTCATTATTAATATCATCATCATTTTTATGGTTTGGGTTTAGAATGACCCCCCCCTCAAAGCTCAGGTATTGAAAGCATGGTACTCAATGCAAGAAGATTCAAAGATGGGATGTGGCTGGAGGAGGTGGTTTACTGGGGCTGTGGCCTTGGAGTCTATATATGTCCCTAATCTCTCCTCATTTTCTCCAGCCATCATGACTGAGAGTGGCTTTTCTCAGCCATGCACCCCACCATCATAGCCTCAGGCTATGGACTGAACCTCTGTAACTATGAACCAAATAAATTTTTCCTCCTCTAAGTTGTTTCTCTCAGATATTTTGGTTATGGCAATGGAAAAGCTGACCAAAACAGTTACTCTCATCAGGAAACCATTCAACCAGAACCCAAGAAGTTTCTACTTCCTCTCACCTCCATCTGAACCTGGTGTCATCAGTTACCTACTCACTCCCTTGAACGTTAAATATTACTCTGGTATAAACAATAGGACCTCTGCAACTTACTGAGATCCTGTTCCAAATAAAAAATAAAATAGGACTGGGGATGTATCTTGAAGGTCGAATGCCCCAAGATTCAATCCTCAGTACCTCACAAAATAAAATAAATGTCATTTCTAGTTTTTCATTAACCAAATAAACGCTTGAATTTTGCCTATTCCTTGAATGTCTTTCTTCTTTTCTTCCTTCTAAAATTTCCCACCTTACTTATTACAAAAAACCCTTGACGGCCTGGCATGGTGGTACACATGTCTAACTCCAGTACTTGGGAGGCTGAAACAGGAGGATTGCAGGTTGGAGGACAGCCTCAGCAACCTAGTGAGACTCTGTTTCAGAAACAAAATTAAAATAATAAAAAGGTCTGGGGTTTTAACTCAGAGGTGGAATGTCCCTGTGTTCAATCTCCAGTACCAAACCAAACTAAACAAAACACCTTAAGAAAGTAATTTCTCCACTTTTTATTCTCCTTCTTACTAATCATTTGTTTATTTATTCATTCATCTGCCAATTACCGAATACCTACAAGCTATAAAAGTGATTATATCAACCCCCAGGGAAACAAAAGTGAACATGATAGCATCTACACTCAGGAAGCTTTCAATATACTGCTAATCTCATTACAATGGCAAATTTATCCTGACTTCTTCCCCTGAAACACATTAATATATGTATGTGTGTGTACATATATATATATATACATACACATACATATATATGTATATGTATATATATATGTATATATATGTATACACACACACACACACACACACACACACTAAAATAATTTAAAACACTGCATTTGGTGGCACATACCTGTAATCCCAGTATGTAGGGGAGCCTGAGACTGGAGGATTACAGGTTCAAGGCCAGCCACAGCAATTTAAGAAAAATCTCAGCAATTTAGTGACACCTTGCTTAAAAAAATAAAAGAGATCTTAGGATGTAGCTTGGAGGTATAATGTTCCTGGGTCCTATCTCCAGTATCACAAAAACCAAACCAACAAACAGAAAGGAGAATTCCTGGGTCCTACTGTCCTATCTGATATCGGTTCAAGATACAATCTCTGGCTTGCCCTCAGACATGCTACTGCCATTGCTATCTGTCTCATGAAGTGATGTAGCCAAGGGGCAACCATCCCCACAGAGCCTGTGCTATGCCATTTCAGACTTCCAAATGCCAGCACTGTGGACTAAATAAAACTCTTATAACGGAAGCTGCCTCAGCTCTTTGATTGTAGTAACACAAAGCTGACTAATATAGATGATTCCCCTGATTCATAGTAAAATACCAGCCAGTGGCCACAGACAGAAAAATATAGGTCCTTCTCTGGGTGAGAACACTAGCAAGAATGGGTACATAGAGACATTTAACAAATAGTGATAAAGTTGTTTAACCTCTGTGTGCTACCTTTTCCTCTTCCATTCATCAACTCGGTCCATTAGGGATTTTGTAACACTACTTCACTGAGACTCCTATGGTTCTACTTACTGATCACTTCCATGCTGTTAGCTTATGGTCACGTCTCAGGTCATATATTATTACATATACCTATTTGAGGTTGATGTCTCTTCATTTCTTCTGAAGTGGCTCTCCTTTTTTTTTTTTTTGGTGGTACTTGGGTGGGACACAGGGGCTTTTCTACCTTTGGGCTATACTCCCAGACCTATTTTATACTTTTATTTAGAAACAGGGTGTCACTAAGTTGCTGAGAGCCTCACTCAGTCGCTGAGGCTGGCTTCCAACCTGTGCGATCCTCCTGTCTCAGCCTCCCATGCGCGGGGATTACAAGTGTGAGCCACCACGCCCGGCATGGCTCTCCTTTTTTAACTTCTATGAAGTAGCCTTTTCCTGGCCACCTCACCTTTCTCATTAAACTTCTTTTCAGAATCTTTTATGAATTTCTCTTCTTTCTGTACTAACTGCCTCTTAAACACTTATGTTCCACAATATTCCCTCAATGATTCATGGACTTCTGTATCTTTTTCATAGGTAGCCTTAACAAATCCTATGACTGAATACAGAATATTCAGCCTAAGTAGTGTTCAAAGCACGGACAATATTGCCAAAGAACAAAAAAGACAATTTCTGGCCTGGTGTAATTTACATTCTTGTGGGGAAAAATAAAAAATAACCATGCATTAGTATCAGTTTAAGGAAAGACACCAATAAGTGTTCTTAAGACAAAGCAGGCAAGGGGGTAGAAAGCTATTGAAGTCTTTAGAATTTTTATAAATAGTATCATGTTATATACAAACAGTAATGATTTCCCTTGTTCCTTCCTAATTTGGATGTCTCTTTTTTTTTTTCTCTTGCCTAACTGTTCTGGCTAGGACTATGTTGAAGGAGAGCATATTTAATGAACACTTACAGTGAGAGTGAGCATTGCTGTCTGCCTATTCCTGATTTTAAAGGAAATACTTTCAACTTTTTGTCTTTGAATATGATGTTAGCTCTGGGCCTCTCATATGTAGCCTTTATTTTGTTGAGGTAATTTCTTTTTTTCTTTCCTTCTTTCGTTTTTTTTTTTTTTTTTTTTTGTGGGTCTGGGGATGGAACCCAGGGACATTCTACCTCCGAGCTACACCCCCTGCCCTATTTTTTTATTCTTTATTTTGAAACCGTGTCTCACTGAGTTGCAGAGGGCCTCACTAAGTAGCTGAGGTTGTCCGTGAACCGCGATCCTCCAGGTCTCAGCCTCCCGAATGCTGGGATTACAAGTGTGTGCCACCACGCCCGGCTGAGGTAATTTCTTTATAATACCTAATTTTTTGAAAATTTTTATCATGAAAACATGTAAAATTATGATTATGTGATACATATCTTTCATTCTGTTAATATGGTGTATCACATTCATTATTTATTGTAAATTTAAATATTCTTGCATCCCAGGGATAAGTCCCACTTGGACATTGTATACGATCTTTTAATGTACTGTTGAATTTTGTTTGATGATATTTTATTGAGGACTTTTCCATTTATGTTCATCAGGAATATTGGCCTGTAGTTTTCATTTCCTTTCTTTTTAACATCTTTATCTGGAGATCGAATTAGGGCAGATCTGGCTTTTTTTAAATGAGTTTGGGAAATGGTCTGTCCTTTTCAGTACTCTGTAAGAAATTAAAAAGGATTGCCATTTTTAAAAATGTTGGTAAACTTGTATCAATATTATATACCAGTTGATACCTGAGTGCAAACGGAAGTTTCTTCTTTCTAGAAAAAAAATTGTATTTCCTCCACTAGAGGAGCTATGGCTCTTAATAAAACTGCCTAGGTTATGTTCCATTTCTACTATTTGCTAGTTGTGTGATCGAGGATAGATAACCCATCTATTCTCTGTTTTTATCATCTTTAAAATGAGATAAAAATGAAGCAACTGAATAGAGCAAAGAAATAAGCCCAGATATAGGACCAACTGAGTGTGTGTGTGTGTGTGTGTGTGTGTGTGTGTGTGTGTGTGTGCACTGTGGATTGAATACAGGGGCATTTTACCTCTGAGCTCCACCGCAAACCCACCCTATTTTACTCTTTTTTTTTAAATTTTGAAACAGAGACTAAGTTGTGGAGAGCCTCACTAAATTGCTGAGACTGGCCATAAACCTGTGATCCTCCTGTCTCAGTTTCCCACGTACTGAGATTACAAGCAAGCACCACCATGCCTGGCTACCTCATATTTTTAGACTATTATTTTACATTAAAATTAAGTTTAAAAATATTGGTGAAGATGTGGATAAATAGGAATCTTTGTGTGGTCTTTAATATAAAATGTGCAGCTTCTCTGGACAACAGTATGTAGGTTCCTTAAAATTTTTAAATAGGAAAAAAACATGACGTAGCATACCACTGCTATGTAGTTATCTGAAAAAAAAATTGAAATTGCAATCTTGAAAAGATAGTTGTATCCTCATGTCTATTGCAGCACTGTTTACTGTAAACCAAGATAGAGGAACAACCCAAATGTCCATCCATAGATGAATGAATAAAAAAGATGTAGTATGTTGTATGTGTGTGTATATATGTATGTGTGTACACATATGTACATATACATAATAGAGTTTGATTCTGTCTGTATATGAAATTTTTAATATTTTTTAAAAAGTTTTTTGACTTATTATTCTCAAGAGACAGTGAGGTACTACGTCCTCATTTCTGAGAGACATGTCTAGTCACAGTAGTGTACCACATTATCATGATGCAGCTCTGGGGAAAGGGAGGTGATATAAATCAGAATTGGGATCAAGGGCTTTATTTGAAAGAACAGGAAGGTATCTATGAAAATTAAAACAAGGAAGTGTTAAAACTACCCAACTAGTTAGCAAACAGGTAAAATTAGAACATTATACTAAGTGAAATATGCCAGTCAAATAAGGAAAATATTGCATGATTTTCTACTCAAATGTTTGTGTATATATAGTTTCAATTGGCATCCTCACTACTGGAATCCCAAACCACTGACTGTACAATTTAGAGGACGGAGATTAATTGCTCACAATTCTGGAGATTTCAAGGGTTTATTCCATATTAAGTCGGGTGAAGGTCTATGGAGCTCAGGACAAGGTGG